>NC_060209.1:103752500-104352500 GCF_021130785.1 Homalodisca vitripennis
ATGAAAACACAAAATCTAGTTAGTTAAGTACTCATATTTGTACTAAAAATTCTAAAACATAAAACATAAAAAAACATTAAATTCTTTAAGCGATTCCTTTTCTTGCGGTTACTGAATAATACTAAAGTAAAACCGTTAAAAAATAAAATGTATTGCAACTATGCTTTATTTTGTACGATACACTCCACATAGAATTGTACTGAGGCTCCTACAGTCGTAAGGACTTTTTCAACAATTTAGCTAAATTGCTGTGCAGACTTATTCCTTTCCTCCGCAACAAAAAAGGTTTAATGGCATTACTTTGAGAACTGTCCATCCAATAATACGTTTCGTGAAAAATGTCAACGTAATCTCCCTCCAAGTGCAAATAGTACGCCGTTTCATCCCTCATTTTGTTTGGAAAGGAAAAACTCCGGTTGAGGTTTATAATTAGGTAAAATCTGGGTTTTCGCCTCTATGTTAACCAGAGAAATATCAATTTCAAAGTTCAGTAGATTTTATAGTCAGTGATTAAGTAAAACATATTCACACACATAAACACAAGCAAATATTGACTATCATGGTTTACAATCGCAATAGCAAAGTTTAAAGTATAATATCATAAAAGGAACATTTACATATTTTTTTATTTTTTTAAAACTACTAAATTTATATACAACATAGAAGACAGATTAAAAGAATACCACAGTAAGTACGTTTGCTAACATAAATAAACATTTTATTTTAATTGAAATGAAAAGATTCCAAGGAGAGATAAATTGTTGTAAAGCTTTGTTGGTGGAAGGGAAGGAGAAGGTTCCTGGGTGACAAATGCCAAGCTCGGAGATAACCTTAAAAAACTGTTATATTTCAACTCCCGTTTCCTTTCAATTGTCAAAAAATGGGTTCCAACAGGATTTAAATATTCACAATAAGAATATGGAATATCTTACTTGAGATCCCTAATTCATTGTGGATAGATAGTATTCATAGTAGATTTGAAATAAATGAAAACAGTTTTTATTATAACTGCCTTTTCACATAAACTAGAAATGTGCAATCCGATAAAATAGTTTAAATGATGCAACTATTTTTAAGTTTTAATCTTCATAATCATTTAGTTTATAATCATTTATATTTTAAAATTGAGTCTTCCAAACAAACACAATTAAGTTAAATGGTGGTGGGCTTGAATAAATAAGATGCTATATTCTGCCACCAAATGTTCGTGTTTATACGAGTATATTGTTGAAACACTCTTTTAATAACTTTCGGTAATCAATAAACTGTAAACTGAATACAGTATAATACTATTTAAAACTATTACACTTTTAAAAACTATTAAAATAATGAAAGATGTGAAATTAACCTTCATATATACAGATAAAAACAACTTATGTGTGACGTAAGTTTTAGGTATCTACTGTATTGGATACTTGTTCATATTACAACGCGATAACATTAATTTGGAAATTACTTGATTCAAAGTTATTTTTAATTGGAAAATGCACCACTCTTACGAAAAGCTATTTGCTAACAAATGTTTTTAATACAAATATAATATGAAACGTTATAGGCTTTTAATTACAGTTGCTGTATAGTTTATAACTTATTATTAGATAACATTTTGCATAATTCTTTTGATGAATAAACATTTTTGATAAAATTATTAAGGTCAACGTCAGATAGGCATAATATTTTACAAAACACATTTTACCATTAATAACTCTTGTTAAACACTTTTAAACAACAAGAAAAATTTAAAGCACTGATAAGAATTAATGATTTTGATTTCAAAAGTATAACATAATTTTGTTTAATGTATTTTATCTACAATACAAAAAATTCTAGTTTGATGAAATACAACATAGAAATACAAACAATGAGGGAAATGGGAGCACTGCTTACTCTAGTAACAGCGTAAAATTGATTAACGTATGTTATATCTTGTAAATAGTTTATTGTAAGTTCGTTATATTCCTTCTTTTTTGGAAATTCACTTTGTTATTTCAGACTCGCAGTTATGTACTTTTTCAAAGTAATCTCGTTCACACTGGTTTAAAATTATTACGTGTATTTCTTCTGCGAGTTACTTGACTTACATTTTTCAATGGAAGTATATTTTTTATTCATTACAATAAATCATTTTAATTTTTTTAAATAATGCATCACACAAACTAACTTACTTTTTCCTTCACTGACATAAAATATAACAAATTCATATTACGGTAGGAATTTAATGTTGGACACGGATGAAATCACTAGGATAACTGTTAATTTACATAACAGACTTCCTCTTGCACGCAAAAATGTATAATTAGCACCTAGCGACATTTAGTTTCTCAAATTCTTTAAATAATGCTATAAGCTAATTAATACCAAAACAATAATTTATTTATCATTAGAAAGATAATTGAGTCTTTTGGTTATAAATTAGTACCTGTTTCCGTGATTTTTCAAGAGTTTTCGAAACCATCGCACAACACCCTATCAACCTGCACGTTTTTATTTTGTCTCCCCTATGTATTATAATTTCTCAGAGAAATATAACTTAAACACTATGGAAGTTATATACCCCTTCCCCCATTTTTCGTTCAATTTGAAATTCAAGGAAATATATCAGGAACTGTTCCTTCTGTTGATGCACAAATGTTTTGCACAACACACTCCAAATTCCTCACAACATTCTTCTTGACGATTTTTGACTCAATCATTGTATTTTACGTAAACTCAAAAAACAAATTTACTTTTCTCTGCGGTATTGGAGTGATAATGCTTACATATATATCTTACGGATGTATGGTTACAGACATAAGGAGCTATTGTCCCATCAGTTGGTTTAGTAAAACTTTATTACATTACATTCCAAATCATTTATTCTTGTATTTTAAAAGAATAGTATACTGCACTACTTAACCACACATTAATTTATAAGACTTACTAAGAATTAACTTACACATGTCATTGATATATTTATTGTACTTTATTTGATTAAAATAGCCATCCATAATACTTTCGTCATATACTTGGGATTGAAAAGTGTATTGTACGTAAAAGCTCACATTAACTTTAGTTTTCAATTTGTCAACAGCATGGTATTATTTTAACATGTTTGTTTATTGAATGATTCTATAGATTGTTTTAAATAATTATACCTCTTGTAGTTAAAAGGTTTATAATATTTAGCTAAAATTACTACAAACAGACAACTCCAATTATTATATCAATGAATAAAAAGTTGGTTTCTTCGAACAGTACTTAAGTAACCTGAATTAGCATAAGAAATATTGAGATAAGTCTGGAATTTTGTGTAAATCACACAAGTCGATTTTGTAAAAATGATATTTGTTAAGCAATAGGATTTCGGATGAAGAAACCATGTAACCAAATATTAAATGTACCACGTATGCTATGAAACTATTGTATAGTAATATATATATATATATATAGAGTATATATATTTTAATGTATATTTTGGTCCATTACTACATTTATCAATTCAAATTCCTGTCGTCTCGAGTATGGATATCAATGTAGCTTAGCTAACAAAATGTTGTAAGAAAAAAAGGATCAAACCAGTTACAAAAATTCCAAATATTTATATTGCTTGGGACAATAAATCATGACGGACCCCTTTTACAGTTAATTTATTCCTAACGACTGTAAGTGTAATATTATGTAGACTGCACTTATGGAATATATGTTTATAGAATTCAAGCAATACAACAGACTCTACTTGTTCTATATACGTAGCTTTTATCAATATATTATTCATATTGTTACGCACATATCCAAGTATCAAAGTACTAGAATTAGTACATAATGCAATTTAAGGTTCAACGACACCTTAATCGTTTAAATTCATCTTTTTACAGTCACTCCAATAACATCTGTTATTGCGAAATTTAATTGCAATGTTACACTACTCCTAAGTTAATCCGACGGGACATGGTAGAAAGAGAAATAACACTTATTACTAAGCAAAATTTAAACACTTTATATTACATGATCTCATTATATTAAATGAGTACCAAAAGTTGAAGACGCCAGTAAAATACATATATTTAGCAACTTAAAACAAAAAAACAATCATTCACAATACAAAATCTATAGTTGAATTATACTGATTAACAAACATTCCTAAGATAATAATTTAGAATTACTATGAATATTCTCGTAGGTTTTTTCGTTAGTGTATTTTATTATATGACATATTTAGAACATAATGGAATTGGTAAAGTTAAAAAAGTCGAATCAAATATATACGTACGGCTATCATACCGTATATAATCAATTAAAAATATTTATTATCACGATAAACCAACAATCATTACCACTCTTATAGTTTTACGTTAGGTTAGGCAGGAGCAAATACTACGATTTATGTTCACAAGGTTTCAGGAATACTTCTGAAGCCAATAAGTTATAATGTAAATAACACCTTTAAGACGTTCTCTGCGGCAGACACCTCAGTGCGGTTGCTGCATATTAAAATACTTAACGTCACTTTGTACTGACCAGCAGTGCAGGTGTTAATGTTTTATACTTATTATTATTTAATTATTATTATTATTATTATTTAAATTCATGGCCTTCAATAAATCTTTTAAAATACAATTATAGAGTAATCAAACTTTCACTTTTTCAGTGATTAGGCCTAATAATGATTGTACAATATTCTTGTATTAATTCATGATCTTTTTTGAGGTAACAGACTCGTAACTGTTTTGGTAGGTTCGTGGTGACAACATTCGAGGAGCTAATATTCGCGAAGAACTTTTATAGGACACCAGGAATACCTATTCATGAAACTAAGATTATTTTAGCCAAAATTTCTTAGTCTCACATTTACTTTGTGGTCCTAGAAGATGAGCCATGCAAGAGGACTGTCCATCGAAAATATTGACATTATTCTGAAAACGAGAAGTGATTTGACATTATTGGGGAAATGTATGACATTACATAGGAAATTTGTGTGGTTAGGAATAAGATTACAGTTAGGATTGTAATGTAGGTAAGAAACTGTAATCAAAACAGAAGTCACACACCTATTCATCTGAGGCAAATTATATGAGTTTGATACGTTTGGTACAATACATTTGTACTATAAGCCTTGCGAGGTTGTATTTTTCTTTTAATACTGTTCGACCACTTGCACTTTAGTAACCATAACATGAAACAAAAGACAACAACACAGATTAGATGGCAATCGATATAGGACTTTAAATATAAACAGAACGAAACTGTCAAAATAAGTCGGTGTCATAAGTTTGTTCAGGACATGGGGTTTCCTCGTGTCCTGTATACTAATAACAGTAATATCCTTTACTACTCACTCTACGCCATCTGCGAATTCACATTCAAACGTGGGTATTTCAGTTGACACTTCAATAGTATTGACAGTAAAATAATAATTTTGCGTATTTTATGACAATATGGAGTATCAATAAAAAGTGTATAGCTTTTTATATGACATAGTACTAAATCCATATAATAAAACAAATATATTATTACAATTTCGTTAATACGACATTCCTAAACAGTTATATATTTAGTAATAATTTTGTACCATCTAATGTTGAAACTGGAAAGTGCTGTCTGAACCAATCAGGTACCTCTTTTGGTGTTTAATCTGAAACAACATCATTTGGCCAAACATTCAAGCACTAATAAAGTTTTACCCTATCCCTGCATTGCATCTTGAAACGCTATGCCGTAAAGTTTGTTGTCATTTTACTGGCTGGTATATCGTTCCACATTATATAGTAGAAAGTTTATTTGGAGATTATAGCATGACAGCGAAGGTTTTATTCAGAAGCTCAGGACTACCTGACTCCTGAATATTCCAATAAAATGTGTCTTAACATCGAACAGTTGGCTTGTTAAGACGAAACTATATAACATACAACAATAATAAAGTATATGAAATGACTACCAACTCTAGGAGCTAGAGAAAGAGATGACTTTGTTTATTTTATAAAATTATTTAACCCACTTCATAACTTGCAATAACTTACAGATAACATACCACTTTCTGTTGATATATTTTGCAACCTATCAATGCAACCTAAAGTAAACAAGAATAAAAGTTTTGTACAATACTTTTTATCCTCTCTGCTTCCATTGAATTCAAAAGGTCCTCAATCATCTTCACCTGCTTTTTCTGATTCAGAGTTATCTAAATATCTCATTTCAATTTAATTATTGGAGGAAAGGATTTGTTTTATGAATCAAACTATTGGAACCCTTATTGATCCATTGGGGTGTAGTCTGATCAATAAATGTATAAGTTATGCATTTTTTGAGTTTGAGATCCTTAAATACTTAATGAGCTACTTAAATGGTTTATCATACCGCATTGTTATACAAGAGTTAGTATAGTAATAGGTACAATTAAATTAAGGAAGTAGGATGGAATGTTCTGCTTACGTTATTTGTAACTCTTCATCAATATATTTAATATATTTTCTTTCTAACCACGTTAAATGAATAAATAAATTCTCACTGTCTAGGCCGTTTAAAGTTCAAAATTATTAATATAATTTAAATTCATAGCCTTCAATAAATCAAGTTGCTAACAAACTTTTAAATACTTATTTTTTCGTATTAACATAGAAAAATAAGAGCTCTATTGGAAAGGTTGAAAGTAAGTTATCAATTAACTATTAACATTAATTGTGATATATTCTTCCTAGATGAATATTTAGACGGATATAATACAAAAAATGTGTATATAACAAAATTGATCTAGACAAACTATACACTACTGCCAGTTTAAACTGTCAGAGGACACTGCTACATGGTTAAATTAAGTGACAGACGCAAAGCAATATTACCTTGTTATTTGTTCTGCAATAACTACTCCGGTAGACTCATTAAAAGTGATGTAGCATCATGTAACGGCATGTTAAAGGACACTTCAACATAATATTCATACTGAATAGATTAAATAATAATAATATAATTCATCTTACTATTAAAATAACAATGGAAAATAAGATTACTATGGTAGTAATAATCCAATACACAAATGTCTTATTAATATTATTTTTGTCCTCATACATTTCATAAACAGATATTATAAATTATGCGATATTTTGATTAATTTTATTAGAAAATCATTAATTATTTTTTCCATTCACAAATAAACTAACAAGATTAGTGATTTTAAAATCTTAAAACTTAAATGTTTCGAGACAATACTCCACATGGTTTCAGAAGAAATTCCGATTTAAGAGTTATTGAAAAACCTTTACATCTTTGTACGAAGAACACTAGTACAAACCAATAATTATTTTAAGTATATTAATTTC
Source organism: Homalodisca vitripennis (assembly GCF_021130785.1). Classification (NCBI taxonomy): domain Eukaryota; kingdom Metazoa; phylum Arthropoda; class Insecta; order Hemiptera; family Cicadellidae; genus Homalodisca; species Homalodisca vitripennis. Next base: position 103,759,793 of record NC_060209.1, read on the forward strand.
TATAATTACTTTTGATATGTATGCCTATTATCATAAATAGTACCATTTAAAAAGCATTGTGTATCACATTTTACAAACATATTCAATTAACTTGATTACAACGAATGATTTTTCAGAACCTGTCTAAGTGTCCAACGGGGAACTATTTAATAAGTTTTATATAAGTAACGATGCATTAGTTGTATAGTTACTTGAGATTAAATACAAGTATTAAAAAACGTTTTATTGGATATTTCTATTTGACAGAAAATACACATTTTTACACTTATTTAAGTGTTTAAATGATATTTTCTCGTTGTCTTCATCAGTCACGAGTTTATATACGGTGGTTTTTATATTAACTTGAAAACCCGTTTAGATACAAATTCCGTGCCGGAGGTCTGTGAGACATACGTTCAGCGGTGTACATAGACGTCTGGTTTCAGGTAACCCACACGTTTTGATTAGAATTAATGGTGTTTTTGTTGTATTCCAGGTGCTTATAATAGGTTGCCATTTCATAGTAACTCGTACTGGAGATACGAGTATAACGATATTTTAACATAGCCTCATAAAGTATTATAGTTAATTCAATATCATTGATAAAATAGTACCACGCTTGAGATTTTAATTATTTTGATATATAATTGAAAACATTTAATTTTCAACCCGAAGATCCCCAAAGCTTTACATTTAATTATACTTATGATTATTATTGATTAATTGCCTAATGTACAAAAGTAAAAGGAATCTAAACTGAAATGTTCCAAGCTATCAGTTAACTGATATAAATTGACTCATTATTTTATATACATATATATATAGTGCAGGTTTAAGTAACTGACGTTTTGTAACCACCTATTATAATAATCAACATCAAGGATGATGTAATATTCTCTTTACTAGGAGCTACTTCTGTCTAAGTAATAGGAAGGTATTTTTTTGATGTGACAAGGAATCAAAAGTGGCACAGTGATTTTTATACCTTCGCAATCGTATTAAAATATCATATATCAATATGGGTGTGTTTTTATAATCATTCCATTATTGTATTATATTTGGTTTTATATAGATGAACAATAAGAAAGAAATATTGTGTTTCCTGGCTTTAAAAACTTAAAAGATCATGTTTATTATTTTATAAGGGACTGTACATTTAAAGCTCTCTAAATAAGTGTTAGATTTTTAAGAATTTACTCATATTTTAACTGACTGATCTTGATAATAAAGAGGAGCAAAAAATTTTAATTCCATCTAATAAAACTAGCCTACAGTGCACTGAAAAGTTGATGTAATTAAATAATTCGAGTGTTTTAAAGAAATTGTTTGATTAAATAATGTGATACGTCACATTGAAAAGAGGAGTGTTTTAAGTGTAATTAAAACTGGTATAGATTATAAGGCTCCTTCACCTCTCTAATATCAGGCTTGTGACTTCTGCCACTAAAGTCATATTAGAAAGTGTTAAACATTTTCCTGCGTCCTGGGTTTTCCTGAAAGTATAAAACAAAACCAATACTAAAAATGGGCTTAATTAGACTTTGGTTCCTATTTCTCACCATTATTATATAAATACACCCCCTAATGAGTATTTAACCAACGAGAGTGAATATGTAAGAACATACTAATATTTTAAACGTATAAAGAGTTTACCTATCACATTATAGCCTATGCCCAAATTGGTTTACAATATGGGAAATGTCGTCATTCTGGTAAAAATTTAGGAAAGTTCAGTTTAAATGTCATCGATAATGCCTATTTTAAGAAAAAATTAAAACTGCTCATGTCCAGTTACCTGACAAATAGCAGAGTGCTCAGGACAGGTAAGCGGTTTATGTGTAATCGGATCTCCACCATCGTTTAAACACAACACTGCCTTCTTGATGAACTTATTTCGTTGACAAAAAATAAAATAATACGTTTTCCTATATTGTGTGTATTTTCTAAAACAATCGGAATATTATTGAAATATATTTTCAAAGCTGAGAACTTATATTCTCATACGTTAAATAATTAAAAAGAAAATGTTATACTATTTGTAAATACGTACATGTAATCTAAATATTTTTGCGTATTTTGGAAGTAATTTATACATCGCACTAAAATAATTTCATTGTAATTTGTACATGGTTTATTAATGTGCAAACATAAAAATGGTGGGTTTGTGTTATGTGTCTTGTTCTTCCACTCACCTCTTCACTGAACCCCTTCCTTAGTAATATTATACCGAGATCAACAAGACATTTTTAAGTGCCCAGAACTTGTCCATACAAATATAATTCTAATAGATCTCCTTTAATATCTCATTTCTTAAAAGAATTTATATTATATTCTAGTTAAATTTTTTTCAGATTGAAGGCCTTTGTAGTATTGTATAAATTAGTAAAAAAATATATAAGAAATTAATGATTAATACTGAAATTTTTTTATTGTTTAAGGATTTTCAAGAAATATATATAGCAGTGACCCGTGGCTTAACACGCAATTATGTATAAAAATAATGCCACCATGGGGATATTTTTGGGAATTGCAATTTACTCCGCTTTTAATTTTTCTTTTGCCGTATTTGATTTTGCCTAGTTTTCAAAATCAAGAAACCCATACTCAGGTCTCAGAAGCCTACTTCAGCGTTTACTTTCAGCCATTGTAATTTAAATCCAGTATAAGATTGAGTTTACTTTGAGTTGATCATGAAGATATATTCATCAGCAGATCTGAGAAGCCTACTTATGTCAAAAGATAACTAAGATTGGTTTATAACAGCCTACATATGTCAAAAGATAACCAAGATTGGTTTTATAACAGTTTTTACGTTTATAGTAAAAGTTATAGAGTAACTTTATCTTCTATGTCTCTAATAGTTGAGACTGCATACTTCATATTTGCTTGAACGTATAGTTAAAAGTATACTTTTACTAAAATATTTCATTTTTTATCTGGATAAACTCTGTGTTCTACGCTGAATCCAGAAAAAACTGTAATGAGAAGATTTGTTACTATTAAAATGACTCTATATGTTAAAAATCATAATATACAAAATTCTGTATTATTAGTTAAACTAAGTAATTATATGGTTATGCCGTCATAAATCGATGTTCACACAGACCGGTTGTTTATATTTAACAGGCTCTTTCTATCGGTATGTGGTTTTTCGCATACTGAGCTTATTTCATACAAAAAGTAAAAAAAATAGATTTTATATAAAAAATAGATAGATTTTCAAATTTTATATTTATTGTATTTAAGGAAGTATGTCATTTTCAGTTTCCAGGAACAAATTAAGCTGTCAAATTTATTGAAAATTATTTGGTTTTTAGGGTCCTGGTGGTTTTAGGTTTTGTTTATAACGTGATTTGCTTGTGTATTAATTAACAAATGGACAGTGTATAGATCAATATATTATTTTCTGTCAAATAGATTGATAAATATTTTTCATTTAGTTAAAGATATCAGGTGTCTCAGTGATTTAAATCTAATCTGTTGAGAAAGTAACTTCAGTGTTATTTTAGTAATAAATAACTACATTTATTATTTAATTAATAAAACGATATAATTCTATTTTATATAGTCCATAAATTATACACTTGTAATTTGATGTTTTAAATGTTACAATAATGGAACGATATAAAGCATCGCTTCTTACAGTGGTGACATGAGGAAGATATTTTTTAATAGATACAATCGCTATTAAAAAGAAGCCAATATGTAGGCTTTGTTGGTAACTTTTTTAAGACGGACTGGTTGTCATGGCTAATTCCTATTTATGTCTTTTGAAATTCTCCCTTTATTAAGATCTATAAACCATGCATAAGCCAAAATATCATATATTACCTTTTACAATTACTTTTTTCAGTTACATTTTCAGATAGTTGGCTCAAAAAAGTTGATCAATTTCCGAAATTTTAAAGGTAATTGAATAATCAATTATATATGTCAATATTTTTAATCTAAGTAAGCTTTTGAGAGCATAATCCGTATGTAAAATTTTTGTTATAGCAGCAGATTTGTAATTACTTAAGAAAAATGTAATTGATTTATATCTCCAGGTTCACCAAATTATAGGAAGAAATTTTGTTAATCACGATAAAAAGCTACTTAAGGTTTAAAATTAGTAGTTTATAAAATATAAAGAGCCTTTTTTAAACCTAGTTTATAATTAATCGTAGTAGCCTAAAGATCTCTAATAACAATTAGAAGGTAAATCTTCAATAGTTATTCCCAACCTTAATGTTTAAATATATCAAATAGATTATTAAAAAAAAGGACTTGTATAAAATTCTAATAAAAAGGTGAAATCACAGTAAGTGTTGTAAGTCAATGTTTTGTCTAACCATTACCACTAATTGGACTAACTTGGTCATCCAGAAGTTCAGGAAACATTTCGTTAACACCGTTAACGAAGGCCCTGCATCAGCTCTTGAGGATTTAGTACGTTGCTCCCAGACGTAAATATGCTTTAACATATTATGGTCAAGTATAAAAAAATGCGGTAACTGTATTTATTAAATAGATTATATAAAGGCTTTCTATCCAAATGAATTTTTTCAGTAATACTTTCATTTGCAAACGTATTGTTTTTATGAACAAGGTGGAAAAAGTAAAAAATGTCACATAACATGCTTTATTAAGGTTGTTTTCAAAAATGTAATGGCATAGCTTATTTAATAACGCTATAAGTGTTAACACTTTTCAATTGAAAATATTGTACAATGAAATAGATTTATTCTAAGTCTCTCGTTACCGTAATTGTTAGCCACAGATTGTTTGTTAATGTTCTCCCGAATTCCATGGAGTAACGTGTATCATACTGGAAGTTGCTTATATCGAAATAAAGCATCCTGCAAAATATCAAGTCTATAGTAAGTTTGTTTTGGAGTTGTCACTTTGACTGATAATCTTCAATAACAACAATAAGTATATAAATAGTCTGTGTATAATATACATGTGTGTGTGTGTGTGTGTGTGTGTGTGTGTGTGTGTGTGTGTGCCATTCTTCTTGTTTTTCGATACATTTGTGCAAAAAACGAGTATTTACAGTAAATAATTACAGCACTACTTGTTCTACTATGTAGTAATTTATTTCGCTACTTTAAATAATGCTATGAATCTTTTATTTTTTATTATGTATTTGTTTGCAATCTTACGCAATAGACGTAAACAGTCTCTACTAGGTGAAATAAAGCAATATATAACATCTCAATAGAAAAAGGTTACCGTAACTGAAATTTTTCGTGGTTAAGAATATCAATATTTCAAATATGTATTCTTTTTGGAGGAAACATTAGATACTATATTATACTGAGTACAAATATTACGTAAACAGTGGCAATACTGTTTATTTCTTTTGCTTAGTTTCATATAATAGTACTATTATTGCTTACTTAGGGTAAATATGTTTTTAAAAAGTCTTAAAACTCCTATACAGTTTTAGTGAAATCCTGGTTGTTAAATTAATAGACAATGTGAGCATAATTTGCTACAAAGTTTGAAAAAATAGACAAATACGTTAGGTACGATTTTTAACATTTCATTACGTAATATATAATTACGTAAAAAATACAATGGAAGAACGATTAACTAAGCAATAACTTTAGTAAATGCTTGTACTTAATTTGTACTTAATATCAAATAATAAAATAATACGTTATAAGTGACATTGAAAAGTGAGTCTGTACTTAAAAACCCCATAAAATTCTTTATTATTAATATGTTTTTATAAGCGTCACTAAGAAATGTACAATTTAAATGATAGAATCAGGAAAAAAAAACCTTAACGAAAATAAATGTAATTAGAAATAGGCTTAAAACACTAAAGTGTGCCGAAATCATCAGTTTGTTCAGGACAAGGGGTTTTCATGTACCCTGACAAACTGATAACAGCAGTATCTGCCCTGCTTACTCTGTAATGTAGTTGTTCTCATTGTAATATTCGCTTTTCTATTGTTGCCAAGTTAGTAACATTAACATTTATTAAATCTTTTGTATCTCTCTGGTTATAAGTATAATGAAATATATAACAATTGATTTTAAAACATACGGGTTCTTATAGAAGGTATATACTTTGGTACTTTGTCCCTATTCATATCTTAGCCATTGTGTGACCTTGCGATCATCATAATATGCGTCCAAATCGGATTTGACATTCATTTTCAAATTACCAATAAAATTCCGAACAAAGCTTCTTCTATCACTGGCTTTTTCAATTTAAGGCAATGAGCGTTTCTGATACTCCGAGAGGCAAAAGCTAATGTATGTTATATAGTAGCTTAATGTGACGTAAATAAAATAGCTTGTGTTGCATATTGTAACCCGGAATGAAATTATAATGATAACCGTATTTGGGTTTATTTATTTATGTAAAACAAAAACCTAATAATCCTGTGGAGAACGATAAAGACGGGAATACTCGGAACAGGTAAGCGGATTAGGATAATCGGATACTCTGCACTGTTAAACACTACGACTTCACGGTCTTAAACTCATTTTTCCCTTAGAAACTGATTAACATTTATCATAGCAAACAACGTTTCCTCCTTATTTAAGATTTTATCATTATTAAAAATTGTTAACAAAAATAGACCGCTGTTTAAGGGATTAACGAAAAAGAAAGCGAGTGAGAGCGTTGCTTTTTTTGTAATGGCACTTTCTATATTTAGATCCATCTATTAGTTTTATATTTGTATTGTGTGTGTGTGTGTATATATATATATATATATATTAGTTTTTTCTCTTTTTGTAAAGAATAATTTTTTATCAATAAACTATATAGTTTTAATTATTTTATCAGCCCATTTATTCGAATTGTTTATGGTTCTGTTTGTTATACCTTTAATGTTGTGAAAACTGCACATGTATATGAGCTATTACTACATTTCAAATTATATTTCATTAAGTATTGTATTTATAAAATAAAATATAATTTAATCAAAACATTTTATTTCGTTTATTTCAAGTGAAATTGAAGAAAATTTTGAATTTTGTATAAACCCACACTGAAATAAAATTAAAAAAATTGACAAAATATGATACTATCGTATTTTGCAATAGTCGCTTATCATTCAAAATTCAAACATTCTAAAATGGGTATATGTTGTTGATTGATTTTTGTTAATTAATGGGAAATTATATTTTAATTATCATCCTTTTTTTATACATTATAATATAACTGGCCGTCCACCGTAAGCATATTTCTTCGCGTGTAGCCTGCTGTTTGTGATACTCCTTGTTTCATTAAACAAATAGTACAATTTTTAAAATTTAAATAATCTGAATTCAATACTGCTACTAAAATGAAGGGAATTATAAAAAAACTAAATGAATTTTAATAGAACAAAAGCAAAGTTACTTTAATCCAATTCCACGTAATTTTTTATGAACCTCAGCTCTTAGACTCTGTTCTGAGGGGAAAAAGTCTCGATGAGGCAGGTTAGTGTTCATTCCTCTGATTTTAATTAAGCTACTGTAAAATAGCTATATCACGATCTCAAGGAACCAACCAGCCTTGAGTAAATTGGAAATGAGTTATTGGAGTGGGTTTACTAACAGTGTTCTAACAATATTTAACGGAAATGTTTAATAAAGTATTTCAAACACATTATGCATTTTAATCCCACTTCAGTGTTGTGTGGAAATAAAATTATCGGACAACTTTGTCTTTGTTATTGCATTACACTACTAATTGAGCACCGTGTACTTGATATTATATAATATTAAAATTGAAAGAAATGATTCTGGCTCTATGACGGTCTTGAGCTGTAACATGAAAGAAATGTTTAGAGTCAACAGCTCTTTGGTGTCGATTAAATTTGTAAGTAAAACATAAAAAGATTTTCATAAATTTTGTAAATTGTAAACTTCTGGGAAAGTTTTCTTGTTTTTCTCTCTACATAAACCTATATTTTGCTTCAACGGATATATTAAAACATCGATAGTCGAATTGATCCAGCCGTTTTCCAGATTAGCGCTTAGTAATTTATTTGGCGTGTCATATTTAATTATAAAATTCATCTATTAAAATTTTTATAAAAAATGTGTAGCTAAAAGTGTTATTTTAACTTTGAAATTATCATTGAAAGCTGAACGTTTTATCATTATTTAAATAACTTTCAAATTATGAAGTGTCTTTAAATTTGGAACATAGCTCAGACCTGCCATTTGAAAACCAACTAGATTCCTTTTTTTCTTTGTGTGAGGAGCAGTTGTGAAAATTTTAGAATAAATATCATGCTTGTAAAATATAGGGTGGTCTTAAAAGCGCTAAAAGGTTATAAAGTAACCATACAATGTTTAAATGATTGAGCGTTTAGCGGAGTTATTGTCATAAGAACAAATCAAATCAAATCAAATCAAATCAAATATAAGTTTATTTTCCAAATTCAACAATAAGTTTGTACACATATAAGTATGAAAATAGACAGCACATAGAACGTGTCTGTGCGTGCTGCCCAGCCCAATCTAGACGTGTACAAAAAAAAATGATAAAAAACAAATACTGTATATAAAATGTAAATAATAAAAAGCATCTTGACATTACAGACACATACATATATACACACACATATATACACACATATACACAAATATATATACATACATACACATACATATTTGCATATACAAATATTAAAATTAAAAAAAAGGAAAAAAAGAGTAAAGAATAGAATTAAAGTACGACTTATGTTTGTACAAGAAAAATAAACCTACTATATTAACCATAAATTGAATAAAACACTTATCAATAAATATAGCAAGCGTTTAAATAAAACATCTTAATTTTTTAAAACATAATTAATAAATTATAAAGTTTCGAGAAACAGGTGTAGCGTTGACGTTTGTTATGATTGGAAGTAGTTAACTATAGTTGTAGTGTTTAGAAGCGGTAATGATTAGTAACGGTAAGTGGGGGTGAGGAGAAATTCAGCATTATCTGGGCCGATCATCCGAAGCCAGGCAGTAACCAGCCGCTTGAAGCCCACTGACAGGCTCGTCCTGCAGGTCCCTTATCACAGAGGGCAATTGTCTGTAGAGCGTGTTGGCGACGTAGTAGGCATTCGTAAGGTTAATAGACAGTTTAATGACAGGGACCTGCAACCCCACAACTCACAGCGTTCCTGGTCGGGTAACCGTGAGCAATAGGGGTGAGGACGACATCTTTATGAGAGTAGGTGTAGACCAGTACATTCCTAATAAATAATTGCCTAATTGTAAAAATATCATTTTCCCTAAATAACAAGGTTGATGAATAATGCCTTTGTTTATTAAGCGCTGCCTTAATTATTAGATTTTTGAATAACGTTTAGTGGTTCCAATATGGTCCTGTAAGCCCCTCCCCAAGCGATAATACCATACTGTAAAACTGATTGTACATACGAGTAATAAACTGTTTTTATCTCATTATAATTTAGAATTTGGCCTAATTGATAAAATATGTAAATAAATTTTCTTAATTTAGACTTTATACTATTAATGTGAGGCTCCCATCTGAGTTTGAATCAATTATTACACCTAGATACTTATACTGGTCCACCCTCTCAATCAGCTGGCAAATTGCAGGTAGTATTATACAAGTCTCCGCATGAGTGCAATAACAGCCGTAAATCAGCAGGTGGCTCGCTCGCGGTGCGTAATGCAATAGGCAAGCATTTAGTTTTACCAACATTCATCGATAAAATATTATCACAAAACCATGTATATAATAAATTTAATTCTCGAGAAGCGGTGTCGTATACATCATGCCAAGTTTTACCATTGAAAATTACAACCGTATCATCAGCGAACAAGAGAAGCTTTCCCGTAATATTCAATTTATCTAAGTTATTTTATATAGATTAGGAATAACAACGGACCAGCGTACTTCCTTGAACCACGCCGTACTTTACTTCCAGTGGTTCACTACTAATATTATCAATATTAACAATTTGATTTCGACCACTCAAATAACTTTTAAACCAATTTAAGGTCACTCCCCGGACTCCAATACATTCCAATTTATTAAACAACAAATTTCTATCTATGGAATCAAAAGCTTTTGGCTAAATCAATAAAAACAAGTAATGATTTATAATTTTCCTTTAAATTATTCGGTTATAATTTTATTAATATCAAAGAGTGCGTCGGAAGTATTTTTACCTGGCCTAAATCCAAACTGCGATATCGACAAAAGATTATGTTTTTCAAGATAATTCTGAAACTGATATTTTACGCACTTCTCCAGTAATTTACCAAGCACACTAAGTAACGAGATCGGTCTGTAATTATTCATATCTGATTTGTCATTAGATTTATACAAGGGAATTACTTTGGCTGTTTTCAATTTTCTGGAAAAACTCCCGAAGCAATGCTAAGATTAATCAAATGTTTTAGTGGTGAAAGAAGGTACTTTAAATTATTTTTTAAAATCGATGTTGGTAAACCATCGAACCGGGAGCCGAGCCACCGCGCATCTCGGCAACGTATCTCTCCACCTGGCTGTCGGTGACCGGGTTTCAGCTGGAAGACATGACCGGCCTTGTATGAGGCATCATCCACCAGGGGCGGGCCGACCGACTGCGGCAACTCCTTTTGCAAGACATGAACCTACGTTTGAAAAGAAAACATTAAATGAGTTTGCCACAGTCTTAATGTCACCACCCCCCTGATCCGAAGCCTGAAGAAAGTTTCGTATAGGGAATGTACTTTTAGATCCTGATCCACCGCTTATTTCATTAATAACTTTCCAAAAATCGTTTTGGATTGTTTGACGAATTTATAATTTGATCTCTATAGTAAGCTGTTTTTGTGTTTTTTATATCAGAACACACCTGTACTGTTAATCTAAACTGAGTGATGATAACCATTAGCAGAAGACAGCGAGCATTAGATGTCTTTTGCTGCATCCAACGTGTTACAGACGAAAGAAGATTTCTAACCTCGTGAGTCTCCGTGTGTATAAACAATAGTTATCGTATGAGTCGACTTAGATGGTTAAACTTTGCGTGAGTTCTACCCCCTACTACTGATCTATCTCAATTGAAATATTAAAATATCGATAGATCGGAAGTTGCTCTCTGGGTTAGGATGTGGTCCACTGTGGTCGAACACGTCACCCAAGCTTTCTAAAAGTCTCACGTACGTTTAACCTTGTTTTTATAATTTTGTATTATACACATGTTAATTACGAGAATTCCTATTGACTGGTAAAAGACATTCCTGCAGTTCCAGTAGAAGGCTTTGGGATAACGCCCAAAAAGTAGAGTTTGCCACTCCTGTGTGGCAAATAATGTTCGTTATATTTAAATATTACACTTTATTATGACATTTTTAATTAATTGGGTTTAAAATGTCTCACAACCTTGCTGCGTTACATGCCTTACTGAAATAAAGAGATTAATTCAGGGACTAGAAGTTTTAAGTTTACTTTTAAAAATGTATACGTTTAGTTAATCAATTAAGAAATAAAATATTTCAATATTTAAAATAAAAGCAAATAATATTTAATCATACGAGAATACTTATTGCGTAAAATTGAGCTACAAAATGCTGTTCCTAAACGTTAGCAAAATACGTTACAAAATATTGAAAAACTATGAACAAATTAAAACTGGTATAATGACGTAATTTTTAAATCAAGAGCAAAATACGGTCTTTAATATATTTACTTAAAGTTGATATGAACGGTAAAGCAGTAGCTTACACAACTAATGAAAGTTACCAACATTATTAGCAGAATATTATAAAAAAAATTTAAATAAAGTTTTTCTTTACTTTTCAATATTTTTATTTGTAAAAAGGTGTTTTAAGAAAAGTTTTATAAAATATTTTAATGAATTAAATGAATTATTATTTTTAATTTGTATATCCACTATGTTTACATTTTGAGAAAAATATGTTTTAAAGTAATAAACAAATATAAAACTGACATGTAGGATACTATTAGAAGTTAATAGTACATAATATATGGAATGTTGATAGAGTAATCATGTCTATATATTTTTAACTCTATCTTAACGATAATTGGAATTGTATGTATCGACAGCCTGAGCTCATAAAATAGTAGTAAATAATTAAAATAAACGATAATTAATTATTAATTTAATATTATTATTGATTGTTTAAGAAATACAAATTTTTATGCATTAGTATGAAGTACATAATGTAATTCAGTACGTACCTGCCATGGTTATAACCATAACGAAAGTAAAAATCGACTTAGAAATTCAACAAAGAAGAAGTCTTCTTAAGCCTATAAATACTATCTGATACCTGCGATATACTTAACTACAATAATATTTATAGCTATTGTATGTAAACACAAATTTTTAAATCATAATAGCTGAAAATGGAAACATACTAGATTTTTCTAAATACAAATTATTTTTGTTTGGTTCGTATATTTATATTAACTACCAGAATATACATTTAAGAAACAAATCAAATGCTCTACTTACCAAGTATTACGATTATGCAAAACATCACGAGCCATACACTCCATAAAAATGACTAACAGTGTTCTATTACTGATCAAATTCAGTGCCATCCTCCCATGATATACGACCCCAATATAACAACCCGCTGACCCTGCAGCGAGTTATCTTGTATATTAACTACCAATAAATTTCATTGAACTCAGATCAGTAGGGTATATCTTCCTTTATAGTGTATATTCTATATTTGATCAAATCTGTAACTATCATGAAAACCTCGCACTCCATGAAGAGTTTAGGTTCAATTATATAGTAAATATTAGAACGTAATGTAACGGAAATTTTCATAATTTTAGCGCGTCAAATGAGGCGGTGTTAGGATTGAATTACTTTTATAAAATAGGTTTAAAATATTAGGTAAAAATTATTTGTGATGGTCTATAACGTTATAGAACGAATATAAGCTGTTGTTGAGACAAATGATCATTAATCTTCATCTTTTACTCCTTTTTATGGCGGTCTATTGTGAAACATTCAAACTAATGGGGTGTGGCATTTCTATGGATATATAAAAGGAGATCAACATAGTATACAGTTTAAACAATTGCTCATAATGCTTATAAGAACCAAAAACTTTATCCTTACCAAATTACCTTCCATTTAAAATAGTAATGGTGAGGAAGGGATCGCTTGTTAGCACAAGGTGATCGAGAAGTGAGTTTTAAAGATTTAAGTTGCTCATAGCATTGCGTACAAACTGGATTATTAATCTAAATTAAAATGTTGTAAAGATTTATTATCTATACACATATAATATATTCATATGTCTAGGGTTAAAGATATGATTCCAACGAGAAGTTGAATGAAGACCCTTCCATTACCTTGATTGATCCCTTCATGACATGGAACCCAACAAACAATTATATCTTTGATTCCACCAAAAGTGAAATTGGCCTGATAATACGATAAAGGTTTACATATGAATGTGTGGGTGGGAATCCTCAAAAGTGTTCTTTATATTAGTAAGGGTTTTATATTTGGTATTTAATCTTTATTTATTTATGTTGGAGACTGTATATTTTACTGCAAACACAGATAGTTATGTAAAATTAGCTCTTCTTTTCTGTTATTAGTTCCCCGATTAATGAGAACATCAAAATTTACTTACTTAGAGAGATTCACTTCATGTTTGCAAATTTGTAAAAAGTTTCTGCAACAGCTGCTTGCCCCACATTTCTCACTCCTGAATAATTAATAACGCGAAAAAAATATTTAACCGTGCCTTCTAAAGTACAGTCAATTTTGTAATATATGTATGAATGTTACAATATAATACAAAAGTACAATACTCTCAATGCATGTTTTTTTGGAACTCAATACTGTATGGGAGGGATGTGTCTATTATTAAAGTATTAAGCATAAAATAATTATATGTTAAACTTTGAACAGACAACTTTTAAAATAGCTCGCATAAACTCAGTAAATTTAAGTTTTAGGTATTTATTAATCTAATATGTCTAGTGTATCCGACTTTAATGTATGAAAATACAAAAGATTATCAATATTTAAAGGATTTTTTTTCTTTTTGGGTATATGGCAGTTATTAGTTAATAATATTATTAAATCTATTAACATTAGTTAATCTCTTTTAACATGTATTTTATAGAACCAGAACAAAGCCTATTAAATTGTGTGTCGTGTAAAATATGAGCTTATTGTCAGTAAAACATTATAATCCAAATGTGGTATAAATTTAAGATTTTGGGCTAAAAAACGACTCGCTACATTGATTTTTATTAATAAAACTTAAATAAATTTGTTTTCATTAATTATTTAATGCTACTTATATCATTTAGCAGTTATTATCTTCCCAATATCTCAAAAACATATAAAAAATGTATACCACATTCAATGAACTACTTTCTGAGCTACAAAGGAGAGTTTAATGCTGCCATCTAAATGTACAAAGGCAGCTAAACTCACATTGCAGCAAACCGCATCCATTGCTGAGTCTGGCTGTGAAGCCATTAGTGAGTCTCCTTGCTAAGAAAACTATTTCAGGAGCGGACTTGAGATTTAATGATACAGCACTATTCAGCCAAACAATAAAACAAAACTAATTCGTTTATGGAGTACTTTTTCTATCTCTTGGGGAACATTGTAATGATGTCATATTTACAACCAAAGACCCTCCTCTAGTGTAAAATTCAATAGTAATATCTATATAAATGCCAAATCTATGTCCAATTCGAAGCCTATATAATTAAAAAAACGTGCCAGCAATGGTAAACCCTCAGTAGCTTTACGTAGTTCGCAAAATGCATTGATCAACATCTAAAACTGTACACATTAACTAATATTTTAACGAGTTGAGGTTGTTTCGTTTCAATAATTTATAATTATAACTATAACTCAGCATCAAAACAAATACTCTGCGACCAATTTGAACATATTCAATCAGGAGTTTTGTTTGGTATTATTTTACGAGTACTATATGATAGGAAACACCATTGACCATGAGATAACTTCAGCCGGCTGAAACAGGATGTTTGTAATCACAAATTGAAATGTTCAAAAGAAAATTGCAAGCAATAATTCATTACTCTTATTCTTCTATTACGTAGCGCAATATAGTAATATTAAATGGTAAGTAGTGTTATTAATATAGGCCATCAAATCGTAAAATTTGACCACGTGCAAAAATAAACTACACAATAACATGCATAAAATTCAAAGAGACACACGCACGCACGTACACACACGCGCACGCACACGCACACACACACACACACACACACACACACACACACACACACACACACACCACACACACACAGTCGGGGGAGACAGGCAGATGGACGGAGCGCCTCATTCCGAATTCGATGTCTGGCTCTCTCGGAAGCACGGGGATACGGACTTCTTCCTGACCCAGTTATTGACGGGACACGGGCAGTTCAATGCTTATCTTTTCAAGATGGGCCTGCAAACCACACCGACGTGCAAATACTGCCCTGACAAAGTTGACAACGCCGAACACACATTCTTTGAGTGTGCTCGGTGGATTGACTATAGAAGCACAACCGAAGAGATCATAGGAACCAGGCTCTCCCCCTCAAGCCTGGTGGCCTATATGATCAAAAAAGAAGAAAACTAGTCAGCTGTTGAAGCTTACGCACAGCGCCTCCTGAAAGATAAAATCGCAGAAAGGGACCAGTAACCCAGAGTAGGAGTCGCAAGACGCAGCACAGACTGGATTGATGTAATGCTAACGCGGATCCAATCCAGTCCTCCCCGTACCATCTACGGGGGGAGGGGAGAGGAATGTTTTTTTTAGTGGGTAGGTCTGCCAGTCTGGCAGGAATCCCACACTAACCCCACGTATATCTGCCGGAAGATGGACGATGGAATTTAGCGATGGCGGTGTCTTTGGAAGATCTTTTTTCAGACCTCTATAAAAATAAAATATATATAGCGTTTTAATTTCTGATATTGTTCAAACCAAGGTGAAAGAGGGTTCACTGAAGCTGAGGCAACCAAATAATATTTATATTTACATAGTTACTTATAGCTGCCCAGAATTATGGCATTGTGTAAGGCTATAAAACCGCTCAAGGGACATACTGTGGGTCAGGAAGCACGCTAAGACATCTAAAGGAGAATAACGAATAAGTGCAGTGGACACTTCTTTTAGTACCCAAACAAAGAAAGAAAACTGAAACGTATTAAAAGTTATCTGGAAAAAAAATTGTATTGGGTGTAGTTCGGAGAACAATCAATGATTTCCATCGACAGGATGGAGAACGGGCTACAATGATATCATTATTGAATGTGTTAAGAGACGTCCTTTAGAAGGAAGTAAGTGGGCGTTGATCAACTGAATTTAGGATTTCGCTGGAAGAAATATACCAATGTCAGAACCATTGGAACTGATCGATTGATATCCGTGAGTTGCGTGTAAAATGAAAGAAAGAAAGAAACTTTATTTCTCACAAATAAAAATGACAGATACTCACCTCAATTACCAAGTTGTTTTTGTTCGAAGATTTTAAAAGTACATGATCTAAACATGTTTTTAAATTCGTATTTGCTCTAGTAGAGTCGTTAATAAGCGATTCTATTCCATTACAAATGTATAAAAAGGTTAGCTAAATACGGAAATTATACAAGGCTGATAGTGTACATGGATGAAACGTGTGTTCACTCTACATAACCCAAACAAATTTTTGGAGTTAAGGTAGTACTTTGGGGCTGAAGACACTTTTAAGTAAAGGAGAAGCCTTATGACTGTCCATGCAGGTGGGGAAGATGGATAATTCTTTACTTACGTTAAAGTCAGGAAAGAAGTCAAGATACCAAAATGTAATGAACTACGACAGTTAAGAAGATGAGTTAACTATAAATTGTTCCCAAATCTAACATATAATTATGTTGTTGTGGTAGATAACGCCTCTTATCACAACTAACAAGACCAAAATGTCAAAATGGCTTTCCGAGCGTAATACCGCTCACTCAGGCACAATGTACAAACCAGAGCTCTTATCAAAGTCAAAAAGATTACTTGCAAATTGTACGAAATCTATAAATTTTGTTAAGTGGACGCATTTCCATAGGGCGTCTGTAAAAATGAATGAAATAACCGCAATTGTTCAGGAAATAAGTAACTTGTAGTGAATTATCGATTCCTGTAATTATATTTATTAATATATTTTAGTTTATAATAAAAACTAAATGTATATGTTAATTTCACATAAATTTAGATTCTTTAAACCCAGTTTTGTTCTGTTACTATAGAATAAAGTATCTTGGATCTATATTAGTCTATGTTACATATGTAAAGTAATACTTTGTAGTTCATATTCACATAAACATAAATACAAAATCTTTAGGAAGTTTAACCTAACTACTTAAAATTATTTGTATAGTATAACCAACACACATAATGATGCAACGTTAAACCAAAAGGCCACTGGTTTTGACAATTCCCACAGAGCCAGTGCCACGGTCGAGCCAGTTCCGTCGCCCGCCACCGCTATGAACCAGGACCGAAAACTACCAGCTGCGATAAATCGTACCTCTCCCCTAGCTCAGATAGCGTCCCCACACGCTCACCTTGTTCACACCCTTATTTTTCACCGCAAATTTCACCGGTCATGCTATATCTGACGCAC
This sequence comes from Homalodisca vitripennis, assembly GCF_021130785.1. Taxonomy (NCBI): domain Eukaryota; kingdom Metazoa; phylum Arthropoda; class Insecta; order Hemiptera; family Cicadellidae; genus Homalodisca; species Homalodisca vitripennis. Next base: position 103,777,341 of record NC_060209.1, read on the forward strand.
AGTAAAAGACTAAAATTAAATGTGTTTACGTATATTTTAACGTCTATAATTCGAATAAAATGATTCGGAAATAGGCCGCGGGTGAACAAGACAGCATTAACACAAGATTTCACGCTTCAATGTGTGCCACTTTTACCAGATTAAGTATAATTGGGATAACCTGTCCTTTCAAGTAACGGAATATGTAACATTTACCTCGCCATTTACTACTGCACATTATACTGTACTTGTGCTGATAAACTATTGATATAAATGTTTTTATTTGTTCTTTAAGTTAAAATATATTTAATTAATTTAAGGTATTTTTCATTTTAAAGCTAAAAAATACTCTATTTAAAGCAAATTAAAATATGAGCATGAAATATACTTATATTTAAACTAAGATATTTCGATTTTTCTTTGTGAAAGATGTAAAAGTTCAGAAATGATTTGATAGTTTTTTGTTCTGTTCGTGAAATTGAATACAAATTGATTCACCTTTCATCAATTCATGTTTGGAACTAAGTAAGACTATTTAGTATTCGAACCATAGTATTTATACTATTTTTGTGCATACATAAAATTTTAAGTTCAGCATATTTTAAAGTTTTTCCAACGCTGATACAAAAATCATCGTAGTAGAAAGATTTCTTTAAATATGCTTAAGATGAGACAATCGTATTATTTAAAAAAAAATATCTTTAGGTTGTAGTTGTTGTGTTCTGTGTTTCATTGCTAATTCATTTTTCATGTTTACATTTTATTATCCGTTATTATACGTTTTTATCCTTGTCAAAAATCGGTGACTTGAGTTTTTTACGATCTGCGTGTAAGCAATTTTAACAATGAACAAGTAGATAGTAACATTATTTACATTACAAGGACACGTATGAAACTATTTTAGGAACTTCACTATTTTAGTACGTAACTGAAAACTTTACAGTATGTTTTTTTCTGAATCATTACTTAAATTTTTGGATTATAATAGCTACGTAATTGATACCATCACGTTAACCATCGTCATTACAGTAACAATTTTTATAAACGTACATAAATAATTTTAAAACGATACGTGAACAAGCAAGATTTAATAAAAGTGTGTTGAAAGTGGATGGGGGTCTGAAGTGAATCCACCCATCACAAGTGTCAACAGAAACCCTGAAAGGATTTATGCGTCGATTGAGTAAATAAACAATCTGGAAAGAGTTTCTGAGTGTTTCGGAGGATATATATATATATATGGGTTTTTTAATATACAACTTATTTTCATTAAATTACCCTCTATTCATAAACGATGCGCTAAATATCACGTAGTGCTACTAATACTGCAATACAAAACTTTATATATAAATGAATTATATAATATAAATGTATGTATTTTCATATTTTCAAAGTGTAATTAACCAATTGAGTTTATATATTGTATGGTTAAGAATTACATAACATATAGGAACAACAAATGGGCTTATATAAATTACGCGAATATTACAGGGCATAATACCAGTGATATATAAATTGATAAGCACATATATATGTTCATTACCATTTATAAACCTATAGGTTCGTAAAGATGAACCCTGAACAACCCTTTCAAATTTAATGTAGATGTTGTAATGAGAGTTTTATTAACTACAACTATTGTTGGAAATAATCTTCATTTCCACATGCTAAATTGTATCCTGTATACATATTTCGTGATACATACTGTTATTGGGTAGTGGAAAAGAAATTAGGATAAAGATTCATAGCAAAGAGAATCGATAATGGATTTACAGCAAGACTCGGCAAGTGATGCGGTTTGCTGGAACTGGAATTTAGCTGTCTTTGTACATTCAGATGGTAGCATTAAACTGTCCTTTGTAGCTCAGGAATCGGTCCATTGAATTTGATTTATATTGTTTTACATATTTTTCAAACCGTTAGTAATTATTAGGAAGGCAAAATTATTATTTATAATTACCTTATTATTATTATTTTTTTTTAACATTTATTAGTTTAGGTTTAATAACACATTTCAAGCTAACTAATGAAATGAGTTTTCATTTTAATCGTACACAATTGCTTTTGTGCAAAAAAATTGAATTTTATTTTCAGATTGAATAAAAAATTTTAAATATCAAAATTATAAACGGATCGAAAATATCAAGATATAAAACCAAGCTCAGAATATTTGATATTATTGTGTTTCTTTTACAAGAAAGAGTTTAACCTAAATAACATGATTTAGAACGCATGAAAATATGAAGTTGATTGTGAGACACAGGAAAACAGTTTTGATATTTGAATAATAATGTTATATTCCAACGATCGGTGATTGTTAAAAATAAAACCCCGAATGTGTTACAGATTACGGTATATATCTATTTGCAGTTTTTTCATGTGGCCAGTACTAATTGAAAGCAGGTTACCATTTATCAATAGTATGTGGAAACTAATCTGTTGTTTTTCCCTGTTTTCCATGTATTTATTTATGTCAAATGAAAGAAATGCCTATGTTTTTTTGTGTTTCTTCCAAATAATAAAATAGTTCACAATTTTAATTTAGTGACGTATCGGATACCACGATAAAGTGGAATAAAATGGATACAACAGGAATCATAAAGTATTTAAAATGTGAAACATAATATATTCCACAAAATCCAGGATACAGACTTAAATTGCAGAATAAATATGAAGGACCGTTTAAAAGTTGTGGTGGTGATATGTGATTGTAGTTTTAAAGTGCAGCATACAATAGGCTGAACCCATAGGATGAACTATGCAAACCGGTATTCCTCTTTGCATAGAACGGAATGGATTAAAATTACTTTAGAAAAATTTATAATTCTATCTGCATAATTGTTATCCTCTTTGTACAAAATCAATCACAGCATATATGAATGTTATTTTATATATATTATATAATAGAAAACAGGAGAAACTTAGGGTAACAGTTTGTGTAAAACCTTTGAAATTGTATATATTTCAAATTAATAATTTACATATATCTAATAAGCATAAAATTTATATTTATGGTCTTCAAATGCATATCTCATATCAAGAAATATCAGACTAATAGGTTATTGACTGTGTGAAAATAATTATATTGAAAACAAACATGCAAATATTTTTAATATCTTAGTTGCAAACAACGTCGATGCAGGGCACTGGTACGGAATATCTATATTTATATTTGTTTGACACTAGCAGAATATATAATTTCTTAACATGAAATAACGTTTACAGATTGATAGCTCATACTTATTAAACAGAGATAACGGTTACTTTTCCTTGAAACTACCAAACAGCGTGTCAATTACATGCTAAAAAAAGAAACGTTTCACTTACCCAAAAAATTTAAGTCTCGATGCATGTGTCAAGTTTTTAATCCATTTTAGAGTTTATATTGAGCCATTGGGGTCACCATAATTGAAAACTCGTTTAAAACAAATTATAATCCCAATTCTTCTATATTATAATTTCATCATTTCGTTTACGTGAGTAAAAACTTTGTTAAATCTGTGATATATAGTCCCTGTAAGATTCGATATAATAAATAATATTTATATTACTACAGCCACACCTGGAGGTATAATAAAATTTAATAGCAAAATTATAGTTTAGGAGTAATAGTAAAGCAGTAGACTATGAGATTGTGTGGTTACAGTGTATCGTAGTATTTACCGTGGTCGGTGCGGTTTGCTCTTTACTTTACAGTAAGTACTAGTGGAGCTTAGGTCTGTGTAACTAGTTAAACTGTAGGGTCTACTCTGCATGACCACTCAAAATGTGTCTTTGTCCCTTGACCTTATTTTAACTGTATTACGAACCGGCTGTATTGGGGGCCATTTTGGTATTAGTTCCATAGGAAAATTGTTAGACAACAAACTCAATTACAACCTAATTTTAGCCACACAGTTCTATGAATTACGCTTTAATTTAAAGCTATGATTAATCTAACTCTTTTGTATCTTTCAATATTTAAGAACTAAACATTTAAAAATAAAACTAAAAAGGCGTTAAGATCCGTATAAGTAATGTCTTTAAAATTAATTCATGTCCCAAAATTCTACGCAACAATAAGGGCATAACAGATTTTTAAGTTAAAATTGTTTTCCTTAGGTAAACTCGAGATAGTTTCACTACAGCCGCGCTCCTAAACAACTTATTTCAACCATTTTCAACAAAGACTTTCATGTATCAAATATTACATACGAGTACAATAGTCTGCTATAATTTAATAAACATTTTCCTGCCTTTCTTTAAAATATGTTCCTGTCATTGTCTATAATAAACTTCAAAGATACCAAACCAAAGATAGTGTCAGAAACTCTGACACCAACACTCTGTGACAAACATTTTCAGTTAGAACATCACAATTACCGAGTATTCGGTTTGTATTTAATGGTATTTATTGTTTTGATTTTAATTGTAAACTTTAAACAATAGTTTTAATCTACTAATCAACTTTAGAAATAAAACAAAGCGTAATCATTACTATGCACTACTGTATTTAAATTCTGTCAGTTTCAAACAATACTAAGAATGTAAACATTGATATACAGAAGTATTATGCATTGATTAAAAACATTCAAACGCATAGAATACGGCAAAAATCTGTGCTAAACACAAATCACTACTTCCGTATTCACCTCATTCAACTTTGATTGGCGATGCATGTTTTCATAGCTTACCGCCCTTGCTGTATAGAATCAGAATTTAATCTCCTCAAAGAGGTATTACTAACGTGCAATTCAATATTGCTTTTTACTTCAAATGGATTTCCCATTAAATTATTTTAGAAAAACATATGATTATATTGTTTTTTCACGTCCGTTATTATTTGAACACATATGAATTGTGTTATAAAAGTACATGTTTTATGTATAATAACAAACATAAGTATTTAATACTTTCTAAATAGTGAATATTACAGTTATGATATTTAGTGGGGTACGACACGGAGTACTAGTAATGCCTCAGAATTAAATAATTGGACAGTTTTTCAGATTTAGTACTGTACCGCTAAAGAGTTAGATAGTAAAATACAAATTTAACATATTATTAGGAACAATGATATAAAATATACTTTTTTTATATAAATCACATTGTATTAAAATAATTTACTACTATCTCATAAATTGTGGTGATATAATAAAGTATATAGATTTACGTCTGATGTAAATGATTTAAAATTCGTAAACTAATTTAAAATTACTGTTGCTGTTAAGAAATTTCATTTAATAAAATCGAATAGTATAGTTTAGTTTAACCTCATTTAATAAATTTTCTTATGCATAAATTTCGATAAAATTTTCTAATATTTCACACATTAGAAGCATCTACAGTTTGAGTACTTCTAAACTGGAAAGCCGAAAATCGCAGGTTATGGTATCTTTAAAGGTACGAATCTCCTATATTCCAGATGTTTCCATTGATTAGGAAATTATTCATCTATTAAACCGATTCTCTTCCATTATTTTGGTAATTAATTGAAAGATGTTCTATTTAAATTGACCTTTCATGTCTAGATCTATATTTAAATAGTTATTCTTTAATCCTTGACCTGCTTTGTTTCTTAAATTTAACATTAATATATTTTTAATGCAAAACCCCTTTGAAATTCACATTTTTTATAATGTGTTATAACAAGACTGTTAGTATCTGCAACACTATTTAGGTTTATATTAATAGCTTTACAGAAAGTGGTGGACGGATTACATTGTCTTGTGTCAGTTTGATTTCATTAGTTAATGCACAGTCACACCACGTAAAAATGTGGAGTGGATGCATTACATTAGTTTGATATGAGAACGATATTATCTTACGCTATCCATTAAACAATATAGCACAAAAAGGTTCTTGTTGAGTGACAGGCCTCAGTTAAAACACAGCGTCCTCGACCTCAGCAGGCCCACTGGCCTTGAACTCCTTTGCCAACTGTGACCTCACAGAAGCAAACATTATTCGTCAAATATAGTTTAAAAATCATGAGGTGAGGCAGGGTCACCGTGCGCATAAAATTTCAATCGGGAATCGTTCCTTTCCTCCGGGGCTTCTCGCAACCTCTTTCACAACAGCCCCAAACTTCCTAGCGTCACCGGTAGTTTCCACCATTTTATTTTGATAAAAATTGTATTTAGCCGGTTTAATAGTTGCGTAGAAAGCGTTTCTGTAACGTAAATATCTACTAAGCAGATTACCGTTAAAGGTTTCCTTTTTCAATTTAGAATGTAATTGATACCTACGTCTGATAGATTTAATAATACTAAAAGTTATCAACGGTTTTAATTTATTTTATTTTCATGTAATTTTAATTTTTTTCTTGTACATTTCTGTCAGCTTCGTTATATTCTGTCAGAGCCTTCGATACTACATTGCATTCGTTTATAAACAGTGTAATTTAGTTGCAAAACGTGTATCATGTTGTACCAATTATAATGCACGTCCAGACGTAAATATAGCAATAAATTGATTGATACGATATCTATAAAACATATACTTCATAGTTTCTTTCTTATCGAACGCAGTTGAGCTTTGTTTAGAAAATTTAAAGGAGAAAAGAAAATAGACAGATAACGCGGCGCTGCCACAGACATCGCTTACCGCTTTGCGGTTACGCCAGCTTGTTACATTTATTGGTTGAGTTTCAATACTAACATTTATATTGATTTCCCTCCCTCATTATCAAGTACTACAGGCCAGTAGTATTGAACTGCATTTCAAAGAAGAAAGTAATAATCAAGCAGTATTTTCTTAAACTATGTCCACCAATCAATAAATGAATTGAGACAATATCTATATAGAAAATGTTTCTAAAGTATGTTATCGTTTGGCAATAAATATTAATTAGTGGGTTAATTTCTAAAGTCACTACTTATCTTAGCGGGCTATGGATGTATATTTTGCATCGGATAAAAACTTTTGTTCCGCGTCATGGAACATTACGCTAGTTTGTGTGTAGCTTGTTAAGGGCGAGACTATTGCGGCCATTTTGATACCATTTCGATAACAGGGCGTTTACATTTATGTCACCACTTATTTTTGCGATCTATGATTGTATTTTTTGCATGGAGAAAAACTTTCAGTTCGTGTCACACATATTAATATTATCTACATGCTTTGAAAGTAGATGACAGCTTTTCCTGAAACGTAAACAAACCATCTGGTATGGACTGACAAAAATTGTCGTTTATGAAAAATCTGTTACGACAGATGAAAAGGATTATTGTGGTTGCATAAACCAAAATAGTATACAAGATTAAATTTAATATGAAAAAGAACGTAAAACTTCTCTAATCTAGTAGAGTTTTACAATGATATGTTTTCTAACTGTTCGATCATTTAACTCATATTAACGTAAATGCTGTCCAAAATATCACATCGTCATGATATATTCCTCTTTCTGCAGATATATCCTTGCTTCTGCACATATTCCTTGCTTTTGGAATTTTTAAGGCTACGTTTTTTAAGCTCCAATTTAAAACCTGTTAAATTTTACAACATTGCTTCAAACTCTGCTATTAGTAGTTATGTTAATTTTATCATACTAAAGAATTTTCAACTTCAAACCATCATTGCAAAAGACTAAAATATATTAGTAAATTTACTATTGGTTTGAATATATGTATGAAATCAATACTAATTTATTTTTTTAAGGAATCAAACGTAAAACTATGAGTAATTAACTTATTGCATCGTTAAATCAGAGTATATCATGCTCATCGGATTCAAAATTGAATTTTAGCACGGTTAATCTTAATTCCTATCCCAGGTCACTTCTAGTTTCGTTCTGGCGAGACTTAAAAATCGATTAAAAATAAATAGATTAAACCTTATGTAGTCAAAAAGCCGTGGTGTAATTTAATCCTGGAGGACGATTAGTCTTTCTGTTGATTATAATTATAACCTATACTCAATTACATTAGGCCTTACAAAATTTCGATTTTAATACAAAATTAGCTGAAGAAACATAAAAACCATTAATTAACTTATTGAAATATAGATAAAATTTTAGAATGTCAAACGATCAAAACGTACAACAATATAATTATGGAACAGCAATAGATACTGTGCTTACAAGGAATTTAGGAAAATATTATTCCTGAATTTTTACCTAATATTTCAGTTATTATAAACCCATAATTTAAATTTTTTACTATAATAACAATGAAAATAAAGTATCCTAATTATTTAAAAAAATACAAGAAGTAGTGAAAATCATACTGACCAAATTATAGAAACTAATACAAACGATGATAATGAAAATGTATAAATATTTATTACTTTAACATTTACGAGACAGATCTCATTGTAATAAATGAAATTAAAAAAATACGTATAGAGTCAACAGACACTATGAAAAATAACTATGCTAAAGAATTTAGTGCCTTATTTATTTAAAAATAAATAATAAATAATAATTAATATACATACTTTTTCAAGATATATTCATAGCCCGTTATAAGAAGAAGTCACTTCTTTTGGTCAGTTCCAAAACTGCTTTTCAATTTTTTTAATTTATACACATTGTGTATTTTACTTCCTCGTTTAAAAAACCCTCAATGCATAAATATTAACCCACATAAAACTATGTATTAGTTCTTTTAGAGCTAGGAAAGGTGGTTACTAACTATTAGCGATCGTAACCCTATAAGTTTTCACACTGAGTAAAGTTATAGTGGATGTTTCGTATTACAACTCAAACTCTAGATGCTGAAGTAATTAGCTGCATTACTTTGTAAATCTAAAGCAAACAGAAAGAGTCAAATTAAATACACTTAAAGCTAAGTATTTATTGGACAATAAACCCAGAGCTTTTGAGGCTTAAAGTCCTTTTACCCGAGCCCCTCGGAGACAAATGCCAAGTCCACTTACAGAACTAAATACATCAATCGGGTTTGTAACTTGTTTGATTTATTTACTAATAGATTAGAAAAAAATGTAGATTATTGTAAAATGTAGCTTAGGAGACAATTACAGAATTTATAGAATTTATAGAATTTAAAACATTTAAGTAGTATACACTGTAATGCAATCATAAAAATCCTACATTCAAAATTACTCTGCCGCCCTTTTAAAAAAACAGATCGATGACAGATTTTATTTTATTTTTCAACCAAATTTTTCTCCTTAGAGTAATTTAAAAATATGTTCAGGATTACAAATGTTGGAATGGCGAGACTTGCGGATCTAAACATATCCTCTACTTAAAATTGTATTCTTTGTAACCTGAATGCAACTGTCGATTACAAAGATAACTGTTACAAGTTAAAATTTTCTCTTGCACTTATTATCAATAACCATACATGAAATATATGTATAACATATTTAAATTACAATTCCAATCATACCATTTCTAATTATTTTTTAATAAGAAATAAAACATTTATCAGGTCCTAATTACGTGATATGAAATTGATTATAATACATCCAATGTTACCATGCTACCTCGAGTAAATGGACACAAAGACTATTGTGAGAGATTGATAGGATATTACCCGTGTGGTGGACATGTTCTCCGTGGTTGTTTGTGATGAAATAGCTTTATCTATCTTCGTAAAACATCCAATGTGACCATGCTACATCGAATAAAAGGACACAATGACTAGTCACATTGTTACAAATTAATAGAATATAGACCGTGCGGTGGAAATGTGTTCGGTGATTGTTTTTATGACATAACTTTATAGCTTTATCTTTCTTCGTAAAACTTTCGGTGTTACCAAACTACATCGAGGACGCATTGACTAGTCACATTGTTAGAGATTAATAGCATATTGACCGTGCGGTGGAAATGACCTCGATATTATTTGTAATGGCATAGCTTTATATCTCTTCGTAAAATATTCACCGCTACCATGCTACCTCGAGTAAATGGATATAACGTTGTCACACTGAGAGAGATTGATAGCATATTGACCGTGTTGTGAACATGTCCACGATGATTGTTTGTGTTGTTACAGCATTATCGTTGTATGTGTAATATTGACTGTTTCCAAAGTAACTCTGGAAATGATAATTGTGTTAGATATAGATTTTGGTACTGACCGATATTCTTTGGTTTATAGTTTATTATTATTTTATTGTTTTTCGTTACATTTATTATTACAAAATAACCTTTCACCGAGATTTCTGTAAAATTTCTTAATATTTATTTTACGATTGCATCAAAAAGTTTTCAATAGGGAATATCTTGTAAAATTGTAATGATTTAATGGTTATATGTTGTTTGAATAACATTCTTAAAACTGTCCTAATATAACTTATTAAACAAACATATACTTCTATAAAAAAGTTGGTTACTCTGTAAAGTAGGTATAGGCAATTCCCTTTGCAATTTTTTAAATACCATAAAAAGTGTTTATATAAATTGTTCGTGGATTAGGATATTGTACAATACAATTATTAGACTATATAACTAATTTATACGTTCTGGCAAGTAACAGTTTTTCGTTATTTATACTTCTAGCACTATTGTTAGGTATGGTATAACACTTATTTCCTATTTAGTATAGTTCTAAATTGCAGTGCTTTCTCCTTCTGTATATTAGGAGTATTACAGTGTGACTTTGTATATTTCGTTGGACATAGTAAATGATACTGTTAAATAAACATTAAACATTAAACATAGGGAACAGAAATAAATTGGTGAGGACATTTTTGATACATACACAGTGAAAGAATAACTAATTTTACTTAAAACACTCTTTATTTAATTGTTTATGTTCCACAAAAAGTTTTGGATCTTTTAAGTAATGTTTTAACATATCATAATAGGGTGTGATCATTGTTTAGCGTTACGAATTATCCAGCCAGACCAGTAATAGTCTTTGCTAATGACAAGTGAATACTCCAAGTATAATACAATTACTTGTAAGTAATAGTGACAGTGATTGTTTAATTAGTTTTACAAATTTATGTTGATATTCTTAAATAATGTTTTACAAACTAAGTTACAAAATATATATTCCATTTCGGTAATTGTGCCATATCATTTGATATACGATAAAATGCATAAAATTAATTGGAATTAGAATTTCCATATCAAACAGAACTAGCCGTGCGTGGAGCAAGTAATTACAATGTGCAAGTCAGCACCAAGAGAATTCGTGTGACGTATTCAGCAGATGACTTTACTTTTAGTGGGAGCTTCTCACTTTAGTCGTTCCTGTAATGAAGTGCTTTGTAAACCCTATAAAACTCCTTTTTACAAATAAAATTTTTGTTATATTTGTTGGGCACAAAAATTTTAATTGAATGCGCGTTACAGTAACTATTTTGTGCATTCTGGTATTAAAACAAAATCCTAATTGCTGCACATGTAAACTTTTCCCTTATCTTTTCCCTTTATATATATATATATATATATATATATATATATATATATATATATATATATATATATATATATATATATATATCTTTATTTATGAAAAATAATAATAGTGGAGTAGTAACTTTTAAGAAAACATGTACTTAATTTTAACATGTAACATTTTCACCTTCAAATATTGCATTAGCTGTTCACTGGCGGTATCTGAAAGTCAGGCACTTCACCACTTGGTAATAAAGATTACATGTTTTACTACCTATCGGTACATACCATATTAACTAAGATACATTATTACAGTTTACTTGTGTGAGGTGAATGAATATACGTTAACTAATACTTAGCGTTACTGGATGGGTGTCTAAGGTAGAATACATTGTGGAGAGTGACTTCGTAGGTTTTGAGGTTTGTTGTGTGTGTGCCTCTAAATAATAACATAAAGAATGTACAGAGGAGATTCTCTAGCCTTCATTAAATATTCATCATAACACAATTTACATTCCTTAACCTTGTGTTAACCTTTTATAACTAAAAATATTTTGCACCTTAATATAATTCCATAACATTAAAAATTATTGTACCATCGTAGATACAGTTTACCCTGTACACAGCTATACACAATACCCTGCTGAATAACTATATACAGACAAAACAATATCATTATGTAAATATTTTAAATCATGTCTTTTTTCTTCTAATTTGTTGTCTTAAAACACATTCAATCAATTTTATTCAATAATAAATGAATACTAAAAATAATTTCAGATTCCTGTCATACGTTTTTCTCCTAATATATATCTTTTTAACGCGATAAACACACTGTAAATGATTATAATAATAAAAAATATATTATTATACATTTAATGTAAATATTTAAACTACGCTTATGAGCAAGATCATGGCTTGTTTCATTTCTTAAAAATGGCAATTTTAATTTTAGTAGTTCAACAACATGTAAGTATAAACGTAATAAAACTTAAATCAGGTAGTTAAGTCTTGTATTGAGATTTGTTTAGAAAAACCACTAACAGAATTGGATTTATATATATAAATGATATTGTAGTAGACTTCATGGAAATATTACTTAGGAAACATTATTACAAATAAAAGTTGTTATTGATCAAGCACACCAGGATAGACGTACATATTTGTGACGTGTGTTATAAATGTTCTATATGAAATGATATATTTCTTGTGTAGTTGTTTTGCATTGTAGTTTGACACAGCATATGATTTAAAAATATTTTTGTGTGTAGTCTAGTTTAATTTATGGCGTTTTTAATGGTAAAACTTATACAAGACTCTTATAAATGGTAAAATAGCAGATATGAAAGTCAGCAGAGTTCCTTAAAACGGTCCGGAATAGGGTAATAAATGATCCCCTTTTGTTTTACATACTAATAGGCTATGTATGTCATACTAACCAATGAGTAAAACAAATTGAGAAGCACTAATTTATGTAAACGTATTAGTCAAAGAAAAATATATGAAATAACAACATTCCTGAAGGACACAGCTACGTATAACCACACAGAGTATTGTGTGCTTATACATACAGAGTGTTGTGTGCTCAAATCGAGAGAGGAATTTCCCCTCAGTAAGAAATTGATTGACAACCAGACTAGTTTTAGTGGAAATGGACGTGGGAAGGTTTTAAAAGAGTTAAAATATTAAACGAAAAATTTTGTCAGAACTAACATTTTTTAGCTTTACGCATTTAAAACCACCCGTTATAAGCCATCACGTAACCCTAGGCTGATCCTTAACACATAAGTTTATTTTAACTTTAAGAACGAATCTTAACCCTTAATATGAGTTCATAGAAATAGTGTTTTAACTTTTTAAAACTCAGTAAATTAGGTTGATTACAAGACCGGTGAAGTAGATCAGCCTTGTCTTTTCACCCATAAGAACTACTTTAAGCCTCATTAAGTTTTAGGTCTTTATTTTTATATCGTCTTATGCCCGTTGTCTGGTTGTAAAGATATAATACACATCCAGCTACACACTATATTGAGCCACACAATAGAGCAACGTTCCTGCCACAGTATATACATTTCTCAGTACCTCACAGGACCAGACTCAATGTCTCACTAAGGCTTATCGATAAATCATTTCTACACAATAGATTGAGCCACATAATAGAGTAATGTTACTTCTTTAATCTGTAAATGTATTTTGTATATTTTTATAAAATAATTTCATGGTTATCGTACAATTGGAACAAGAGTTTAACACAATAAGAAAGGTTTTATTTGTATGATATCTACAATAATACAAGATATTAAAATAGAATTTTATTGGTATGAAGGGTAGATGTAAAGAAGAATTTAGTATACCATACAACAGCCTAAAGTATGGTGTCTGCGTCTGATAAGTTATTCATGAATTTTCTACCAGTATCTTTGGCCATATAAGAATACACTTAATACACTGGTGGACACATTATAATACAAACCTTGTTGGTTTTCTTAAGAACTTATACACTATAATTTTTTTCGGCGTGTGTTTGTTATTGTCAAGAGTAATAAAAATCCTTATCCCACATTTAACAAGTTCAACAAAGACTATAAATTCAAATCCAACATTCATTTTATGAAATACTCTCTTATCGTAACATAATATCTTCATATTTGTTAATGTATAGTGATAGCAGATATTCGAAATCTTCTTACCATTTTCACTCATCCATTGAGACTAATAATACTAAAAAATTTCATAAATTAGAAGATCTATACGGTTGACTTTACAAAGGACTAACATCCATAAAATAAAAGGGTATCAATGAATTCGTACAACAAAATTTACGGTGTTAATTCTTATCTTGGTAAAAAAATATTCCATTGAGTTTTTATTTTTGCCATAGATTACCACAATATTGAACTCTCATACGTAAGACGTATCCTCAAAGGCCTGAAGCCTCGTTTTCTTTTTCCTCCGCTTCGTTCTGACTCAAATTAATTGTCGTGTTCCCCAGATAATTTTCAAACAAAATTAACAAATTCCACACTATAATCTGGCTTTTGTTTATACAAATTAGTTATTTCAAAAATATTTGTACCTAACTTTGAAATTGGGAAATTTTAAGCCATGCTATTTTACTTTGTGTTACAACTGTATTATATATTCAAACATTTCAAAAAAATACTATTTACTCAATAGCTCTGAAAAAAAGGAGAGGTTGAGAGATTTTATCTTTTGACTGTTAATTGAAAAAATATAAAAGAATCAAAACCGCTAGGGAAATACACGATGGGAATGGTACGTGCCTTTAGACTAGGTTAGTCTTTGTCCCTGATACTAACTTAAGCTGCTGCCAAAACAATTGTGATGTCTTGAACCCAACGTGTGAAAAATATTAGGGACATAATAATTATTATCCAATATTTTATTTTTAAAGATTTAGTATGGATTTATAACAGATTTTCTTCCAATTATAATAATTTAACTATCAAACCATGTGATTGGTGAACCATGCTCGTGATACTAGTACAGCAATCAAGAGACATTTTCATTGCATTTTCAAAAGAACAGTTTTTTACCAATAGAGAATCTTCCTTAATAACTCAATATATTGTCAATTACAAGCTACAACAGAGCTTATAATCATACAATTAATCTGTGATAAATCTGAGGAAATTAGACTCTCACAAAGCGGGCTCAAGCTCCCAACTAGTAGGGTTCTTGTCAATCATACTAGTTTTGGTTGAGAACAGTTGATCAGATTCAAAATAGTTTAAAATATGAAACTATTTTTCTCCTGATCATATTTTTTAGCTTGACACACTTAAAGCGACAGACACATAAAGAAATTTAAAATAAGCACCAGCTACAAAGCCTTGAATCACCGAGGCGTTGGGAAACGATATAATATTCCATATAAACTAAAAATAAAGCGTCTTGACTCACAGGCCTAAAATACTTAAAGTGTTTTTTATTTTATAATAGTCAATTGTGTTTCTTATTATATAAGTACGCTTTGCACTCTCTTTTAGTTTATACATTTGGAGTTTTAAAATATAATAATTTTTAGGTATTGAAAATAGTTAACAATGAATAATTTTATTTGACAATATTATATAAGCAATTGTAAAGAAAAAACGAAATATAATTAATGAATTATCCAGTTTTGTCCGTATCTTATAATAAATGTTTCCCTACAACGGAGCTTTTAGTTAATAATCATAAAACTAATCTGTGATAATCTGAGGAAAGTAGACAGTCACAAAGCTGCCTCAAGCTCCCAGCTAGCAGCTTAGTGGTCCTTGTTAGTGGTCTAGCTAGTAGCTATCGATTATGAAGGGAAGTGCCGGATGTCGAGTGAGGACGTCTAGGCTACAAATAACGAGCACTCCCTCTTCTCCATATAGTTCCAAAATTAAGTTTAAAGCACTTGGTTTTGAAATAGATATCACTTTTATAAATATAATTCAAATATCCTTATCAAATTTGTGGAAAATTGTGACTTCAAACATTTTTCGTTAACTTCAAATATTAGTTGAATTTTTCTATATATAGCCTACTTTTTCTTAACAAATGCTTGAGAGACAAAAGTTTCTCTGGCAAGCCTAACAATTTATATAAATATTGTGTGTAATTAAACTGTATGCAATACATCTCACTCTTAATCAACTGAATTGAGTGGTTCTCACAAATTAATTCAAATACTCCCTTTATAAACATAAAATCAAGCTTGTACTATATGATTAAGACATCTTATCACGAATTTAAATACATAAAATAACAAAAACTTGGTGTTAAAGTTATACTACAATAAAACTACATAGGTTAGTAGCAAAAGAGACGCATGTTACACGCATGCCAGGTTCATAGAGGAAGGCTTCATTTCATGTTCTCTCCACATCAGACAACATTCGGGCTCGGAAACTGACTTAAAATATACAGTTTACAATTTTTAGTTTTAATACAGAGATAGTAGAAGTGGAATTTTACACCTAGTATCAACCTTAGTAGAAAGTTATCTGGTATTCAATAAACATGCATGAAGACAGAAATCTCCTTTCATTATTACCTGGTGGGAGAATCTATTCTGAACGCTTAGTCGGTTAAATTTCATAGTGGCTAATTCTAAGTATATTAAAATGTTTTAGGTCACAAATCTAAATTTTATAATAAATAAAATAATTATAATGTTTCATTGTACATTTTCTGTACACAAACAGAATTCACTTTTGTTAAGAAACCATGTAAATTACCAGAAACTACATTATCCATCTGTCTGTTCGCCGTTCAGGAGCGTCTCTTAGACTCCCGAACAGTCTTGCCATCAGAGTCATTATGAGCATATACTCCGGAGCGGTAACTAAACATAATCTCACACTTTGCTCTCTCTTTGACAGGAGTAGTCCCGGCGTGGTTGCTGAAGTAGTGGCGCACGGAACTTTGTTTTGTGTGCGATAATGAGATGGTTCCCTTTAAGATTGTATCCTACCCCATGTCACTAACCGTTAATAGTGACAAGAGCGAGGTGAAATAAGTGGCCAGTTCTTCCAAGGGGCCCCGTTACAGCTCTAGAAGCCATGACCGAGCTTGAGGTGCCGCCTCCGTGAGCCATCCATAAGACATGTTTTTGAAGTAATATATTACATATTAGTTTACTGGAAATCTTTGCAGACACACTGTAGATTATTGATTGCGTTGTTGTGGGACTCAGCTGGCAATATTATTGTGGGACCAATATTATTGTCAAATGGACCCTGCATTCTCTCTCCTAGACAGAGAGATCGATCGATCAATAAATTCGTTTAAAGGTCAGAAACGTTCGCGTGTGTTTATGTTTATATCGCTTCACTCCATTAACTGACCGGAACTAGTTTGAAGTTTCATTGCAAAATAATCATTATTAATTAACAATTGTTTAAACTTTATTGTATTTAATATTGGTTATTCATTGTTTGTCATATGGATAAATTATGTATCTCTTCTAAGTTCTAGAGACCCTCAAGGATGCTATGTCGTCCGACTTCGTTTGTATGGCCGAAAATCTCTCTTTGAACTTTTAAAACTGTAGCTCGAATAATGTTTCAGTCCGTTAAAGTCAAACTTTACAATACATCGAACTCCAAAACTCTCTATCTACATATCTGAATATCTTGCCCTAGGTCACATACTCGAGCACTCAGATCTTGACCTGAGGTTCTAGTTGAGTTCGCTGAGGTCAGTCAACCTCACTATGTACAGCCCCACCATGACGAGGCTTTAAGGCTCATAGACGCACCCTCTGAACTCCAAACGGTTGTTGATGCCAGTTGCAAGATCAGTTCAGGCTTGTATCTTAATGATGTCTTGATGACAGTACCGAACTTAAAAAAAATCTGCGATATATTAGCCAATTCCACCTCTATGTTTTCTTCTCATGTGATATAAGACAAAAATGTTCCGCGCCATTAAGGAGCACATGAATGATTAACGCTTTCAACTCATGTCTTAGCGTTCTTATCCCTCTCAACCTCTCTGTGTTTCAGCGAGGTTGACTACTCAGCCTCCTCACAGGTTGAGGATCAGCTAACTACCGTGACATTGTATGAACAGCTCTCCATATATGTTATATTTTGCCATTAAAACGTTGAGGCAATTAGCCCAAGATTAACGTCTTAAGACGTTTCCCTCTGCAGCAGAGGTCCTCAAACATCAAATTTATGTGGTTGACATGATGACTGGGGCTAAAAATATCAAAGACGTACTAGAGCTTCAAAACTAATTCCCGAAACTCTGAAGCTAGAAGGCTTTGAACTTGGAAAATGGGTTTCTTACTTCCTTAAATTTCTAAAGGGGTCTCCTGGATATCACTGTGAGACTCCCGTCTTTTTGCAGCACTCAGATGATCCCCACTCATCTATATTAGACCTGAATCGGTCCTCTCAAAGTGACTGATTTACTTACCTGTATAATATAGACTTCTGCCTTGAGACCCCTACGAAGCCACTAACGAACCTAAGGAGACTACTAAAAAAAAATGCTGTCTTGCACTCTTATCCTTCCGCTAAATAGGATCTCTTTACCTAGTTTTCTTCTTGGATCAAACTCCAGCGCATTATGGCGTATGTGCTGCGCTTTGTATTTCTCGTGACAGAGAGCCCCTCTATGTCTCACTGTTACCTCACGAACTGAAATGGGCTTCGAACGTTCAAACTTCTCCAGGAATTAGCTTTTTCAGATAAGCGAAAACTGATCTTAATTCACAAACCCTGCTCAAAGAATCTTCAACGTCTTTCTCCCATCGTTTATCAGCTTGGCCACTTACGGGTAGGATGAAGGCTCTTCCTTATGGCAGTTGTAACTTCTGTATTCTCCTTAAAAACATAACCTTCTTGTTCATAACTTTTATAATATGCACCTCCATGCTGGTGCGCAACTTACTATGTACGTCCTCTTTCAAAATGTGTGGATCCTCTGCTAGAAGTGCCGTGCAGTACCATTTCATTTCTCTATAGATAACATCGAGTTCGATTATGGTGCATGTCATTCCATGGCTGAGAGTTACTGAACATTTTTATATTAATCTTATAAAAAGATGGCAACTAGAAAACATATAGCAGACTAAAAAAATTTTATGAAGACTGATCACAATCTTATCTTATTTAAAATTACACACAGTATCACTTATATCTGTGTTATATACTTGCAATTTTTCAAACGACTTCAGCGAATTCCGTTATACAACACGTAATATGGCGTATTCCTAGTTTTTTTGTAAAGAATACTGTAGCATATAATTTTATGTTAAAGTATGACTTTCACTTATTATTGAAACCTCTATTTAACACAATAATCATAAAGTAACGAAAATACGGATAGTTCGATAGAAAGCTATAATATTTAGAGACAGCAAAGAGGAGTGTCTGTGCCTCTCAATAATTTACAAGGTCATACCGCTGAAACAATTCTCCAACACCAGTTGAATACCTCAGTAGTATACCCTGCCATTAATATTTCAATGCCTCCTTCTCTGCTTTTGGTGGTAAGACATTGTTAATCTTAATGCATCTTTCTTTCTAGGGCATCACCACTAATTTTGATAGAAAGTGTTACCTGATATGGTTAATGGGGATTATTTCTATTTCTAATTATTTTTACAAAATATATACTCCGTCCGTGGAGTATTAAGGAAATTCAACGGCCTGAGAACTCTTTCACACGTACTTAAAGCCTTAGTCAGCTGATATCTGAATCTTTACATGTGTCCTCAATGTCAATAAACAATACGGCAACTGAAACCTTTTTATTAATTTTTTCTGTTAGTTTTAATATATAATTTCACATGGAAATAAAGATATTTGTTCAACGTATGAAATATATCCCTAATAAATCGATACAGCGGGATACCTGAAAGAACATACAGAAGTAGTTATCATAAACATGCACAGACAGTTAAACGGACTGCCCTCATTATTATAGAACCCAAAATCAATAAAGTTCTTACTTGGAGCAAAAAAAAAGGTTATCGTTTCAGGTATTTAAAGAAACTTTTCAATAATGGTTTTGGACAGAGATAAATGCAGACAGACCGACTGGCCTTTAACATTTTGACCTCAAAATTAATAACTTTAAAACATAAAGCTCAATGAATACTCAAAATTGAAATATGATCTCCTGGAACCTATCAAGTAAGTTTAAAGTACTATGATATTTTTAAGAAGCTTTAACGCACATACCAATATATATATATATATATATATATATATATATATATATATATATAGATGGATATAATGCAGTTTGACAGTATAATATGCCTATAATATTTATCAAGTCTTATCTCTGTAGGATCTTTCTTTCTTATCGAGTTATAAGAGTTATCGAATATTATATAAAGGCAGGTGGAGATTCCATTGATATTTGAACCTCAAAGTCGATGTGATTCTTGCTTGTGCAGTGAGGAAACAATATTTTTGAAATCACTAGGTCCTTTATATCAAGAGCTATAAGATCCTGGACGATTAACTACATGGTTTTAAGAAGGTCCTGTCGGGTCCTTTAGAATTAATGTTTGTAGAGGGCTATATTTAAATGTTCATTGCATTATCAAAGAAACTATCGTAATTGTTCGTATTTAGACTAGTTTTCTTATTTATTTGAAGTTGTTTATGTTATAACAGATCTTGAAACAGAAAGTAGTAAAAGAAACAACGTTATATAAGGATTGTGCTGACCTAGAACAAAAGTACACACGCGGTAAAATAAAGTACCAATGTTGTTTATGTCGCTGCCAGATTAAATGGAGTGGGCAGCAGCCATCTGTCTCAAACGGCAATTGCAATGCTTACAATGCCATTAGTTCACAACACGTTGTAGTTGTTTAGAAACGGTATAATTTGGTGACCATATACGACTAAATAAATTGTGTACTTTAACGTCAAATGTATCACTAAATCACTCTGTATTGACGTTATTTATCTAAAAATAAATATAGGCATAATTATTTGAACTTGTACCGTGTTAAAAACTATGTGTCCTCTTCTGCTATGACTTATCATCGTATAGCTTGACGTTTCAATCCGCTTCTATAGCTCGAGAGTATAGATCTTATTTGTGCTGAAGCATACAACCACATGTTTCATGATATCGATAGACGAACTTTCCCTAAGAACACGGTAATGCAATTGGAAGGCTACCACATGGGTTAAATATACAAAATAATAACTTTGTTGTGGGTCGTATATATTTAGCTTTTCATACTTAAAGAGACTACATCTAGACCAAACAGATGGTCTTTATCACGTCGGTTAATGTTGGTTTAACTTTTATTTTCGGCTGTTATTATTTAAATTAGTGATGACTTTCTCCTCAGATTATTCGATCGACCAATCTATGGAAATTTCCATTCATTATTCCTAAACTCAAGAAGATTTACGGACTAGAATTTCAATTACAGGCTTAAATTTATGTGTTTTACATAACTGATTATCCCCTACCTAATTTCTTAGATGTCAAGGTCACCAATAATATGTTTAATTTTAATAATAAGTTTCGTTCTTAAGACCATTTCTGTTAATATTGTATGACTGTAGTTTAAATACATTTCAACAGATTCTAGGCCTTCTCACTTCCCTTATTAGGTGTAGCTTATAAGGGTTTTCAAAACTCGTTTTAAATAATGGTTTATAGTGCCTCGTAGCGTGCGGACTTTTTTTGTTCCCTTTATAGGCCTAAAGTGATGCAAGGACATTTTTAAAATAAGATCCTTCTTCCCCGGAACTCCCTCGATTCCTTTATTAAGTGCAACAGCACGCGCCCTATCTTCGGAAAGCGAACGTCTCTACGATCCAATACATTTTACAATACTTTTTGAGGTCTACCAGGAAACTCTTTAAACCAGTTGGAGTTTGTGCACAAAACCTTTTGCAAATGAGGAAACAACGTGTAACTTTTCAGGTCTAAAGGAATTACGTCTTTCACGCAATTACAACCTAGGGTTTTTAACTTAAGACAGTATTATGTATAATCTATTTTCCGTTTGGATTCAGGTAAATTGAGGGTCGGTTGCACTATGAGTTATAATCTTTCGTATTGTATTTATGTTTATTTTCAAGTTTATAATAATTTGTATTCTAATCTACAACCATTGTTACTTATTTGTTCCGCATAAGATGTATATAGAGTAATTTCATACTTTTATGTATCATACAAGCAATACAGAAGTCTAGTAAATTAGAAACTTTAGACATGATGACGTGACGTCATTTTCTGACTAAGGCTGCTGTAAGAAAAAGCATGAGCTATCGCATTAACAAAACATAATGTTTAGTTTTATAAGTTTAAAAGCTTTTTAAACATTTAAAGCTAAAGCATTAAAATAATAAGATCTAATCTAATACTCTGTAATCAATATTTACAGTGCAAATATAAAATTTGTTGTAGAATTATTTTTGCCATTTATTACTATGGTTCACAGTTTAGTACATAATTTTGCTGATTCTTCATTTACATATTCATGTAAACATACATATTGTGTTATTTTATATTCTTCTATAATAATCTATTATGTTAAATAGTTTCTATTTAAATTACAACTACTATCTCTTAATATTAAATACAAAAAGGTTATGCATCTAATTTATTATAGGTAACATGCCATTAGGTGACAAAGTTTGGAAATTTTTTGAGTTGGAGATATTATTTTATATACATTATTTATTTATAGTATTTTAATCGCATACGTTTTTTACATGAATCCTTCATTGTTTTTCGAATCAGTGTCAAATCTGCTCTTACTTTATAATTTATACTTAAGACTTGAACCTATAAATTAGAAACAGTTCATATTAGAGTTTAAAACTAAATCTCAGGAACTTTTTAATACTAACAAAATAAGAAAATAAATTAACACTACTAATAAAAATGTCATGTAATTCAGTCACTAATAATAATTACAATAATGCTGTTAATGAAGGTAATTTTATAGAACATTAAAAATAAACTAAGCTTCATCTACATGCTAAAACTACAATTATTATTATAGTAGACTATACGCCAATACACCATGAATTTCTTTTATAATTACTTTTTGAACATTAAGTATTCCAAAAACTGAAATTCACATATACAAAAAGCATCAAATGTTAATGATCTTTCAGGTAACAATATCCCTGCATTGTGGTAGCAGATGTACATTTATAGTCCCGTCAACGGAGCGCTATCGTCTAATCATAATGATTGGTTTGATGAAGTAACGATATCAGTTCTAATCTATGGTTTGCTTTGTTTGTTTTTCCCGCTAACTCAATAGTTAGTTGGAACTCGTGAATTACCACCTAGTTTTGAAAACTGTTCCTTAATTTAATATAACAAAGTCCTATGACAACTTTGCAGAATCGAATGCAGTAAAGTACTAAATTATAGTTCGTTTGCAAATATAAATGATTTTAGCTAGGCTAAATTTCTTCTACTTTTAAAGGCTAAATAATTTTTTTTTAAATAAAAGCATCAGTAAATGTCTGGAAATAATCACAGTAAATGCAATCAACTTAAACAACTCAGTGAAATAAACAGAACTATAACGAACATTATTTTCAACATTATTAGTTACTGTTGATTGGAAACCTTTATCTTGCAGTGGTACAATCACATTATTGATACTTTATTACAATGAGTCCCTTAGAAGTACAAGAAACGAGTATGTGAATATACCGTAACGAAAAACAAATACAATAAAATACACGAGATAAAAATATAGATTTTGTCTAGGAAGAAATTGTATTATACAATAATTAACTTATACATAAAACCATAAAAACGAATAACCATAAAAACACAAAAATCAATAGGATGAAATAAAACATGTTTATTTTTTTTATTTATTCACATAAGCATTATATTTCTAGATTATTTGAAGCATATATATACATGTACATATGAATGAACAATAAATTATTTTAAATTCTTTGTGATTTTCAGTCAAAAAATAATTTTACATCCTTCGACGTCTCTTTACCACAGTATGATTAGTGTGGTATTAACGAGAGGAAATAGGTGAGGTCAGCCTTATTGATACAATTATTAAAATTAATTAATAATAATACTAAGAATAAACAGGATTGGTCCCTAGGTTGCCTTATTTAAGAGTTTGTGTAGCAGAAGTTGGTGATCATACAGATCTAAGATCTTGCTCATATACATTTAGTAGTATGTATATTCAATATTTATCAAAGGAATAATTGGTTTTCTATATCCAAAGAAATCAAGTTAGCCGAGATTCAGACATCATATGAAGTGAAAACGTGCTCTTTATCCCTATAATGTATTTACTTCCTCTTTCCAGTCAAATTACTAGTCTTAGTTTACTCATAATATTTGCTATGAGTACCGCATTTATATTTCTACATCTTACTTCTTTGTAACAAAATAATCGTTTAGGATCAAAGTAAATCTAAGTCGCATGACAACGTCGTACTTCATGTAGTAAAGAAAAAGTAGTAATCATTTTATGTTAAAGTAAATATATAGTTTTACGACTACACACTTTAGTGAAACTTTTAATAAACTGTCATTATATTATAAAAGTATATACCGCAAACCTTGTAGAAGAAATAATTTATGGTTAAGTTCGTAAAAGATTCTTAATTTTTATTGATCGATATCCAAGCATACTCATATACAGTTTTAAATATAAATTACACAATCCTATGAGGAGGTGGGAATTTATTTTAGCATGGATAACTGAACCAGAGGTATTTAGAGACATCTAGTGCTATTGTTAAAGGATTCCAGGGATGTTCCTGTCGGATGCCACTTGCGTCCGGGTTCGTTTGCGTCACGTCGAGCTGAGTACTGGTGAAAATTGGGACTCCACACAAACATTACCATTGATTTGGATAAAAAACTATTTAAATATATCCAAGTGATGGTATCCTATGAGAAATATACAATTCCTCTTGAAACTTTAAAGAATGCAGGTTTACACTATTCTTACTTATCTCCTTAAAAGCTAACTACTAAATTAATATTAACTAACTTAATTATTTATAAATAAAAGTGTTGACTTTTGCGTATTTTAATCAATAAAAATACACATGTTATACAGAACTTAACTACAATATCTCTGAAGTTTAAGTTTAAGTCACTACAAAGACTACAACTTGTATTATAAAATTCAAAAACTTTCACAGAACTAACAAAGTTTTAAATTTCTTACACCTAAAATTCACCATTATCAGTAGTACTCGTTTATAAATGAAGCTTTATGCATAATTTAGAGTTATTTTTTTTTAGTTTAGGGTCGGTTAGTTTTCGATATATCACATGGAATGACAGACAGAAATGTAATTTTTCCAGCTCCTCAAGTGCAAAGTTGAGGTTGCATCTAGACTTTATATAAATTAGCCTTACATTATCACAATGTTAGAATTTTTTTACATCAAAGATTAACAACATTATTTTATTTTCATCATTTCATAATTACTATTTTCATATTTACTCTGTATATCTTAATTATATAAATTACTAGGTATTAAATCTCAGACTTACATCATATTGCGCTTAGTTGCATTTAATTACATGCAATTCAATTACGATATTGGACAAAAATTTAATATTACAGCGTTATTAACTTTGTATAATACCTAATAAGGTTATGAGCGAAGAGCATTGCGTTGGGTGATATCAACTGGTATCTGTAAATACTGTTCAAATCAATTTTGCAAAATTCAACCTACCAGACAGTACATATGTTCAAGCAATAATTTACTATTTATTGAAAACTTCTCACAATAATAAACTTCATATTTATTGTGGCGAGATAGATTTCGTTATTTTCTTAAATCACTGCTAAATAAGTTTATTCAGGTGAATTGAGCCGTAAATACGATATTTAAATGGATATATTTTTATTCATGCTGCTCTTTTTCAATTTAAAACGCATACAAATACTTAATTCAAAGTACTCTCATTTACACTAGTTTTTAACTATTTGTATTGCTGCTGCAAGCTAGTTGGCGTGGAGTTTTGAATGGAAAACAATACCTTTTTACGTATTTTTTCGTATTTTTACGTATTTTACGTATTATGATACACAATATTATATGATTAATTTAAGTTAATCTATACATCCCACTAACTAAATTACTTGTTCACTCACTGTCATACAACACACAGCAATGCGGTAAGCAGGTTAAATGTGGAATACGGATGAATTTAATGGGACACTGTTTTTCATCAAAAAAGGATTATTTTTACACAAAATAATGTATAGATAGCACTTTTATCGAGACGAGATCGATTTTGTCATTCTAAAATCAATGCTATAAACTAATTTAAATCAAAATCATAGTTGATTTATTGTTAAAAATACTCCAATGGTTGTACTCTTCAAATATGTTCTTACGATTTTTCAAAAGTCTTAAAACAAATAGCACATTATCCTGTTAACCTGCAATTTTTTACTTTATTCACACTACGTATTAGAAATCTTAAGAGGAAATGAATATTTTCCACATTAGTAGCTATAACTTAAACACTCGGGAGTTATAAAACTATTTCCACGTTTTAACTCAAAACACAAGAATTACTTGTATATCTGTCACGTACAAAAGAAGTTTCACTTTCAATGCAGTGGTAATACCTACAAATATAGCTGTGAAAGGAGCGCTTATTGTTCCACCAGATGGTTTATTTAATAAAATGTGACATTACACATTAAATCATTTATTCTGGAGGTGTATAAGAAAACTATATACTGCACTATTTTACCAACTATTAAATTATAAAACTGGTTGTAAATAAAACTATACATGCTAATAACATATTATGATATAATTGTAGTTTATTTAAATGGAATAACTTTCCTTACTCCTTTTCTCAAACAAATAGTATTGGAGAATGTGTTTTATAATACAAAGTACATTTAGGTTCTAAAAACGACGAAGATTATATGATTATTTAAACATCTTTTAAACTGACTGATGCAATTCTAAATATGTTGGTTAAATATCTGCTGTACCTCTTCTAAGTCTATGCATTTGGCTTAAAGTCCACAAACAATATAAAAACCAATTTTTAGAGCAATCAATAGGAAAGTAGTTTTTTCGAAAGGTATTTAATGGTAAATGTGCACGATAATAAGGCCGTGGAGCGACCATACTTCTAAATAACACCCAATTCTCCTGCCAGTTTTTATAATTAAACATCATTACTGTAAAGCGAAGAACTAAAAAGATAGTAAACCATAAAAGAAATCCGTACAAAAACACACACCTACACCATCAACTGTTCCCTCATAATTTTCTGGAACCTTCCCCCTCCCTACTGATTATATTAATCCATAATAATAACATAATAGCCTAACAAAAACTAAGATAACACTTGCGGTCATCTCTCGCTGCCGGAACGATACACCTGACTAGCTGTAGCTTGTAGAAGAAACTAATTACCCACATTATTAAGCAGTTTTGCAAAACATCCGCTATTTGTACAGCGGAAACTTAAAATTACAGTTAACAGAGGATAAAACAACACGCAGTACTAATTTCAGAAATTCTTTCAGCTATAATAAATTTATATGACTTGTCAATCACACTGTAATCGTTTATTAATTCTCATATGCTGCCTTCCAATCCATTTTCAGTTAGTTAACAATAATTGCTTTGCTATGGTATGAAATACGTTTACAAAATGTATCGGTTCATCACAACAGGCGTTTTGGTATGTCTATACAATTTTTACTTAAACAGATTGGTGAGTGATGAATGATTGTTCGTGAGGAGGTAAAGCTTGCGTGCTATGCTATGCGCAAGAAGAAGACAACTTCGTAGATTTTAGCTGTATGCAATAAAACTAACCTCTCCCTGTCCTCAGAGATTAAATTATGTATTCAGGTTATTTAGTGATAGCATCTACGTAAACACGTTTTGGTTCATCTTGAGCCGTATTAGTTTAAATATTAATCTCGAACTTATTCAGACACTTTGTATGGTTTAACAATTTAACTATAAACCCTTGATATCCAAAACTCTTGTCTAATGTAAACAAGCTGAGAATTTATAAATGTAAGACTTGCGGTTGTTGAAAAATTATACATTTTATATATTTATTTTAACAGTTTTTAGTTTAATAATGCATTTCTCAAGTTATTTCACTGCATTTTTGGTGCATCACTTAATATTGTATACTAAATGTTGGTCTGAAGGCGTAATGTGCTATTGAAATAAATATTTCGATTCACGACTTATGACTAAAGGATAAAATTGGTTTGTAAATATATGAACGGTTAAAATGTTACAAAAGTAAAGTTTTAAGAATGTTCGTATAAAAAAATTTAAATAAAACATATAACAATTTGCAGGGTAACGTACATCCAAGCAGAACCACATTTGTCCAAATCAATGTTTCTTTACTGTATGACTACACAAACAGAGAAATGAACACGAAGATGGATGTATCAGCAATTTATTTAGACATAAAAAAAATTCGTATAATATTTCCTTTACCTAACTTGGTGGGAGCAATGGGCACACAAAAGATGATAGTCCCTGCTGATGGCTTTGTAAACACAGTGGTGTTGCTGAACGTGCTGATTTGGCGCTCATGTTATAACTTTACGGATGGTGAGGAAAAGTTACTTACAGACCTTCCTTTATCGTTGCAGTATTTACTAGCCTTTTTATGACTGTTTCAATATGAAGCATAAGTTTAGTAGTTTGTTAGATAATAGTATGTATATGCATTAGGCGTCATATTCCTAAAATAATGTATGGATTATTATAAATTTAAATCGTAAACTAACAAAATTATTCAGGAATTTCATAGGAATATAGTGTAAGTCAGGATGATAATTCTACTAATCAAATTTTAAGAGTAACAAAAATAGTTTTTTTTCTGTCAATATGGTGCACAATATTTAAGTCCTCATTGATCTTTAACAATCAAACAAAGAAACATGTGGATGATATTGAAAAAAAGGGTTTAATGTGTAAGAGCATACCTTATGCTGTGACGTAATTGTTGAGAAAAAGATATTTTACATAAAACAACATAAAAAATTTTTCTGCCTTTGAATCCCTAAATCACTCTATAGAAAAGATATAAGCAAACCAATAGTAATCATTTTAAAGGTGAAAACATGATTGTGTGTGAATCTTAATTTGACATCACTTGTATAGAGTTATTAATCATTTTTATAATACATTATTTTTCAGTGATAAATATAAAATCAATGCGCTACCTGATCTTACTAAAATGCTTTTAATGACAATGTTTAATTTTTTAAATACTTTTATGCAAAAAAGTTTGGTGAAAATACATAAAATTGATTTACCGAAATTTCAATAGTAAATAACGTTTCTGGTAACAAAACTTTTAATTTTGAGTGTGATGAAATAGTAATGAATGTTTTTGTGGTTAAATTGAAATGTTTTATACATTGAAAGTAACATATAATTTATGGATGTAAGCATTTTTGATTAATTTACTTTATTCTGTTATCATGCTATGTATGTTACTTAAGGTTAGGAAGTATAATATAATTATAAACACTTTAAGCAGTACTTAATTATCAATAACTTGCTACGTTTATAAATATCGTTGATGAACATATTGGTAAACCAGTAATATGGTTTACTTAAAGAAGTGTTGCAGAATGATGACGTGCCCAAGCAAAACCAGTCTTATTTAAGCGAATTTGTATCGAATAACTTGACAGCTCACACAAACAGAACACTAAAACACAAAAATTGATGTGAAAAAACATTCTGTGAGATCTGCTTGTATAGGAGAACATCTGTTAAAATTTGCATCGGCTACACACACATTGGTGATTAGTATTATTTCGTATCATAATATATCCCGCATAAAACAGTTTTAAGGTAGAGAATTTTTATTTATCTTATAAAATAGTTCATCAACGTTAATCCCACAGAGGATTTTGGGGATTTAAATATGTGATTTAAGGAATCTTTACTATAAATTCTTCAATTTATTGTTTTGTTAGTTTAATAAGCGTTTCTAACGCCTTTTAAATGCAAGATTATGTCTTCTAATTAATAATACGTATAAAATGTATTTGTAGAAAATTGAATAGTGTCAACAAATAATGTCCGTTACAGGTACTCATAAACGTATATTTGGGATTTTTTTAATTTTAAATCGCACAGAATATTTAAAAATGTAATATTTACAGTTACGTTACTTAAGTTTTGGAGATTAATTTTGTATTATGACAACATCATATCAATATTTCACTAACTGTACTTTCCATTAAATCAATAAATATCCGGAAATGTTCAAGTAGTTATCAGTAATTCTTACTTAATCTACTACAGATTTTAACTATCTTACAGGCAGAAAATCGTATCTAAATCCTTTTAAATGTAATAATTTCTTTTACAGGAATAATGTGTGTTAACTTTATTGACTTAATATATTTTTGTAAAAACATTTTATCATTTCACAATTCGATCATAATACTTGATTAATATTGCTATTGATAGAATAGTGAAATGAAAGGAGCTGTACCGTAATACATGTTATCTCCCTCTTGCAGGGATGTCACTGCATTAAAGCAACATTAGGGAGTTATGATAGATTGAATACTGTGTGTATATTTGTGTTACACGTATCATAATGTCATAAATCATAATGTCATTTCAATTGAGGGTTTTAAATGTCATAATAATAGGAATACTTAAAGTAGGATTGAATATTTTTATAACATATTTTGTACTTTTATAAACAAGTTTCATTAATAGTTCGGAATATTTAGAATGAGATAAAAACAGTTTTTCTGTGTTTTCTGGCTGCGATTTTTCTCTCTCCCTGGTAAAGATGATGATAGAAAATGGAGTAAAATTATGTGTGTAACATGTAATGTGTACGAGCATTATGCTGAAATGAGATTTAAAACTAAGAGAGTTTGACGTGATGTCTAAAGTAATTAAAACATTACAAAAAATGAGTTTATTATATTATAATATTTTATCTCAGAAGTTTAAACTTTCTGTTCTTAGCGTGATATTGAAAGTCTATCTTAACAAATATTTACTGGTACACAACGAAATATCGAAGAACCAGACAGAACTTAACGATAGTCTTTTCCGAATTGATTGTTTGTTTTTCCTAGCTACGAGTACAACGAGCGCCTTCCATGTGGTCCTACAATACCACGTTTCCACTCTACCATGTGTATTACATACCAAATGGGTGCAATTCAACTGAGACCTTTTTCTTGAAAACTATTCAGCCCACTAACATGTTGGACCTATTGGACCAAGAGGATTGCATGAACCAAGCTTCTATGAATCTCTGCCACGATTTAACACACATACCGACATACCCTTGTATGTGTCATTAATCGTGTCGTTCCTTAACGACAATATTATAACAAGGATGTGAAAAGTCTTTAACAATTAATTTAATTAATAGGTTAATAATGACAAAGCCAGCAATTCTTAGCTTCAGAACAACTTACACCTGTACTTGAACTTTAACTAAATTACAATCAGAAATGTTTACAACAAATAATTCACTGTATTTATTTGATTTGTGTTTAAATTGATAGTAATCGAACTAATGTTTAAAATTGAACCCTGAATATAATTAAATATTCATGTCCAGCTCTATTAGAGTATGATCACCACTGCACTGACTGATATGTGAGATAACTATTTCACCATCGGCATGATGATCATTTTTATTTTATAGTAGTTGTAAACGATGTGAATGGATTAGTTTTATTATTTCATTCGAATATAATAACTTGATTAAATAAATAAATCACGAATTAAAAGTGTTTCAGTTGTTTTAAATTTTCACTGTCAGTTTGCCTTGTTTTGAAATTGTATGATAACTTTGTTTCTTGCCAATCTTCAATAGTTTAGTAAATTTTCCAAAACTTTTATTGAAGAAAATCTATGTAAAATATTCTATTATTTATCTACACATATTACCCACACATTACTAGATTAATCTCAACCAATTTAATGTACGCTAAGGAATATAGAGTAACTGACATACTCGTAAATTTTCTTGCTTTTGATTTGCATAAATAACATATTTCTCTATGTTATTATGTTTAAAAAAATATTTTGCGTTAATTGTACATTGGGATATCAAACTGAAGGTTAATATCTTCCTAAGAAATATTTATATATTATATATAGTGTGTGTTTGAAAATAAATCTGTTTAACTACTTTTTAAACTTTATAAGCAAAATCACATGAGAAATATATGTATACAGTTAATAAGTGAATTACTGTCGTATATACTAAAGGATAATATATTTTCTATAAGTAGGTCGAAAGATGACTACCTTTCAACAAATATAAAAACAAGTTTCACAAAAAGGGATTTAATTTTTGTCTAATAAGTAAGCATGTGCTCAAATTCTACAATAATTACGCTATTAAAACCCTAGATCGAGGGGATTAGCCTATTACTCGAAATGGAAGCAGAGATTATTAACAGCTTTTTTCAAAACAAAAATCAAACAATCAAGATAGACGTAATTATTAGTCTCTTGTTAGAAATATATAAGTGTTTAAGCGACTGATGGAAAAAAGGCAATGAATTCATCATGGGTTTACAAGAGAACCACAGACCACAGTTGGGTCTAGGATAAACGTCACGATGAAGATAAATAGCTTGCGACGGGGATTGACGAAACCACATCATATGGCGAGATTTTGGTTGTGAAGGAAGCGTCAAAGCGACCGTGTGGAAACTCTCAAAGTGTTTACTTTCATGTTGAAAGTGAAAGCTTGCGTCTCTTAAAATACGATAAAACATAACATCTTTACCGCACAAAGTCTTTGATAATGCCAAACTTGATCAAGTCCAAGTCGAAAACATTGCTTTGCTGAGTCATATCGAAACTTTCTTATCGTAAAAGCCATTTCACCGTACGAAAAGTAGTTTTGAGTACAAATCATATTCCTCTGTGTCCTCAATTGAATATTTCAGAAACTTTTGGTAGTCCTCACGATGCATATCAGGAAGAATATCAATTTAAGTCTTACTTGTACCGTTATCGAATTCATTATTAAAGACATATGCACGAGGAATCCTAAAATCCTTTATAAGGGCGGGTAAAAACTAAGCCGTATTTAATAAATGTAATACATAAAAATAGCATATTATTATGTTCATTTAATACACGATGGTTCAAAATAACTTACGTTGGTAAATACCACGGTGTTTTTTTTGTACGTTAGGAATACTTTTAAGCTAAAAGACCATTACTGCTATTCTGTAGAAGAGAATTGCGGCTTGGTATACACACAGTTATACAAACAACATTAACTAGTACTCTATGAGTCAACTCTGGTTTACATTTAACATTTACATAATCAGACTTTATACTTGGCAAGAATATTATATGAATCTGAAAGTCATTTGGATGAACTAATATGAATTTTGACTGGTAACATGAAAAAGGTTTTAAAGGGAGTTTCGGTAAGTAAAGTCCGTTGTCATTCTTGCACATAACGTCTTCATCCCAGTTCGTCATATCAATCAGGTTCTTGTGTTCCTCTATAAAGTATTTTTTGTCCTCCCTAATGATATTAAAATAAAAATTTGTTTTGTTTTATTATTCAATAATTAATTGAAAAGTAAAATTAAAAGGTGGAGCTCACCGCTCTAGTTTGTTTCTCAATACCATTATTACTTAATAACAAGTACTTTGCAATGAACAGCTGGTCAGTTATGGCGGGCATCATGTTCAGCAAAAGGCGAAGAATTTACGTTATGCTATGACAAGCCAGATTACAAAACATAACTACTGGCGTAGTGTATACTTATCGGAGCTTCTAAATTCATAATAACTACATTTGAGTTTACTTTTGGTACTTCCATTTAGATTTTTGAGAAATAAGATCATTGCAATGACACATACAGTAAAATGTAGAAAAAATACAAAATGAAAACACTTATGAGCGTAGTATAATGTTGTAGGAAGCTAATTTGCAAAGATGATATAAATTTATCGCACGCCCTTCAAACATTATGTTAAAAGTGATTGGATTAAATTACCAAGAATATTCACAACAAGCTGTTACTTTATCCCATATATTTCTCAACTATATATCATGTGCGTCGTAGATCAGCCCTTGATATGTGTATACAGGTGTATTCCTGTTGTAGTTTATGTTCACAGGTAGATATCATTATCCTCTCTCTTAAATTATCCTTTGACTAAATATTTTTAAATATTACTGGCTGGAGCTCTTCTGAAGTAAGACAGTATAGTTTCTCACTAAACATCTGTTAGTTAACATGAACGTAGCATGTTTACAACATTTTAAAGCATTACTTTCCTCAGATCTAATTAGTAACCAACATATACGATGTCTAATTGGGCGGAGCCAGAAAATTATAATATTTTAGTCGTGAATTGAGCTTGTCTTTGAGACTGTCGAATGCATGTGTAAAATATATTTGTTATTATTTCGGTATTTTACAATTTCCTTCTGTTTTTAACTAAAGATCAAATTGTTGGACCTTGAAACTATACTACACATCAAAAGTAAAATTCGTCTTGTTAAATATTTCTTTATATTTTCTTTTTTACAGTATACTAATGAATTTTAAGGTTCTTTAAAATCCGTTCAATCACCTAGGATATCAATAACCAATTACCTGGGTGGTAAAACTATTCAGTAAACACTTTTCATTGCTTTTTACATATCGATCCCTCCCATCCACTTTTGCTTAAATCTCATAATGGCAATGCTAAATTAAATGACAACAAGAATTTTAATTTTACTTCCTTTATACTTTTATACTACTTGAATATACATTTTACTTTTTAAATCTAGATGGTTAATCACAGATATAAAATTAAATTAGTGCACTGTGAAGTCTTCTTTAGGAGCCCGATGCTCGTACGATCTAAGATGTCAGACTTTGGATCTGATGTACCGTAAGTTCACATTGTGCTTGAGGTCTTGCACTGCATCGACTTTCCTTATTACTCTGTTTGATCAGATCCTCACACCGGTCAGTAGCCCATGAAGGCGTGCAAAAAAGAGAAAGAATAAGATTTAAATAATTATCAATTTACAAACAATTAAATATCAATTGCATTAAAGCGATGTGGTTAATTTTTACATATACTATTCATAAACTAATCATTTATATCAAAAGGATTACATAACTCTCTTTTGATTGATATGTAGGCAGGTTATTTGCAACAATCAGGTGGATAGACATACAGTATGTCTCAATTATATTAAGATGCTGTGATTAAAGTGTTCCTTAAACAACAAAGATACAATTACATATCTCAATCTAGAATTATAACCCATGATATATTTCCACAAACAAACTAACTATATTTGTTCATATATTTTTGAATTCAATAATTTTTTGGCGAGCTATGGGTTTTGCATGGGAAAAACTTTCGTTTCGCGTCATGAAACATCACGTCACGCTTATTCGATGTCAGTGACAATTCAGGCGTACTAGAGATAGGTTATTTAGACAGACTCACAGATTCAAACTGTTCTTTAGTGTTTTTGGAAAAATGCATATTTATTGAGAAACGAGGTTTCGGAATATTTTGGGCCTTTCTTTTTGGCTGTATTCTTTTTTTCTACCGAAATCAAAATAAATATCAAGTCACGCATTAAAAATAGTAAAAAACAAGGTCATATGCAAAGGTATCATTAACTGATGATCATGTTTTTACAAGCCAGAGTTAAGCTGGCCTGTAAAATTATATATATTAAATTAATATATATATATATATATATATATATATATATATATATATAACGCTTAGCATAACAGGTTCATAACAATTTAATACATTAATAATAAATACTTATTCTAACAGCTACTCTTATAGATCCTGCATTCATCTGATAGCCTCAAATATTCTAAAATGCGTACTAATTTAAATTTTATTTTGGTATGTTTGAATAACTTGCTGTTGTTAATGGTTTGGGTACCCTAATTATGTACACTTTAAAATATATAGATTCGTTATAAAATTATTTTAAAATATTACAATTTTAATTTTCTAGTTCAATACTACGGTGGTATGTAAAAGGATGAAAATTTTAGGACTATTATACTTATAACTCTAAAGTGAAAATTTTTTTAGAATTGTTTTTATGCATATTCATTGAGGTAGAAGGATTCATCAGAAATTAAATGCGGAGATATACTCTCGATAGCTTACACGTATTTTCTAAAGGAAAATGGAATTAATGTTACCTGGTAATGAAAAAGTAACTAAAATAAAGTTATTTTGCTTTTATGGTTTTATGAAATTAATTATATTATTACATTTATGATTTTAAATGATTTTAATAGACAATGCAATTAAGTTTATTTAAAATGTTGAAAGTTATAAGATAACCGTATTTTTTAGACTAAACTCACTATTTTAAAAACAAATTGTTCATGTTACAAATTGTGTTTCTGGAAAAATGCATATTTATTGAGACACAGGGTTGCAGATTATTATATTCTTTCGATAACAGACATGTGTGAATAACTATAGTTAATAGTTACTCAAATGCTATATAATGTTTCGAAATCGGTTATTAAGTCATTTGTTATAATATTTAAAATTTATTTTTATTGATTTCTCAAAAAGTCAACAACTATTTTAAACACTAATCACATGGTACAACAAAATATGAATAACGTAACACGCATTAAGATTTTTAACCTCCGGGACCCCTATCGTGTAACTCGTGAATAACACATGTATATTCTGGTCTATAAATACCATAAGATACACGCCTCTTTATTAGTTTCTTATAGAGATGAAGTGATTTACTGTGGAACATGTTCATACATGTTTATACTAACTTTTGAAACTCCTCAAAATGAGGTAGTTTGGAGTCAAGTTAAAATTTTTAAAGAGGAGACCCTAGCAAGTGACACATAATTTTAAAGGTATAGGAATTTTCATGCACCAACAAACTCCTCGGTTTGTATAAACTTGCTTGTGCTCAACCAAATTTAAAATTGAAAAATTAACAATGGTATAGTCATTTACATTACTTAAGGTTATACGAAAAATTACATTATAAATGCTTTATTATACTTCTATTATTAAGTGATTGTACTAACAAAAAATGTATTTTTGGTATATTACAAAATGATAAATACAATAGTAATAAATGCTATAATTTACTCCCCCAAATTAACTCATAAACAGGGTTAAGTGCTTTTGACAACAGAAATTGTCTTAAACGAGATTCGAAGTTGGGGTTAATTACATCGACATAACAATAATAATACATGTTAAAAAAAATTATTTTCATTGGAACACTCAGGTAAATGTTCATTATGAAGAGATTTTTATAACATTTTGCAGCTTTTCTTATATATGTTAATTCATGCTGTAATTAGATAGCCACTTTTATTTTTATGATATAAAAATGGAAGGCAGTAGCAGGACTAACCGAAAGAATGAGTACACTTTTAACGGATTTTAAATAAACACAGACTAACAATTATGATTTTAATACATATGCGAATTACTAATTTATTATTAATGAATACGACATAAAATTTATTAGTTTACTGCAACATTTAGTAACACTATTTAAAGCACATCAGATTCTAAATTCAATTGTAGCACGGTTGATATTAGTGTTTTATTACAGTTCACTAGTAGTTTTGTTCTGAAGAGATTTAAAAAGAAGAATAAAAATAAATTGATTATATCCTTTCTAGCTAACAAAGCCTTAGTGTTATTTAATCCTGTAAGAAAATTAGTCCAACTGTTGATGTTAGTTATAATCATTACGCAATTACATTGTGCCATACCTTAAATTCACTTAAAAAATAAATTACGCAAAATATATTTTAATACAAACTTTGCTGAATAAACATCAAAGCCATTAGTTGAATTTTTAAAAGAAAAATTAAATTAGACCAAAAATAAGATAATGGATAAAAACGAGATATGGAACAACAAGATAATTAGAAATATTCTATTTTGGAAAGTGTATTTCTTATTTCAGTTATTATAAACCCATAAATTAATTTCTTTAATATAATGGGAATATAAATGTGGTATTTTTTCTCCATTTTAATTTTTTTTATCAGTACGATAATTAAGACAACATTATATTGTCAAAATACAAAATAATCATTAGGCATGCCCCTAGCAGCTACAGAGCGAACAAGCGTGACGCGACATTACGTGACTGACGCAAAAAGAAAGTTTATTCCCTGTGTATAAAGCACTAAAAAAACTGCCTATGTATGGTTCTGATTACAGTAAAACGGCGTTTTCTGTGTACAAATTTTAAGGTACCGTCAGTTTGCTTAGTATATTTTATTATAGATTAAAAACTGCTATTAACAGAATGTAATCTATTTAAATACACGGCATGGCCGAATAAATCAACACACTTTTTTGATACAAAGATATTTGATACGTAAATGCCTCGCATCTTAAACATGTAGCTCACATTAATACTATTTAGAACTTCATAAATACTGAAGTGCAAGAACATTTTTAATTTAAGCACACGTAGGATGTTTTAATAGGGGAAATTTTAGGATGGAGAATAAATTTGGATGAAAGTTAATAAATTGATTAGCATTGTAGAAACATGAATGGTTTAAAAACTATAGTTAAATGAATAGTCAACATTTTCGTTCCGTCAACATAAACCGAATCGAATAGGGTGGTCAGAAATTAAATTGAATATTGAATTAATTTATGGTTTTGATTTAAGTAACTGTAATTTATACATTATATTAGTAAATAATGTCTAGGTGAAGGGATTGCGGACTGTGTTAGAAACTCAATTAAAGCGGCAGAAACTCATCAGGAAACAATGATACCGACTCTACGGTAATTGAGTTAGCTTATAATTGTGAACTTCTTCCTTCTTCTTCGTGAACTACTAACACAACAAAAATCTCTGTTGTGAGATTAAGTTATACTATACATTTAACAATACCAGCTTTAAAGCTTAAGTAGTGAAGTTTAAAGAATCGACATCATCTGGATAAAAGCATGAGTTTCATTTATGCACTACATTGTGGGTAGGTTTTATTTTGAACACTATTTATTTTCAACGTGAAACCCTTACATAATTTTACTTAGCTAAAATGTAGTACAACAATTTAACTTAAAATAGCATCTCTTGATCGTCTATTAAATGTATACATGAATGAAATTATCTGACTTAATTGGATTAAAATTGTAGAAGTTAGGAGCACAGTTCTTTTACTCAAAGCTTTCGTTAATTTAAAGCACTGCTTTGCATTAGCTATACTACGCAGTTTGGTGTTGGATTT
Organism: Homalodisca vitripennis; assembly: GCF_021130785.1. Taxonomy (NCBI): domain Eukaryota; kingdom Metazoa; phylum Arthropoda; class Insecta; order Hemiptera; family Cicadellidae; genus Homalodisca; species Homalodisca vitripennis. The sequence continues at coordinate 103,816,355 of NC_060209.1, forward strand.
ATATGTATCAGAAATAACATACGAAGTATTAAAACCAATATAAAAACAAAGCAAGCATATATGGAAACAATTGAATGTTTTTATTTGCTCCATTCACGAACTCTGAGTGTATTGGACACATATAAATTGGATCTATTTCAGATAAATGAAACGTGGAGCTGTCCAATTTGTATTGTAAAGATGATATTTTTATTCGAAACTCATGTTTTGTCTATAGAGCTTCGTTTCTTTTCAAAAGGTATATATTGTTTTTAAATTTTGTATGGCTTTAAACTACTACTCATAATCCTAACCGTTAGTTTTAATAATTTACTCACGATATGATTATCTTCGTAGTTATAAATTGATTCATATACAGGGCGTTTGAAAAGTATGGGTACGGCTTAATATTTTAAAAACCATAGGAGATAACATATACAAACTTTCCACAGTGTCATATGGCTATGTAAACTATTTTTCCTTGCTATTACCATGACATGCCAACCATGGAGGGACGGCCCACAGAGGAAAACATGGAAATCTTAAATTGAAGCATGGGTCGAGTGATACCTCATTTGAAAGAGCTCACTTAGTAGAGTTGAATGCCGCAAACCGCATCTCAAAAGGTTTATCCAATCAGAAATGGCGGGTTGTTTTAGGTACACATTGTGAAGTACATTATGCGCTGCCATTTCTGACTGGATCGTCGTATTCTGATGCGGTTAGCGGCGTTTCACTCTACTAACCAATGTGTTTTCACTGACTTTTTTTAATTAGCAAATTATGTCACAAATTTATAACACAATAAATAAAACTAAAAAAACATCGGTATTTATTGTGTTTTATTTATTTTGTTATACAATTATGACATAATTTGCTAATTAAAAAAAGTCAGTGAAATTACATTGGTTAGTAGAGTAAAATGCAGCTAATCGCATCAGAATACGACGATCCAGTCAGAAATGGCAGCGCATAATGTACTTCACAATGTGTACCTAAAACAACCCGCCATTTCTGATTGGATAAACCTTTTGAGATGCGGTTTGCGGCATTCAACTCTACTAAGTGAGCTCTTTCAAATGAGGTATCACTCGACCCATGCTTCAATTTAAGATTTCCATGTTTTCCTCTGTGGGCCGTTCCCCCATGGTTGGCATGTCATGGTAATAGCAAGGAAAAATAGTTTACATAGCCATATGACACTGTGGAAAGTTTGTATATGTTATCTCCTATGGTTTTTAAAATATTAAGCCGTACCCATACTTTTCAAACGCCCTGTATCTTCTTTTTATACCAGATCGTCTTCATAATTTGAACTATCCTTTCTCAATAGGAACAAGATGGGTTGCAATATGTTATAATTCCACGTGCGTCGATCTAATTATACTACGGCGATAATCGATAGTGGTTATATCTTTCATTGCCCCTTTCCCATGCCTCAATCCATAGCATTAGAGGAATATACTCCTGTGCAACTCTAGAAGTTTCTTTACAAATTGATTTTATACTGCTATTCATTCGTTACCAAAATTACTCCTAAGAGCAAAGTACATATTTTCACTAACACTCGGATAAAATAACTTTGAACTAGCCTCTCGTAAGCACACGACCTAACTAACAACAACGCCTCGCTACCATTATTAGTACTGAGGTTCGTTGCTAGAACTGTGCCACTTAAATTTGATTGTTGTGATATAAATTATTTCACGTAGAAATAAAGAACACTTATGCCTATTATTTGTGAGATATTTTCGATTGTGTTAATCTGAAATAATAGTTATTACAACCACTAACTAAACCTAAGAACTAAGATAAATAACCTTTGTTTTTATATCAATCTGAAACAAATCTGGAAATTATTAATCTTCACAAATAATTGAAAACCGTTATGTATCACTCGGTTTCTTATTGCAACTTGGAACCATGTCGTAATAATTAATACAACTGTATTTTCGTGAAGTAATTCACTATAATGTTAGCTGTTATCTCTTTTATAAACCCTTTACGTTATCTCTAACAATTACGTGATGTACAGTTGATGTGATATGTCCAAGAAACAGGTCACTCTGATAGAACACCGTGTTATTACGGCTCATTCTAGGCGTAGCCTCGTCTATTATTGACTGATATATTGAGCAGCTGATCCGAGCCTACAATGAGTTCTGTCACGCACACTGGAGAAATTACTCGTTAAATTTCCAGTATGAAGTCCAAACGGGAACATTTTAAGCTTATGAGCAAACCCTCCAAATTACTTTACAAACACAGCTTTTGCATTGCATAAAACCATTGCAGTAATATTACATTATGTTATGTTACACTAATCAATACTACATGTTGCAACTCAGGATGGGTTTTGAACATTTCAAACAAAAATTCGTATTTTGTGGTTTCCGCACCCATTAACAGTTTAAAAAAATGTAAGTAAGTGTGCTGTTTATTGTGTATGTGAAAAAACTACAACAATATTTGGCTTCTTTAGATTAAGCAACTAACGAAAAACAATTACAAATATCAATGATATTGGCACAATGAGTGAGTTTTTTATCTTTAAACCTCATCTGCCGTGACAAACTGAAGCTTTAAATGATTTAAACTGTAAAACGATATTGCGTAACTTAATTGCAACCCAATGTCTGTTATAAACTTTCTTTTTTACCTAAGCAACATTACTTGAATCTCATTCAATGGTTTAGATGTGCTCTCCTCTCAGTATTTTCATCTTTAAAACTATACAATGGCACTAGTTTTAAAATATGAAGATGAGGATGCCGAATCGAATCTGTTTATTCGGTGATTAGATAGATTTAGATAGGAGTTTAAATAGCATAAGCATATAAATAAATAATGGTAAAAGATCACATTACCAGGACGTCAAGCAGTAAAAGGTTTATATTTGTACAGTAAAAAATTGTTATTTCCACACTCCCCAAACTATTCCCCTCGTTACAATCTGCCAACATAAAGAGTTTATTTAAGTTTGGTTAAAAATAGTTGTTTAGTTTTGAAATTTTGATATTTAATATAAAGGCACTTATAGACAGACACAAGGTGAAAAAGGAGACGTATAATTGTTGACCCATTCTCATCCATTGAAAAATATCTTAAAGTTTGCAGTTATAGTTCTGAAACACTTTACATGTTAATATCTAATATTTCAGTTATTTATAAACTAATAATTTATTCCGACGTGATTGAACATATGAGATAGTACCGTCATTAGATGAGATAGTATATGAGATATATGATATAGTATTTTTAATGTAATTGGTTGTCATTTGTCCAACATGAATGGTATAAAGTAATTTTAAAGTTTTAACATGTCACAACTGTGACATGTTAATACTTTAAAATTAACTAAGAGGTATTAGTTGTTTGCTGCTCCTGGCTTCTGCAACCGAATTTTTAAAGTGCTCGTGATCGCATATGCGTATACGGATTTGGTTAGAAAAAGTACCGTTGAAATCGTTATTGAAATTCATGTTAACTTGTGAAATGTTTATAATCTATGTAAAACAGGTGATGCCTATCCAAATGTTTGCTGCTTGTGCAAGCGTACCTGTAAAGTGGTTCTGCTCGATGATGCTTTAACGGATTTAGAAATAAAATAAGTACGATTTGAATTATAATAACATTTTCCAAACAGTTAATGTCTACTGAATATACGAGTATAATAACCATACTGATTTTTTCGCGTAATTAGACTTTAATCATTTTCAACCGACAGCATTTTTTAAATATTAAAAATAATAACACAATTCTTTCCTCTTAAATATTCAAACCTATGTGCCTAATTTGGATTCAGTAGCTTAACTAGTTTTAAATATAATCAGATATTTAGAAATAAAATTGGCGGCTAGCAATCAAACGAGACATTTCTCGACCTATGTTTATATATCAGTTTTTAATTTAAACGATGAGTACTATCACTGAAAGAAGTTTGTGTACACGTGCTTGTATATATATATATATATATATATATATATATATATATATATATATATAAAACGTATATACGTATATATATTAAACGTTTCTTTTTTCTAAACTTCTCTTTCCTTTAGTTTTGACTTAAATAATTATTTTAGATGTTACAATTTATTTTCTATCATTATATGAACAAAATACTCAAATTTAAGAAGAATGATTTTAAACGTGTTGTTTGCCTTTCATCAAACTTTATCGTTTCTTACCCTTGTGTCATGACATCCTCATATTCTTTTGTCACACTTCATTTAACATGCTTCTGCATTAGGGTTATTCAGTAATACTGCTTAGATTACTCGGCTATTATCCGTACTTCTAGATATTTAGAACTTAATAAGGCATATGTTCCAATGAAAACACTCAACTGGTAAATATGTGCTCAGGTATTATGATATATATGTAAAAGAATCAAGGGGAGGGATTGTTGTGACAAATAGTTGAAACTTTTTTCTTTACTAAACTCATTGCAATAGAATGATTTTATTTAATCATAAGTGACCTTCTTTAACGGATGTTACAATATAATCACTTGTAAGTGAGTATTACTTTATGAAAACATGTATAGCTACATTGAACTAAATACCACGACACGTTTACGAGATGGGTGTGCCCATTGGGCATTTAATCCTTATTAATTTCTAAATGTCACACACGATGTGCAGATATGGTTATCCGAGTAATCAGTTGAGATGGCCAATATTCTTTAATGCAGAAACTAGAAACACGTGGAATGAAATGTGAGAGAAGAATATGAGTATATCATGAAACAAGAATACGGTAAGAAACGATACAATTTCATGAACATCACGTTTAACATTTGTGTTATTAAATTTCAGTATTTTGGCCATACCATGATAGTAAAGATATTTAAATATCCAATATAATTATTCATGTCAAAACTAAAGGAAATAGAAGTTTAGAAAAAAGAAAAATATTTTAGATGTACAAACTTGAGAAAATGGTACGCCTGCAGCAACTATTTAGGGCAGCGACAAAGAGAGAAGACTGGACATGATGGTTTTATACGTAAGGTAGGAGTGGAACTTGAAGAAAAATCGGAATAAAAAAAACACCGAATTTCCCCATTGGTGTTTGTAAATTTTTTATTTTAGTAATTAAATATCGCTTAACAAATTTCAATAAAAAATAGTTGATTCAATAAATGAAATATAATAAAATAAAACAAATAAAGTTTATTTTAATAACTATTGCCGATCTTGGGGGAACCTACAAATATTTTCCCACCATTACAATTAATATATTTAATAACAATAACAATTCATATATTTTTGAAACAGATGATCGAGGTGTTTTAAATTAGTGCTGATATATTGAAATAAATTAAATTTTGCTACGGTATAAGAATTAAGAACACTTTCCTTATTGTAATTAATAACTATTTTAGAGAGTTGTGTGGAGGTGCCAAGATTACAGTTCTCACAATAACTGTTCCATCAGCTATCTATTAACACATTATGCAAATCTTATATAGAAAACGTCAGGGACTGGGCTTAATTTCCCTTCAAAATTTTAATAGACCTCTGTATAAACGAGCTCAAATGTATACAATTCAAGATGAGTATTCTCCAACTAAATATTCGACATTACTTTTTGATCCTTTCTACAAGTATTACAAGTTACTGAGCACCCAATAAAAACATAAAAAGCGGTTTCTACAGATATAATAAGCGTGCATCTATTACTATAATTTTATATAAAGATCACATTTATGTAGGTAAGTTTAATACATAGTACAGTGGCGAATTAACTCTTTTCATAACATGTACCCAATTAATTACTATTACTGGTTAACCGTTTATATAGAGTGTAGCAATTTAAATACATCTTTCTGACTGTGCTTAATCTCAATATCGTGACACACGTACTATATATTTTCCAGTAAAGAGTAAACAATATTTTCTTAATACTTAAAGGCAAGGGCACATTTTTTTCGATATGAAAATAAAATGTGAGGTTTTAGGCCAAGCATATTTATTCCTTTTTATCAATACACTGGACATATAGAATGTTTGCTAAATAGTAAACAGTTTTTCAAGTGCATCATTAAATGCTTATTAAATAACATAAATCGAATAGATTTTTTATAATTTAAAGTTTATATAATCACTTAAAGCAATTTAAATGTAATGTTTGTAAATTTCGTATTACTTAAAGATTTAATATAACTATTTAAAATAATGTATTGACGGAGTATATACATCTTAATAAAAAATATCGTGTGAATATTTGGAAACAAGTTTGAAGACAGGTAGTAATACATGCCAGATTGAATCTTCCCACTGAAAAGAAGCGGATGTTGAAATATAGAGACTTTGTTGATAAATCGTTCCAAACTTGGATCTTTGTCACGGTGGATTCCTTTTGTCGTAAATGTTCCTTTTTATGACTTGAATTTATATTTCTATCTATACAGTATAAATATGTTTTGACTAAAATAATATAGTATTCCTATTGTACGAAAACAGTGCATTAAAAAATCATACTGCAATTCAAACATATACATTAAAACGATTAGTTAACATGAATTTTAAAAGTATTTTCGGCAAGACAATATAATTTTCCAAGTATCTTGTCTACGCGGCATTGTATCTCATTTATTTTATAAATTGAGATGGTTATTACTTTTTTTAAGCGAAGTTTTTCGATGTTCATCATACGGTTGTACTGAGGTGAATATGTATATTATATATATATATATATATATATATATATATATATATATATATATATATACATATTATAGGTACTAAATCTATAACAGTATGTAATTCTATGCATATTGATTTCAACTACATTGCTACAAAAATGTAATACAGCAATTATTTGGTTTCAAATATATCCTAAGGATTTGATAATGTTTATAAAAATACATTTCATTATCTAAACCTGACTTGTGATAGTGAGATATTAATCATTATCATTAATTAAAAAATTATTAAACAATTGAGACCATAAAGAACTACTTCTTAAAATTTCCTAATACATTTTCAATATCAATCATAACGTAGAAAAAAAATGTTTACTATATCTTAAAACTGGTTTTATACCTTGAATTAAATCGCCTTCTAAACTATTTCATGCTTACATAAAGTTTGAATAATGATAATCTATTTAGTTATAATGGTTTTCTCGGTATATTTTTGAAAGTGATATCAAAGCTTTTTATTGTAGATTATAAATATTTCTAATTTGTGAAGGAATATTCCTTTTTATGATTTCACTTACTTAATGAAAAGACTTAGCGTGTGGATTAATATTAAACTTTTGGTTTTTATTCAAGTAAGTCATAAATACATTTTCTTTTGTTCAGAACAATATAACAGAATTGCTTGTAAGGTTGCTAATGAAACATTATTAGTTTGTAAGTTAAATATTTGTTTACTATAAATATTCTGTTATGCAATTAAAAGTTAAAAAACAAGCATTTAAAATATTTAGATATGCTGAATGTATAGATAATACTTGTGGAAAATGTACATCGTCTACGGCTTGAACTGTTAAAAAATTTGTATTTATATATACGCTAAAATTGGTTTTTCTTCGTCAACGTAAATTTAGGAGACTTTTATTTAACCAACATTGGACCAAAATATCAATTAATAGTTTGAATCGTTCAATATAAAATACAGATCGATCTCTATGAAATGTGGCAAACAGTCAATTGACTGATTCAATAAAATGTCAGCCTACGACTCTATTGCTGGCAGTTTGAGGCTAGATTGCACGATGAGTGGTCGGGGACAGGTAAGTGGTTTTAGCTAATCGGATCTCTGCCACTGATAAATACAGCAAACATGGTCACTGGATCACTGAGATAACCACACCAACGCACAACATCACAGATTAAGTTTGGGTATAAACATTTTAATTGGTAATAGTCAGCATTAATATTTGCATTCCGTTGTTTAAAATAGTATTTGATTGTTATTAGTTAAAGAGCATTTAATTGATACAAAATACAATAAAATGTGTTATGTTAAGAAACCCTTTTTTAATGATTAAGCGGGATAGTCCCATTTGTAAGAGTTTGAGATTTAAAATTGTTCTTACGGGGCAAAACCCGCTGTACTTAACTACAGCATTCTTCGAAAGTGAGTTGGATAAAGATTTCATTATTAATAAGCGAAACGTACGTAAAATATTTTACGATATGTATTAATCTATCATTATCTTAGAATATAAGATGGTTTGAAGTAAAACAAGTTGCTGTAATAGATACAATCCGGTTGTAGATGGACGTACTTGATGTACTTTTCCCCCTTCTGAGCGTCCTGTTCCTACTGCGTTAGACTGGTCAATGTGGTACCGCACTTTTTGGCCACTAGGGTAAGAGTAGGACAAGACAATGAGGAACTATATGTTTACATAGTATAACAAAGTATCCACCTGATAGAAGTAATGCAACAGCAAATAAATGTTTAGTGTACTTCAAAATGTGTTCAAATTCACTATTTGTGTTGCAAAATTTTGTATCCCATAATAAAACTTAAGACCAACATACAATGGTTGTTTATCGAAAAAAGCTAACCTATTGTACGTCGAATATTTAGTTTTGTGTCTAGTGTTAAAGCTATGGTTTCTTTGGTTGTAGTGCGTTAAATTCTAGTTTAAGATACACATGCCTAGATCCCAATATGATAATGTTGTCTAGGTGGGTCTTAAAACCAGTCTAAAGGGATATTGAATAACTAATCTGTGAATAACTAATTTTAGCATAGCCTACGTTCCGGGCATAAGGATTGCGCGTCTTGGCTTGTACACAGTATTTCTCTCTGTTGTGACGACCTGCATCCTATTGTTGCAGAATATAGGTGTATGTGTTTTGTTAAAAAGTATATTTAGTAATACTCCGGCGGTGTTCGTATTTTCTACTGAGAGGAAATGACAATGAGTACAAAACTAACGTTAGAATAATACAATTATGAGCTGAAGTGCTGTCTATTAATGACGCTTATTCAGATTAAACAATGTTCTAACTTGGCCTGAACTCAAGATATTCCAGCTGATCAAAGGTCAGGTTTTTTTAAATTTAAGATAATAAAATATGACTCCAGTATTTTTACTCTAGTTTTGTCGACGTGCAGTTTCAGTCAGTTTAGTCACGATCATAGAAAGCGTCATGACGTCAGTGAGTGCTTCGGCCTTCGGCTCCACACCAGGCAAGAAATGAAAAACACCCCTCGAGCTGGTGCCTACATTTGAGGTCACACCACATTAGCGCTCCAACCATCATCATTTTAGGTGGTGATATCGAATTTAGGTTTATAAAATATTTTTTGGGGTGTTAGATACACAGCCTTTCATTCTTTCCTAAATACAAAAAGTATTGATCATTCTAGCAAAAACACTGGCCCAAACAAAATAGCTAAAGATAAAAATGTAAAATGATTAAATATGAACCATTCATCAGGAAATGGTTAAAAAACTACTTCAACAACAAGAACAGAAATGGCACTGGTTGACCACATTTTTGCTTTGTCGCTGGTTTCTTCAATGCACTAATCTATGATGTGGGAAATAATTATGTTCATAAAAATTTACGTAATAATAGTGCATTTAATAATTTCCAGAAAACGATTAAATGAATTGTAGTCATGGACAACGTGAAAACAAGTTATTAACTCAAATGATTTGACAACTGTAACTGAGTTATTGGTAAAATACTCGTTTAAATATTACACATGTATTAAATTTATACTGATTTTTAATTGATAATTCCTTAAATAAGAAGAGTGGATTTATTTGGAATAAAATAAATATTTATAAAGAACAATAAAAGAGACAAATTTGACGCTAAAGTATTATGATTTGATTTCTTTATCCGTATCCGCTATATGGGTTAGGTAGCGGTGATCTTGTCGTAACCTTAAACAGCAACTGCAGATGAAAACACCAATAGAGTGCATGGAAAAAAATTATTCATACAGTTTTACCGTTTGCTAAAATTTAGTTGGATTGATCAAAGCTGCGTTGGCTATTTCTATGTTTGCCACAAATATTTTGTTAAACTTGTCAGTGCTTGCCAATCTGTTTCTCATTTTTCTTTCAACCTCTGTATTGTATGTGGGGCTTAAATTTAAAAGAATCCACTTTCATATAGCTTTCGTGCATAAATTCATAATTTTATTTAATATATTTGATTTTGCACAAGTATAATTTCTAATGTGATAAATGTTTTAAAAAATACCCTGTAATTTCAGTGAATTAATTATGAAATACATGATAAGTATATGATATTATTATTTAGATAATATTTAAGAATATCATTCAACTTAAATTTTTAATTGTGTTATGTTATTGAACGTTGTGCACAATAACAAAATTACGGAATTCCAACACCATTAATCTTCTTCGAAATCACAGTCTTACTACATCTGGAAGACATGTTCCATTAAGGAGTTGAACAATTGTATACAGGTAATTTTATAGGAGTGATTTACTTTAATGTATTTATATACTTATTTAGTTTAACTATATATATATGAAAAATAAAAAATTATAAGTACTTTAAAATAATTAAAACTTTAAAACAGATAAAAACTATATACAGGGTGAGTTTTAAGTCCCTTCCCCCCCCTATTTTTTTTTTAAACCGTATAAGTTGGGAGGTTTAAACTCCGTACATATTCGTTAGACCTAAATATCTTGTTTTTCATGGGTTCATTGACTCTCCACCTCCAATGGGGGACGGTCCACGAGGAGTAAGCCGAGATTCTTAAATGTAAGCATAGGTTGATATGCACATCAAATTAAAGGTCTCTGTAAGTAAAATACAATGCCACAAACCGGACCTCAAAAGGTTCATCCTAATGAAAATTACAGGGTGTTAAAATGTACAAAATAGTAATGTGTTATTATCTGCGTTTTATCGCGCAACTTTTTAAAAGTTCATTTCAAAACAATTTTTCTATTGCTGTTTATTCTTTAAAAGAAACTTTATTTTGTTGTGTTTAATGATTTTAAGGGATCACTGGAAGTCCGAGATCTAGGAGTTAACTAAAGGATTTAATAAGAAGTCGATCATGTGTTGTGTCGCCTTGTAAGTATTTTATTTCAAGAATTGTTGTCTTACAAAGGTTTTAGACCCATTTATTTTTATTTCAACAGCGATTCCGGTTCTAATATTGTATGATTCCGATACTAGTAGGTTGTTACTTACCCTTTTATTGTAGTAGATGCTCAAACTGATTGCCTGTTACTTCCTGACAGTAGTATAGTCTGTTAACAAATTCACTCCTTACACGGGTTAGGATTTCTGGTGTTACCTTCCTGCAGGCCTCATTAATTCTGTTCCGAAGATCTTCCACACATGCGACTGGTGTACAATAAATCACAGACTTCAAGTGTCCCCACAAAAAAAAAATCCAGTGGGTTCAAGTCAGGGGACCGTGCCGGCCATTCTATTGCCCCGCGTCGTCCTATCCACTTCTCACGAAAATGTACATTAAGGTAACCACGAACATTAACATCGTAGTGTGGAGGAGCACCGTCCAGCTGGAACCTTACTTCTTCTCGATTAAACTCCCCAACATTAGTGCGAATTGTATTTTCTATTAATGGATGAATATTATTTTGGGACATATGTAAATAACTTTCTCCATTTAAATTTCCGTCAATAAACAGTGGTCCAATCACGTGGTTACCAAAGAGACCTGCCCAAACATTTACTTTCTGGGGATACTGGGTATGATGTTCTCTGTGAACATGGGGATTAGAGTTATCCCAGTATCGGCAGTTGTGTCTATTCACTAAACCATTTACGTAAAATGTACTCTCATCACTAAAGCAGATATTATTTACGGTTGTTGGATTTGCTATAATTAGTCTATCCATAGTTTCACAGAACTGCAATCTTCTGTCCGGGTCATCTTCATTTAATGCGTGATGTACCATAATTTTGTAGGGATGAAATTTGTGCTTCTTCAGGGTAGTTATTGCTTTGCGTTGTGATACCCCGATATTGTCTGCTATTTGTCTCGAAGAGGTTTGAGGATTTTCCACGACTGTACAAAGAACCTCAAAATCAACTTCTTCTGACAAAGGAGGACGGCCTGAACGTTTTGCATCAGTACGCTACCAGTCTCTCTAAATTTTGTTATTAACTGCCTTAAATAGGTTCTGCTAACAGGTCTTTCTGGATGGTTTTCATTAAATCGTCTCATTGTTTCGTGGTAATTATTCCCAGAAGCACCAAAAATAAACACCATGTCAACTTTTTCTTGAAGAGTGCGAGACATGTTTCTAACTTTAACAGCACTAAAACTAACAAGGTCAGTAGCCACACTGCAACTAACAAGGTCAGATACTTAATGGCCCAAGTAACTGAAACCAAACATAACATGTCTCCCAGATAACAAACAACTTTCACTTTTACAACGACACAGGGACTATGTCAAAGATTACATTTAAAAATGCAGACCCCAGATTCTGTACAAAATTATTATTAACAAAATTACGAATTATCCTTTTTTAATTCAGATTGTAGCACCGTTTCCAGCGTTAAAAGGCAATGTTAAACGACACATCACATGACCGACTTCTTATTAAATCCTTTAGTTAACTCCTAGATCTCGGACTTCCAGTGATCCCTTAAAATCATTAAACACAACAAAATAAAGTTTCTTTTAAAGAATAAACAGCAATAGAAAAATTGTTTTGAAATGAACTTTTAAAAAGTTGCGCGATAAAACGCAGATAATAACACATTACTATTTTGTACATTTTAACACCCTGTAATTTTCATTAGGATGAACCTTTTGAGGTCCGGTTTGTGGCATTGTATTTTACTTACAGAGACCTTTAATTTGATGTGCATATCAACCTATGCTTACATTTAAGAATCTCGGCTTACTCCTCGTGGACCGTCCCCCATTGGAGGTGGAGAGTCAATGAACCCATGAAAAACAAGATATTTAGGTCTAACGAATATGTACGGAGTTTAAACCTCCTAACTTATACGGTTTAAAAAAAAATAGGGGGGGAAGGGACTTAAAACTCACCCTGTATATATATATATATATATATATATATATATATATATATATATATATATATATATATATATATACACACGCACACGATATACGTTTTTAAAGTTTTTACAAAACAATCCCAATTTATATAACTGGGATTTAAGTATTGCTCTGGTCGGTTGCTGTGTAACCTTTTTCATTAAAAGATGTTTAAACATAATCCGTTTGCAGATGTTTTCGTTTATCCATGGTTTTAATTTATTTACGGTTCTGTTATTAAGACGTCAATTTTCTTTACTTTAGCCTAATAAAAGACAAACTTGTAGTAAAATACAACAAATGCAAAGGAAGGATTGTGAATACATCATTCCAGTCCGCTTTGTCTAGTAAATGGTTGACTTGGTCATGGTTGAAGCGATAAGAACGGCGAGTGTGTTTAATATTCAATAAATCAGGTGGCGTGACTCCCATCTCTGGCTCCCGGAACCAAACAGCTGTTAAACAATGATCTGTTATTTCAATGGCAAGAACTGCGATCTCAGTTAAAAGTTCGTTTTTATTACTTATTCTTACAGTTAGGTGGCCAATGCGTTTTACATTTGTTCTCAATTTTCAAAGAAATGTTTATTCTAGTCCATTTGAAGCTAGCGTAGATTTGTCTGTATCAATAATACAATTTCCTTCTAAAACATTTAGACTTAAGTTATCTATCATTATAAAGTTGCTATAAAGTTTGTACAAAAGTATGAAGTCATGACCTAACATTAAAATAAATCTCAATAATGTCAGCAGAATTACATTTTATATATGACTTTTTATTTCATTAACATTTGATTGGATATAAATAGCGAATTCTCCAGACCTATATTTTTATCATTAGTATTAGAAAATAATTGTAGTTAGTTATATTGAATAAAACTGGTTCATGGCTATGTATAAAAATTTCTGTTCTGACAATTACTTGAGGAGTTTCTCTACAACAGCCAATTCTGCTATTAATGTGTCAACATTAACTCTAAGACTTCTTATATTTTTATGAATAAAAACCCAGTATTGAACTAATAAAATCTATGGTTTCATATTGTAATATTTTAAGCGATTAGAATAAAGGTATGTACACAAAAATCCATATACACCACCACAAATAAATACACAATTAGGAATAAATAAAACAAATAAATGAAAAAAATATTACATGTCAACTGACAGAATGTTAAATTTTAAAAAGAATTTGGCAGAACATTCTTAACTTACAATTTATCTAAGTCATCTTGGCATTTTACAAGAAATACAGGTACTCCATCACATTTTTTAAGAATAATTAAGTAATTTTGACCCATAAATCTACTTATAGTTTTTCTCAGTCTTGAGTATTCTAGCCATAGCAAATATATTTCTCCTTTCAAGTGTTAAAAATTCATTTATAAAGGCAGGAGAGTCTGTTGGAAGTCCAAATTTCTCTTGGAAAGTTTATTACCTCTTCTATTCATCAATGGACTTCCTATACATCAATGTTTCTTACGAATGAATGAATGAAATATCGTTTTATTCCCAACCACAAGTATATACATGGTGCATACCTAAAGAAAGAAAAGAAAAAAATAAGCATATTGTTGATTAATTTTTTTAAATTAATAATCTTAAAATAAGTTTAACTAATTATAACTAAAAACACCTTGATATAATAAAAAAAGGAAATGATTGTTGATGGTATGTGGGGGAGGGGTAGAGTGAGTCGGTGAGAGTGTATTGTATTGTGTTATGTTATGTTGTGAGGTCAACGGTCAGGCCGGCCCACAGAGATAACAGCCTCGGTGTCCTCCGAACTCAGCGCAATAAGCCACTCTGTCACTTGCTTTTTGAAAATAAAGAGAGAGGGTAAATTGAGCAAATCAACGTTCTGGTATTTTTGACACATATTACGATAAATAATTTGAGATAAGTAAAAGCAGTTTGTTTTGGAAAAGGTTTTAACATATTGCGGAACAACTATACCAACATTCTCAGAGAAGCGGGTGTTATGAGGATGTGATACTCTTTCGAAAATGTTTTCTGAGTGTTTATACATATGAACTAAAATAAATTTTACAAACAACTGACGAATTGTTAGGACACCAATTTCTGAGAAAAGATTATCAGTTGGATATCTCCGATGTTTTTAAAGGCTACTTTAAGAATAGATTTTTGAATTACACAAAGCGGTTGTAAAATTGTTTTATAAGCTCCTCCAAATGCAATAATACCAAACGATAACAAAGACTGAATATAAGCATGATAGGCCATTTTAATTTCTTTTTCTTCTAATATTTCACTAAGCTGATTAAAAGCAAAGATATATTTCCGTAATTTATTTTTTAAGAATTGTACATGTTCAGTCCACTTCATATTTGAATCAAATAAAATTCCTAGGTATTTATACGAATGCACCTTGTTTGTTTCACTGCAAAAGCACGCGTTATTAAAGGGACTTCCACAGACATGAATTTTTAAATTATCGAGTTGGTAATCAGTTGTTTTACGTAACGAAATAGGCATGAATTTGGTTTTTGATATATTTAAGGATAAAATATTTTGGTCAAGCCAATTTTTTAGTAAGAAAAGGTCTGATTCTGCCTTGTTTTTTACCTCCTTCCACGTTGAACCAGTAATGAAAATAAGAGTGTCGTCTGCAAATAAAGTTAATTTACCATTGGTTTGAAGCTTTGAAATATTATTAATATAAATTAAGAAAAGAACAGGGCCAAGATTCAAACCCTGGACTACGCCGTAGTCCACTGGCAGAACATCGCTTGACACCTCGCCTAGCGAGACAATCTGTAGCCTATCTGTGAAATAGCTACGGAACCACGCGAGGGCGCTACCCCGCACCCCGATGAACTCAAGTTTTCGTAACAAACAGTTTCTGTCAACTGAATCAAAAGCTTTTTTTAAATCTAAAAAAATTAGCATACTACGTTTATTATTCGATCAGCATCAGATATGTCTTTGTCATTTCTAAACCCATATTGAGAATTGCAAATAATTTGAAACTGTTGGAGATAGAAAACAAGTTGCTCTTTGACAATTTTTTCTATGATCTTAGCTACAACACTTAACAAAGAAATTGGACGATAATTATTCATGTCTGTGAAGTCATTGGATTTATGCAGTGGAATAATTTTTGCTAATTTTAAATTATCCGGAAAAACACCCGAAGTCAAGCTCAGGTTTACAATGTGCAAGAGAGGTGCGCAGATTAAATGTATGTTATCCTTAAGAACGAAGGCCGAGATACCATCATGACCAGGTGCCGACCCTCCGCGAAGACCCATGGCGTAACGTACTATGTCGAGTTGAGTGACAGTATTGAAAGTAAAGTTAGGGTCAAGTGAATAGTCTGCGTCATTGATGACCGGAGCCCCTCCAGAGTTGAGTGAGCCGGCTAACCTAGAGCCCACAGACGTGAAAAAGGAATTAAAATCATTAGAAATTTGCAATTTTAAATTCAAGTCATTTGAAGAGCCAGGTAGGTATTTCTCGAAAGGGAACGATTCTTTGTGGTTATGTCTACCAGACAGCTCGTTAATAATTTCCCAAAACGATTTTGGATTTCTGCTCGACTCATTTATTTTCCCCCTATAATAATATTTTTTTGCTTTTTTGATGTCTTGGTTCAATGTATGTCGCAAGGATCGAAATGTATTTATCAGTAATAAATTGAATGGTTGTTTTTTTTAGTTTTTTACTTTTTTGTCTCTCTTACGAATGAGTTTAATTACTTCCGAATTTATCCAAGGGTTTATTTTTTTTAATCTTGACGAACAATGATTGCTTGTTTTTCTAGAGGCTTCAATACAGCTGCTCAATGTAGTAGTAAAATAAGCTGAAGACTGATTAACATCATAATTATCAAGAATCGGGCTCCAGTCGGTTTGTGAGATATGTCTAGTTAAAAGTGCGTGGTCAATGTAGGTGCGACTACGGTTCTCTGTAATAATGTCAGTATTTATGTTATCAGTAGTAGAGATAGTCAGTGCAGTACTGTAGTGGTCCGTGACATATGAATGAACAACAGCGGCTTTAACACCTCTCATATCGTGAAAACGAACAAAAATGTGGTCAATGCAAGTAGATGTATTATATGTCACTCTGGTAGGTTTGTCAATGCACTGAGTAAGTCCAGCGCCCAGTAAGCAATTCAGGTAAGAGTCGGTAATTGTATCAGTTTTAAGTAGGTCGATGTTAATGTCACCCAAAAATACACACGTCTTGTTTTTGCTTACTCTATTGTAAAAGTGTTCTAACCCATTTACAAAAGAAACAATATCACTGTCGAAAGTTATGTATACAGCTAAAATGTTAAACGTTTTATTAAAAAGTTTGAATTCCAAAGATAAGCCGAAAACTTGGTTAATGTTTATTTGTGTAACAGTAGCAGATAAACGTTTATTGATAAACACAATGACGCCGTCATTCCTGTTATTTTGTGTGTCTGTCATTGTACAGTCGAACCCGTCAATGTGAGCTATCTCCCCCCACTCAACCAACACTCCGTTAAAACTATGATATCTAACTTAGTTGAAAGAGACTCTAAATATACTAAAAAATTGTCAAAACTTTTTGAAAAACTTCTAATGTTTGTGTGCAAAATTTTACGAAGACGAACTTCACTATAATTCCTGGAGGACTAACATTTTTAGAACTTTTACCAATTAATAGGTAGGTATCAATCATAGGGTATGTTATTTCCATTCCTATACCCTGATCTACACTCTTTGCACCATCTATGAACTTATCACTATTTGGATTCCTTGTTTTTCTAAACACGTCCTTCTAGAATACAGTTTTCACGTCCTCTACTTTATACTCTAATAACTTCACTTTCTCTTTCAATTTTATATTCCAATGAATGAGAATCAATAATTGTTATGTACTCACTCATTTTATCCGTGTTTTGCTTCAAAGAACTAGACGTCAGGATCCTGTTATGTTCCAGTTATGTACTTGTGAAGTAAGCAGGATTTTTCCAGACATTTACCATCGTTCAATGATACAAACAATTAGTGTCATTTTTTATGTTTAAACGATGGCAAATATCTGGAAAAATACTATTTCCTTCACAACCCTTCTAGCGCCAAAAAAAAACTTCAAACAAAGAATTCTAGTTACTATGATTTATTATTACTTCGTGATGAATGAAAATGTATATTGTACATATTTTGAATAATAATATTAAAATTAATAAAATTCAGTAGTGTGGTGAACATCACGGAAGCACTGATCCGTCCAAAAGTAATAACTGACGTTTAATATTGGATCCTAGCCAACCTTACTTGCCACAAAGGAGTTAGTGACCCGGAGTGTCGTTTATCCTTAACGGAACTCTATTTTTGGATCGTATCCTGTAATCCTGTAATTTTAAAAAAGAGTTTATAAAATACCTACAGCCACATCAATAGAATACCTAATATGTTGTAGGAACTGTTCGAAATATTTGTTTCATTTCACATTAAAGTAACTCACTCTGAGAGAAAGCTATGCTATTATGAGGAGTATTTCAAAAATGTGTTATAATATAATAAATATAATTATCTTTTTTCTAAAGTGTTATGAATTTGTTTCTAAGAATTTGAAATAGTTAGTTTTTACATTTTTATTTATTTAAATGCAGACAGAGTGGGAAAAGACAGTTGAGTCCTAGTTCTAAGTTCTAATAATAAAAGCTTTGGAACGTATATAATATTGAAAGAAAGCCTATATAATTTATTTTGTTTTTATTTATACAATTTTGCCCAGCAATTGATCTCTAAAACGCCATTCAAACATGAAGGATATTGGCTTCAGTAACACAGTTTTTGTTCAATACATGAATACTTTGTTAGATGTTAGGAATTAATAATACTTAGATTCATACTATTTGAGTTTAGGAGACATTTAACTAAAGTTGTTAATGATTAATAGATTAAAATTGGTATGTTTTTCAGGAAGTGGTTTTGTGATTATTCTGTTATAATGATTCTATTGTAACTTTATAAGAACCGTATATGATTTCTGGAATATGGAATCTGCACTAAAATGAAAGCCTGCGCTTCTAGTACCCATCGAAATTAGAAAAATATTAAAAAAGGTCTGTGAAAGTATACTGCAGAGTTCTAGGATTTCAGCTCTAAAACTTCCAATCATTCGTTGTATCGAATATTACAGTACATCTAAATGTAAATTTTCCGAACATTTTAAAAATCGTTCGATTATAGTGAAGAGCTGAAAGACTTTCACATTACTACCTTGAACGGAGATGTTTTGGTAATAATAAATCTGTCATTCCATAAAACAGTTTTAAAAGAAACGTATCGGAATCGCCAAATTTAAAAATATAAAATTCTCCATAAATTCTACCACAAAAGTTTCTTCCATACATACATTGTTTGCAGTCACTTTCTCCCACTCATTAGTCAGTCTGCCATTCCCACAGTCAGTATGCCAATCGAGGGTTTCGAAATTGAATGCCATAAACTCTTTCGTGTTGTAAAAAGCGTTTTCGAATAACGTTGAATTAAAACTTCAAACCCTCTCTTCCTAAAAGCCCTTTTTCTGAGGGCAATTTTTAGAAACTTTCATAATCTTTTGAGAAAGGGAACTCCTACCTGGGAAGGCGAACATTCATACAGTACCGGCTTGTGTGTTCAAGTTCGGTAGTTAAATAAGAGTGTATGTCACTACCTCTTATGGTATTACATTTAGATTTAATAAAGCAGGTCTCTAAAATATAGAGGTAAGGTAATGTCAACAATTTGAGGTCTTTGAAAACTTGCCTACACGACTCCCTACTGTGCAGTTTGACAATTATTTGGATCGCGTTTTTTAAGAATAAAGATTCTTGAAAATGTGAGGTTACGCAACCTCCCCACAAAGTAGTTCTATTTTACTATGCAAAATATATTAAAAACAGATAATATGTTAAAATCAAATAAATATTACGTTTAATATGCTTATGTTTATGTTTCTTGCTATGTTTCTGACAGTTTTACTGGTAAAATTTATGCAGTAGTATTAATTATACATAAACTGTTGAGCAGCAACAACTCAGGTAGGACTGTGGTGAATTGATAATTTCGATGGTTGACTCATATAATTTGTTATTTCTTTGAGTCAAGCTGTTATTTGGGTGAGAGGTAAATATTGCTGCGTCGCTGAAATACTATTTTTGTAACGTCAATGTTTTTGTACCACCAAGCTATATAATATACAAACAGGTCAACATATTAAATCCGTCCCTCTGCATTGTGAGCATTATTTACTATGAAGGTATTCCTATGACAAAATTTTAATATTCGAATATAAATATTGCTTTAAAAAATGTTGAGAGTAACTAGGGACTATGAAATAGAATAATAATTTAATCATTCAATTACCATAAATTTATATTATACAAATCACTTTTAATATGCTGCTGTTAAGTATTTAAAACAATTTCTAATAATACATGAGATAATGTAATCGTTTTCATTTATTATTAGTTCTGAATATTTAACAGGCAAATAAATGTCATAACTGAAGAACGAAGAATTTCATAACGGATGAGATTTTATTCTTATATACACATTTTACAACAAGTACAGTTATGTTGTTTTGCCGGTCTAATAAGCGCCAGGACAGCACAACTGACCGTTTTAATGAGATTCGGTGAATGTTGTCTGAACAACAAGGACGGCCGATACCAGATATTGTTCTGTAATTAAGGCATGCAATGGCGTTTGACCATGTACATCGATTATAGCCTCAGTTCATCACTTCAATAGAGATGTAGAGATACACATGAAACAAAATAAACATTTGAACAACCGTCTTTCGTTGTGAATCTAGGTAAACAACAATCATGAATTTCCTCACATAAGATAAACGGCATGGCTGCATATACGTTTTTCGTCAAAGCTTACTCCAATATTAGTTGGTAAACTGCTAGAAAATGAGTTTTTTAAGGATTTTTAAGGTTTTTTATATCCTTAAAGAAATTTGTGCTTATAGTGATTTAAACATAAGCTTCAATAGCCCTATTAATAATTAATTTAATGTATTAAATACATTAAAATAATTATTATTTGGTAGTATCGTAGTGCTTAGATTATGAACAGTCAAGTAAAAATTGTACACTGCAATCTTTAACGTCAAGAAGGATTGCATATTTTTGTTCTCAGAGGATACCTGCACGTGGATATATCCTTAAATATTTTGTAAAGAGTGATGGCATTTGTGGAAGTCCCAAAATTTCACCAGTACTCAGTCCTTTAGTGACACAACCGGACCCGGACTCAAATACACCGACTCCGGAAACCAAAAACAATAGCGCAATATGTAACACATCTGGTCCAATTATCCAAATTGAAATAAATTCTCACTCAATGACAGGATTGTTAAAAATGTACAAGATTTTGATCTCATATGAACCGATAAAAAAATTAAGTATTTTAAGCGAAATTTTAATTTTTTGTAAACTATCAAACATTTTAATTACAGCTTTTTCTTTTTATAATCTTGTACTTTAATGAGAGAGTTTTTTTTTAATTCCGACTAAAATATATAGGAATAAAATTATGTATTTACTTTAACAAGACACGATTACTATAATATTTATGACGGTTTCAAGCGACTGAAATGTACTTTTTCGATTACAGTAGAGTAAGTTTTAGAAATATAATTCCATTACTCATAGCAAATATGAGCAAACTTAACACCAAAAATTTGGCTTTTCCGGTGGAAGTAAATGAATTGTAGGAATGAAGAGCACATTTTCACTTCAGTGGCTCCATTTATTTATTATCGGATGTCTGAATTTCGGATAACGTAGTTTCGTTGGATAAAAGCAAGTCCTATTTGAAATTATTACTTCAATAATTCTTGAATATATACTTTATCCAGCACCTTTTATAAGTAAATGAATGCTGGTGAATTAATTATTACTACTTTCTAAAATCAGATCAATCTCTCCAAAAATAGATACATGACAGGACAAAGGTGTATAATTTTCTACAAATACAAACTATTGACAAGCCAATGTCTTAAATACAAAAAATGTACAATTTTTTTGCTTTAAAAGAAAGCCAAGAAATATTAAGCTGATCAAAACCATTGAAGATTACAATTACAGCGCATGGAGCAAGGTCATTAAATTGTGTTCAAAAAATCCATTTTGACTAAATTAAAGAAATGTTGTGAACAATTTTCAAACTTTTCTCAATTAAACATTTTTTATTGGAATAGCTTTTGTTTTCTTTTATTTAAACAGTTATTATTATATTAAATGTAGCTTATAGTAATTGTATACTACATACCAATCATTATAGTACATTTTTATCAGTTTGGTTTCCACAAGAATATGAAAATATTAAATGACATTTCTCTTTTTTTTATAGTCTCCACAGGAAAGAGTACAGTGTACGGCTTTTCGTGGATATGAGCAAGGCCTTCTTTGGTTGATCACTTACTCACTCACCCGATTAAAAAAAAAATGGTGTGTCTTACTTTGTGCAGGCAAACTTCTTTGTGTATATAGCCTAATCAAGTGGCAGAGTTCAATAATTAAACAAAACTAAGTTCTTTTGAATTGTTTTAATGACCCTTTTTTGATAAAAATAATTAAAAAATCTTATTAGCCCAAGCATATAAATAAATAAATTATATATATATATATATATATATATATATATATATATATATATATATATATGCCATATAATATGGCAATCAAAGGTCATTCACACAAGTGACCTGTTCCTCGATTACTCAGGTTGTTTGAAAACAAGAACGGTACTACAAGACCTGCGGTTATTGTTGGCGTTTCACGGTTCTTGGGACCAATAACTGTTCATAGGTTTATAAATATGTAAACAGTTCATCATAGCCTATTCCTGACGATACAACCAGAATGCTCTGGTAAAGCGACATTGAAGGCTTTAAATAAAAATTAAACTAAAAACGATATAGTTGAATTTTATTCCTTGAGATAATTTATCTGTTTTATCTAGTGTATTTGTGTATGTTTATTTTTAGTTACAGAATCTTCTGATATACAATACTCGTATTTAAATGGTTTCTTTTATTTATTAGGCACTTACCATAATAGAGCAACCACAATGTGATTTTACCACTTCAAGATGGTGCTTTCCAATCAGCAGTAAAGAATAATTTTTAAACTATTTTTTTGTTATTCTATTTATTTCACTAAGTTTTCTAGTGTTCTAAGTGATTACATTTACTGTAATTTTTTCCATAGATTTACTGTGGTTGTTATTTTGTTTACTTAGTGTTTAAAGTGGATTTTAAATGCTACATAAAGTTGCTACATAAATTCAGTATAGCTAAAATAGTACATGTTTACAAAGGAACAATCATTTAGTAGTTTACTTCCTTATAAACTATAAGGTTGTCCCTGGACACTGAGATATTAAACGAAGAGAACATTTCAATGACATAATTAGTAATTTACGTATTCCACATTAACTCAATAAGCGTCAATCACAAATACTGCAAGCCACTGATTACAACTGATACAATAACTTCATCAAACCAATCATCATGATTGGACTGTAACTCGATAGCGATCCACTGACGGGACTGGCTATAAATGTACATATGCTACCACACTACAGGGGTATTATTACCTGGGCTCATTTACAGTGAACGATTTTTATATGTGGTGAATCTTGTGTGTGAATTTCTGTTATTTTTTAACACGTAATGTTAAAAAAATTATTGTAAAACAAACTATTGATAATTATTATTGAATTAATTATATTACATCTGCATTCGTAGTGTGGACTTGTTTTCTTGATATGTTTATGAGTATTTAAAAAAAATCACATATGTGATTAAAATACTATAACTAAATAATTTATAGACATATATATATATATATATATATATATATATATATATATATATATCCAACGCAAATGAACTTTCCAAAATTATTTGCCTAATAGCAGATTGCCTGTAACAAATTAAGTACGAAGGGATAGTAGTTTTACCTTAAATAGAAACCATTTAACATATTCATAATAGGTAATAATAAGTAGGTAGGTAATAAGTAGAAAATACAATATGCATACGTACATACGAAGAATCGGTCAAATGATCAGCCAAATTTTAAACCCTAGTAATAAGTGGCAGAAATTAATTCCTTAACTATTTTTATACTTGCATTGTACGTATAATTACAAAATATATGTATAAACCTTAGCAATAAAATGTTGTACCTTCCAATATTTTACAAGCTTTCCAGTGGATTATACTTTGTTACAAATATGGATCGTCCTTTTTCTTGATTCAGAAGAGGTTCTGTAATTATATCTAAAGTTCGTAAATGACTGGACTTCTGCATTGCCTGAATGATACATAGCTATATGCATCTTATAGTAAACAAATAATTAATGATTGGATTTAGATTAGAATACAAATTATTGCAGAATAACAACATTGTTACACCGGTTAAATTCATAGAGCATCCGGCTCTCACATTACCTAAACTCAATCCTAAAACACGTTATAAATAACCTTATCCTTAAATAAAAATCCCAAATTAAGTCATTATACGAAAGACGTATTCCTTTAATCGTAAAAACAGATGTAACAATCTTCAACTGGTTTAAGAAGTTTCTCGACCAACGCAAATTGGATCTAGACTCCCGAAATATGAATACAGATTGAAGCGCGAATTATTGACAAATAAAACCGGAACAATAATACTCATTCCAATACTTAGTTGTACTCATTGCATACATTGTATCAGTACTCATCGGAGAGAAGACTCATAACAGTTCACTTCTGAACAGCAAGTTACTTAAATACAGTAGTTAAGTAACCAAACAGCACTGGTTATTCTTATAAGTATGGTTACGTCAATTTAGTATGTATTTAGTGATTAATCCGACATTACAACACACAATTTATTTAGTAAATGTCGTTTACAGTTAATGTTTTGTATAAAATTATACTGTTTTAAAAAACAACGCCGACGTGTTGTGAACTAATGGCATTTTAAACATTGCAGTTGCCATTTGAGAGAGATGGTCGCTGCTCACTTCATTTAATCTGCCAGCTACACGGAAAACTTCGGTTTAATTTTACGGTGTATGTACTTTTATTACAGCTAATATCACATTGTTTCTTTGTTATTTTGCCTTTTGGTAACTGCTACAATATACTATAAATACAAAAAGGAGAAATGTTATGTTTACATAAGTTTGGAATTTAAGTTTAGATTATTTTCGAGACACAGATAACCAATGGACCTAACGTTTTAATTCAAAACATGTTATCATTATTCAGTAGTTTTAGTTAGTTTAATCCAACTATAACAGAAATAGTTTAGCTACGATTTCTTTGTAAAGCAGTTTTCTTTAAGTTCTGTCACGTGTATATATTGAATCGATTTCGTACAGTAACTATAGTACTGTATGACCCACATACAGGAAACAATACAGTGGAAAAGGTAGCACCTATACACTATTTAACAGGGTGTAACAGAAAATATTCACTAATGGTTTTCGCACTGCACTCGAGATAAACAGGGAGAACATCAAGATACAGGACTTCTTCATTTTCTCACTATCCCATTATAAATTTAAAAAAAAACCAAACCAATATATTTAAAAAAAGGCTTGGAACATGCTTCTCATTCTTTTTCGATGTCACTTTTTTATGTAATATGAGAATTATCTCTACAGCTTACACTAGGATTTTGTTTTAAATTTCATTGAGCTTAAGAATAATAATTTGTTTATATGAGTATGTTTATTTCCTCGAAATTTCATCCAACTTTCGTATTATATACGTCCCTATTTTCAGGATTCAGTGGCACTTTATATCCAGTTTTCGAAAATAGTTTTTATTAGTAACACTGATAGAGACGATTGAGGAAATGAGGAGTGTTGAGAAAGCAACTCTCTAGTCCGTTTTTATCATCTCTAGCCTGCCGTGAAAATGCGGTAATCTGCATGTTGGTCCCCTGATAAAACGTACAGCATACCAAAGTCTTTAGAGTCTTAGTTATGTTTTTTCCCGCCGATCAGCACTCCAGGATCTTAATGTTGCACATTAGAGTTCTATTATCAATTTATCCAGTTTATAGATCAAGAATAATGATATGCTCACTGAACAACAACAAGCGAAAACCTTAAAAACCAGGACGATTTTGGTATCTAACGAGCGATCGATGAAACACATATTTAATTCTGATTTTAATTCAAATCAGAACTATGAAATATTAAAGGGGAAGCACAGGTTAAATGCATAAAAGATAAATCCTTTTACAGCAAAAATCGGTTGTTTAAATGCTCCCATTGAGGCCCCGCATTTTCGACTATCGTACTTCTACTCTTTGCCCACCATACCACCGCAACACCTTGCTATCTCCGGTCTATAACTCATCTACTTACAAGTACATCTACTTTCTGCAAAACCATTTACAACAGATAAAAGTAGATTAAAACCCATACAATTAATTGTGATTCCATTACTAAACAAAAGTGAACAAATCCAAATTTATTGGAATCTTTTTGCCACTCGACCTCTTCCTTTCTACATCAGGGGTTTTTGTTCTACTAATTTAGCTTTGAACCAATACATGAAATTTTAAAACTCCGAGATTTATATCACAAGATTTATATTATAGTCAATATGATTGGGCAATATCGTTTATGGCAACTGATTTTTTTGATAACGAATAGTGGATAGGAAACAAACAATAATACAATTGACCTGTTTGGATAGTAATTTTTACGGTGTTTCTCATGAATATCCAAACCAAACAAATAAACTAATTTTAATCGGCTAGTACTGCCGAATGACTAAATCAACGTTTAACTTATGAAATATTGTGAAAAATTGTCTTGGTAATTTCTTTTTACAGTACTAAACGTGGGCCACTAATTTATTTATTTCTCTTAAATTATTTGTGGCCAAAGGTTATAAGTATTCACGAGTCTTCAAGAAATTTAATAATTCTCTTTTAGAGAACCGGTTTCATCGTCACAAAGGCAGGAATACAAGGTTCTAGATCTGACAAAAATATATAAATATTTTCCAATTGAAGAATAATCTCTCCACTATAATAATGTCGTGACTGCCATACAATTTACCAATTTGAAGAAATGAAGCAGATGAATCATTTCTTAAATGTCCTTATTTCTTCACTCTACTTTTGTTGTCATAAAATATAACTGTATCTATTATCTTTTGTGTGAGTCTATTTAGATGATTTTCTTATATAAGCTATTAAAGTCTCTTACTACTGAACATATGATTGATGCAGCTTTTTTTCAATGAAGTTGGCTAAATATTTCTAAGAAATATTACATTTTATTTAAATATTTTATCTACTATTATTTTAACTTAATTTTGTACTATACATTTATTGAGTTAATATTGATCAAATACAGTACCAAATTATTTATTAGTGCCTTCTATCACAATTATAATGTTGGTACCACTTTATTGAGATACAAAATACATCTTTCCGACAACCTTATGCAAGGTGGCCACTTAACAAGTAAATTACCAAAGTCTAACCCTTACATGACAATATTTGATTGAATTCAATACATGACACTAACGTAAATTAAAATATGTTTTCATTGACTGAAGTACAATAACATTTTTCGATTAATTTATATTAAGTTCCTGTATATTCGCAACACAGTGTATCCCTTAAAAGGAGCTTAATTTCCTTACTAACAACATTTATGAATCGTAACAAAGTAAACTATAACTAACTATGCGATAATTCACTATTCTTAAGAACTATTTTGTAATACGTAAGAATACCTAAGTTTGTTTTAAAGTAGGAACTTTTATCAGCAGTTCTGTTTAACATAATACGATTAATGGAATATAATTTAAAATATTTAGTTGATTAAAGATCCCACCTTTTTTTCAAAGTGTCATTAAGTCCTATTAAGTTACGTGTTCCTGGGATACCACTAAAAGTTCACGCTTGCTAGTGATACATACCTGATAACTACAAGTACTAACATAATACAACAATGTAAGCCTACCCCTGTAAATACCATGAGAGCTACATAACCTCATACACCCAATGTGGCTGCATCGTATACGCAAACCCTTGTTATATACCCATTGATCCTCCTGTTTATTACACTTTGCGGTACGAAACATTTACCCAATCGTAGCCAATTGCAATGACATCAGTGTTTTAGTATATCTGATTCCTGACACTCGACCAATTGTAGTTTTCTGGTGTAACTAATGGTATCACGTTCATAACAACTGGGCTATTATTTGAATCAGATTTGACAGATTTGAGGTTGCTAATTTGTGTAACTTCAGAATAATTAACTTAAAGATCTGTCTATGACCCTTCCACTTTTTATCAGTACCATCGACCTTGCACACATTCTGTTAGACAAAATCCTCGCACAAGCCATCGAGGACGGGTAAAATAAGACATAAAAGGGGATCGGCTTCTGCTTAAAAAAACAATATTTCAAAATCATGATACTACATTTAACTGTAAAAAGTTTAATAATATTAGTGTTATAATGGTATTACTTATTTCTAAAAACATAACATTACTTACTTCCTTGAGCTTATCTTACTATTGACAGAATATGAACTAACGATCTATTTACTGTAGCTTAAAATATGTTCTTCAGGCTTCACTGATGTTGCATGCAAACTTGAAAATCTATAGCTCATTTAATCCTTGAGATGTCCTGCAGACAGATGCAAGGACAGTCAATCATAAAGACAATTTGTGTCCTCCCCAGTAGACAAAAGGGAAACTGTGTCAAATTACAGGTTAATCAATTCCATGGTAGGACATGCACCAAAATATAACACATTCTTGTATGTAAAATTTAATTTTATGAGTATGTAACTTATAAGATTTTATCAAGATATATTGTCCAATAATGCATTCCCGTTTAAGTTCATTAAATTATTTTTCATAGCAGGGTTTAAATAATGCAACTTCCGGTAAGCTAATTAGGGTATTGCAACGCAAGAGTGTGTTAAAACCAACTCTTGTGTGTATATATATCTGAAGTGATTTTATGTTTATTTATTCGGCTCGTTGCCGTAATAAATCGCCACAATACCGATGTAAAATTAGTCACGAACTCTCATCCAAATTCCGTGAAATGACATGAACTATCATCGAACTTAATGTTGCTAATATATCAATTAAGCTTCATGAAAGTTTTCAAATATAGTGGTCAATTATTTTTCGAGATATCATTCGGACGGACATAAATGATATTTTATAGCCCGACAAATGACAGGTTTCACTTAAGCTTATCCAATACCATCGCTTGAAAAAGTAGGTAACGTTTTACCTATTCTTACATGAAATGACCTATAACGGAATTTTAAAAAGTTGAAAATTTAATAATGTTGAGTAACTTGGGAGTTTCACAACTAAAATCAGTCAAAAAACGGTGTAATAATTTTAGGGTTATTGTTATGTGACCTTGTCATAAAACAGCATATTTTAATGGAGAGAGAGAAAGTTATCCCGGTAATGAAGAGTCATCGCCAGCATATTTACCACACGGTCAATGCGCTTTGATATTTCATAACTATTAAAGTATTTCCACCATGTACAATAACAATATTGTGCAATATCAGTTATACCATATCAACTGCACCATAGAAATCCATTATAAAGTAGCCTTCTTTGTATTTCTGAAATGCTATTAAAATCCGTACTCATCTCCTACTTAATTTAAATATAAGTAAATTTAGTGCCTTTGAATTAGAATCATAAGTTGGAGAAAAGAGGTGTATATGTCGAGAGTATAATGAATTTAAAAGTACGTGTTTATGTATTTTATAGTACGGTATCACTGTAAAAGCTAGGTGTGTAATCGATAAAATCAAAGAGAATACTAAATTGATAAATATTAATTATAAGGTTTCATGTATAGTTAAAAAAATCAAACGCAATCTATTTCCTATAAATTGAATAATGAATAGCATTAAAATGAAATTGCCCCTAAGAATTGTTTTTATTCCAGTTATCAAGCAGTCTCTGGTTAAAAATATGATATAAAAATTAACAGTACAATATAAAAATATTGTCAATAGATATTTGCCACTGTATTATGCAGTTTTTGTCAATTTGCATGGTTTTATAGATGCAAGTGAACTCTTTGTTCACTAACATAAGATGATTTGTGAACATAAGATGAGCAAGGAAACTTAACAATAATTTTTAAATTATATAAATACCTATTTCATCTCTACTACTCCTATAGCAAATTTTAAATTGTAAAATAGGGAGTCGGTCTTCGAGTGAGGACGTTGTCTGAGGTGGAGTGATCACGAAGACTTTCAACTGTAATGGGTATAACCTTTATTTCTTTCAATACTAACATTTGTTGTTTTTTTTTAAGTAAAATACTATTGCTAAGTTTCGAATGACAATTAATTGTATTGAAAGATACCATGCTATTTTGATTTCATTACAATGTTATAATCATATAGTAAATGTTGCATTTTATCTTCATCAAGGAAGAAGTATTTTGTAAAGGTTGCTCAATTCAACTGCTTACGAGTGAGCTGTTTTGTAGACAGTTTAGTTACATACACTATCTATTTCATTGCTTAGGTTTGCAAAAGTTTCTCTGAAACACAATTTTTATTAATAAATAAGTAGGCTATACATAAAAATTGCAAGTAATGTTTCAAATCACAGAAAATTATGTTTGAGGTCACACATTTCTACAAATAATGTAGTTAAGATTATTTTATTAAATTCATAAAATTAAAAGCTATTTCTTAACCAACTGCTACATACTTTATTTTAGAACTATATATATACAGAAGAGGAAGTGCTCGATATCTGTGGTCTTCACGTCCTCACACGACATCCGGCGCTTCCCTTCATAATCGATAGCTACCAGGAAACATTTATCATTTAAGGTACATTTTCTCAGTAATTATATACTGATCAATTCAATCTTTTTTAGTTTATTTATTTTATTAATGGCTTTTATTATATGACGACAACATTTCTTTATTACTAGTCAATATCTTGATATAAAGTTTTAAACACCATTTTTATACTAAACACTTTATTTAAAATGTTGTAAGTTTTTCAATTTTTAACTAAAAACAATATTTACTACGAAACATATACGACTGAATAAATACAAAATAAATAAACAAATTTGTAAACCAAGTATAAAAGTTATATATTGGTGTGGTACATCCATATATTTTTATGTAATGTATGTAAAATATACATCTAAAGTAATAAACAATGTTTTATTGGGTGCAGCCGGGAAATTTTAGTGCTTAATTTCTTCATCTCAAGAGAAGAGTGACAAAATTTAATGTAATAGAACGAATCTAAATTGCGTCAATACTTTTAAATAATATTAATAATATTTTTATATAACTGTTTATTTTAGAATGCGTTCTGGCTACTCAATATAGCTTTAGAAAAATACAGTATTTTATAAAGGAAACATGCATCTACGAAATCTTTAAACATATAAATACGTCATAATAATTGTACGCATTTACGGTTTCACATTTTGGACCCTTAAAAAATTCGCCATGATGTTTTCAATCAATTAGGTGGATTGTGTTTACTTACATATTAAGGCAATTAAAGATTAGCACAACACTCACCAAACTAAGAAATCTATTAAAATAAATAAAGAACACAGTCAAGTGAAGGTGTTATTGGCTGTAAAACTTTCCTTGTTTCAAAGTTTTTGCCTTGTTTTGTGATAGTCTAACACAAACCATGTCTGATGGCTGAGCTTTTCTGAAAGTAAATTATGTTGTTATTGAAGTTATATTATAAAATATTTGCTTATATAAAGGTTTAAGAAATAAAACTACATGGAGAATATTTTATTTTAAACTTGGAATAAAATATCCACATTTTGTAAATAAAGCTATTTGCTCTGGATATTATTTATATGTATTTGAATCAAAGAGGACAAGTTCGTCAAATTAACAATATAAATACAAAAAAGTACCAGAAAACTAGAAGCCAATACACAGCCGAGCAGGGTGGCTCCTGGATGTCGCGACAAATACCCTACATCCCCTTCCTCCCCACTTACCCCTTCACTCTTCCACTCCCACCCACAACTTAACCAAAATCCCACGAAAACCGTTACCTTAATATTTAGCTCCACAAAGCCAATAAAAGGGGTATCTACCTTTCCCTCATAGTATAAGCTTTAAATTATTTCGTCAGTAATGACATTTCTACGTTACATAAATTGATTGCATTCTAATGTAACATTAAGTTATGAAATATTTATTGTTATAGTTGAATTATATTCCCCCGTTTAAAACAGTCGTATTTTTCACCAAATCATTTGATTCAAGTATGAAAGTGAAAAAAAAACAAATTGTAACACACTAGCGGACGGCAGACCACGAGACCCCGTAGTCTCGTCTCTTCATTTGTCGAGTAGATTATTTACTTCATCTCAAGTGGATTCAGCACCAAAAATTGTTTTTCTTTGTTTCTTAGTTATTATTTTTTGTTATATTTCTTACTATTGTAAATGCCAAATAATGACAAAAAAAATGTTTTTGGGATTTTTGTTCTCTTATACATTACCTAAAAACCAGTTTTTTAGTAAAAATGGTAACTTTTTAAAATTGATATAACTACAGAAACACTCAACCAATTTTAATGATTTTGGTTTCAAATTATAGGTAATAACGAGTACAAAATATTCATGTATTTTCATAACTTTATTATATTGAGAAATATTTATAAATTAGGAAAATTTCTTTTCCAAAAACAAATTATACTAACTATATTTACAATTATTCTTTACAGATAAGTATCTACCCAATATGGTTCAAAATACATGAAATTGTGCCTAATGCTACTGTAGTGGTGCAGAAAAAATTTCATCCATTTATCTCCAACCGTTCTCTTGTAATATCCAGTTTTCTCCCTAAAAACAACGGAAAATTCAATTCACGGATAATCGCAGTCAAAGTACAATAACATGTTTACTTCATGATTCTGGCTTTTACAATAAACTTATGAAGCACAATGATACTGAACAGTGATTTAGTACCTATTAGGCACTTCCCTATATCAATGTTTGTATATTTTATGCATTTTAAATGTTTTAGTGTGTTCTTTAAACAAATCTTTACATTGCCTATCGCAACGACAAAATATAAATTTTACTTACTTTTAAAGCTCTCCTGCTTCATATGATGTTCCTACCCATTTCACTAAGTAAAAGCAAATAAAAGCTATTATTTTACTTATAGAAGCACCGTTGAACAACATAATGAAACAATATTACAAAGCAGACAGCAGACTAACGTATATATTTTTGACAGATGGAGAAAACAAAGAACATTGTTGCTATTGGTCTGTCATAGACCTCTAAAACTAAAGACAGAATGTTTTTAGAATTAATGTAGCACTATATAACGTACAAATGAAAAATACAAAGCCTACAGCCTTTATTGCAAACAAGACAGACGCGCTAGCCTCACACAATAATGTCAATTCAACGCCCACAGTGCTTTAGAAAAATACAGATTAAACACCCAAATATGCATTTATTTGGCATTATTAGGGTGATTTCTAGTTCAGAATTTAATCTTCTATAACATGAAAGAAAAAAAATATTTTGTAAAAAAATTAGGTTTTTGGGTGCTGAATCCCCCATACTACGAGTATGTTGAAACAAAATATCTCAGAATGGGTGTGTTTAGTGTTTAATACTTTCCAAAATTTATCTTCTGATAATCTTTTGTAAAATACTAATATCAAATTTTACCCTTAACTAATATGTTAAGAGAACAAAAGAGTCTTAAGTTGCCTGGTTGAAAATCTATTATTGATTAATGAGATAAGTGTGAACATGAGTCGTTGCGATAAAATCATAAACCATAACAACTAAGAGTACAAACAATGAATTAGAATGGTTACGAAAAACAGATGTTATTAAATATATAGTTTACAAGACTGAGAATACAAACAAGAGCAAATACTCGCAAACAAGATAATGGTTGTAGTATAACTCTAATTAATTATATACGAGTAGTTTTACTGTTGATGGAATGTTTAGAATAGAGTGGCTAGTTTCTACATTGTGTTTACGTATTAAAAGACATTTAATATCTCTCTTGAACATGATACGTAATCATGCTTATTTTGTATTAAAGCAAATAAATGGAAAACCATTACAACTTCCTTCACTCTAATCTTCCTTCATAAATACTACACATACATTAAAACTTATGAAGTATTTACTAAATCGAAACCTAATTAATACATGCATGGTGGTTTTAAGTAAAATTTACTTTTAAACGTATCTGTAGACATGTGGATTACATGATTAAAACAAAGCATCTGTTAAAAATTAATAAATTAAATTCATAAATTATCTTTAATTAACGTGTCCATGTACTTGAAAGAGAAGTTTTGAAAAGCTACGAAAGTTGATGTTCTCTTTGAGTTTATATTCTGTTTGAGAAGGGAGATAAACTATAAATGTACATAAAGCCAGAGTTGCACAAGGTAAACACAGCGTTTAATGGCCAGATTCAGTTAAGCCATTTTATTTTCTTATGCTCTTCAGTGACTATTACCCAATATATCTATTAAATAATGACAAGACAGAGCCAAATTTAACCAATAGATCTATATAAAAATATTCACTGAAGCTCAGCTAAATCCCATTCACCATTATCGACCTTAGTGTTGCCTATCCATAAATAAAATGTCATTACACATTTTAAATCTACATTCAGGTTAATGTTTTTTTTTAGATATAGTGCGGATAGACGCACACAGTCATATAATAATGGTATTATTCCATCCCCTTGAGTGATAGGATTCACTAACACCTTGCCAATAATATAAATAATAAAATATTTTACTCCAAATTCCATATTTTGGATTATGTATAGTACAGCCAACGAAAATAGTTAATGATACTCATACTGCTATAATTTGATACTGTTTTTGTTAATTTAAACTAATTTTAATGAAGAAATTACGTATCAAAAATGTTCTATTTTGCATTTTTATCACACAGTGTAGGATATTATTGTTTGAAAGTGCATATAATTGGCCAGAGCATAAGAAAATATTTTAGTTAAGGATAAGTAATTCAACATTAGCAGAATTTTCAATATGAGACAAGAAATGAAAATAAACTAATTAAGAAGTATTCATATTTTTGGATAGATACAAGAATTACATTCTAAATTTTAAATCTAATATGTAAAATCGATGGTGTTGGCTTGAAATAATTTAGATTAACTAAGATTTATTCTACATATTTGAAATTTACATTTGCATTGTACACGAATAAACTAGCTGAATATGAATTTATTGCCTTGGTTAAATTCGTTAATTTTAACCATGTCTCGGTGTTTAGAAAATAAATTGAGAGTTCTTTGGACAAAAAACCATAACCTAAATACGAGTAATATATTAATTATAATGTAAAACTTTCTTCAAAAAGAAGCGACATAGGTTTAATACTAATGTGTCCCCCAGTGTGTAAAATGGATCCTGCAACCACCTAAGATCCTGGAAGTTGTTTCATGAATAAGTTATCAGATGCAGACACCTTCCTGTATGCTCTTGTATGATATACAGACTTCCTCTTTACGTGTACCCTTTACAACGATAAAATTAAATTTTAATTTCTAGTCTTATTTTAGTTGTCATCCACGTATTGCCTTTGTAACTGTTTTAAACTTTTGCTCAACTTTTACACTAGTTACAACAATATGTTGGAAAACAAAATACGTTTAAAATTTATTTTGTCTTCAGCCAATATTTTCTAGATATGTTTCAATCTAAATATTTTGTTATCAACATATGTCATTGTAAGCAGAAAATTTAAACATTAAAGAAACTGACTACCTAGTTACCCGCAAATGGAATAGAAACGATAAAAATCTCTCATTTAACTGTAATTCTGAGTAAGTAGCAGAAAATATATATAAAATCAGGATTGCGGCGTACTATTAATAAGTGGTATTAAGAAGTTATATTGAAAAATGTGTAGAAACAATGTCAAGTTTTGTAAACAACAATTAGGTTTAAAAATTAAATAATCAAAAAAAATTATACGGCAGTTAGCATTTACGAAAACGTCAAGAGAATCAAATTAACGTATACATATTAAATAAATAAAAATGTTGCATGTGTGCTATAAAGTATACTACTCAGCTTAGTGGTAGAGAAGCCTATCACCACTTGAGGGCATGTAAAGCATTCATTTATGTCTGTCTATCTCTACGTCATCATAAAGACCTGACCAAAACTAAAATATTGAATGAAGCTTCATTTCTATATGGGGAACTATGAACTTGATGGAAGAGCATATGATTTATCTGATGATTAGCTAAAATTATTACATTTGTCTTATGGTATGGAGGGAGCCAGGAAATTGCAGAATAAATACATTGTAACTCAAATACTTGTACATGTAACATATTAAGTCATGTAGATTGTCATCCCAATTTTCACTTGGTAACTAGGTATGTAGACTTGCTATGAATCCAAAGTTATTGAATAAAAATGTAAATGCATTATGTGGTAAGCTATCTACGAGTAGAAACATATATTTTCATTTTTATTTAATCTATTTTGTAAACTCAGGTATTTGTTAAGAACTCATTAGCAATGATAAACAATATAATTAAAAACGTAGCAATTTCCCTAGAACCAAAGATATGTTAAATGGACCCAACACTTTTTATTATATAAAATATCGCAGCACAACATTTAAAAGTTGAAACATTTGTAATTATGAAGTTTGAACCAACCTGCTACAATTTTTCATAAAAGGGTAATTTTTAAATATAAATGTTACAGTCAAAAAAATCTTAAATTAATTAATAAAGTTACTTTGTTATATTCAATGATGTACTGGAAGTGGATGTACTGCCTGAAAAACCTTTATTCTTCCTTAACCTAATTATTTTTCATATTACACGTATACTTACAACTGAAATAAAGCTTAAGGATTTATTCGCACTGAATCAACCCTCCCCTCCATAATTACGTAACGTGTAGACTTACAGCCTAGTATAAAAATAAAACCTAGTATCAGTAATGTACAGGATGCGTACAGGTGTTTTTATCTATGGATCAGATATATAACTTTGAAATATATGTTGTACTGAGGATCAAATATTTTAACTTTATTATAAAAGTACACACTGTACTAGTCAAATACGCCTTTTGGTCATTTATATTCTACATATACACTAAAAATAAAATAATAGGAACCATAAAAGAAGATACAGCACAATTAAAATGTATACAAATAGGATTTGATGATATGGTAGAAGCATTAAGTGTGAAATCAATTAAAATTTTCATTAAAAAAGAGTAATTATTGTACGTACATTTGTGAAAATAATCTAGAAACAATTAAAATAGCGTCAGACATAATATATATTTTCTTGATGTAGCAAAATTGACAAATGTTGCAATAGAATGATGTAATATATTTAACACTGATTTAGAAGATACAAGAAGGAATTAGTTTTGCGAAAATAACCTGGTAATAATAATCTTTCGATCAGAAAATATATTTTCTTTGCATAAGGCAATTGTAATGTTACTATAAAAATTTGTTAAAATTAATAATACGCCATTGACAGACACAGCACAGTGAAGATGAGTTTCGGCATATATAACAATATGTTAATAAATTCTTCTTTATTGATGCATGTAACAAACACCTAATTTTTGTGTTAAAACTAATTTTATTGCATTATTGTTGCTCAGATCGAATAATTTATATAAAAACTAATTACAATTTTAAAGTGTATTGATTGATTATGGTACCTAAGGCAACATAGATGGGGAAGGGAAGTCGATTATTTTAACATATTGTACCAATAATATAATTTTTCCAATATCAATTAGTGGACTAAATGGTGTAAGATAGCTAACTTTGTTACTGTTTGGAGTATACGTTTTCTTGTATTAATGCACATACATAAGATCGTCTGAAATTAGGAAAATAATCCCTAATGGATTTCCTTTACAAATGACTTAACAAGCTATCAATAAATACTATCAAGATATTTTTGTTCATCTGACATTTCTTCATTTATTATATTGACTTAACTTTGTGTACGTGAAGTTTGTGCAACAGTCAATTTATTAAACAATATTGGTCCATAACTGACAAGGTAGGAATAAGACACACCACGTGTTTTGTGATTGGTTCGTCGAAGTTTTAAGCGAAATTTCTAGTCAAAAAGTAATTTCATTCAAGATATGTATTGCTGAAAAAAGGTAGACATACACGAAGAAACGAATTATTTATATCCCATCATGCGATATGATTCGCTAACTGTCAGGTAAGTATTCTCTAACGAGTTTTAATCTACATGTAAAACATAATAATCTCTTGATATCTGATGGATCTGTTTTGTATATTAATTAGTAAATACGAAACGAACATTTTATAATGTAATATTAGAAACTTGAATCAATGCAAATACTGGATGATAAGACACAATAGATTGAGCCACACACATCCACTGCCATAGTACATCCATGTCTCAGTACCTCACACGACCAGACTCAATGTCCCACTAAGGCCTATCGATAAATCCTTGCTGCACAATAGGATGAGCCACACAATAGACCAATGTTACCGCCACAGTCCAGCCGTGTTTTAGTAAATCACACGAACAAACTCGACATATCACGCAGGCCTATCAACGAATCCTAGCTAAATTACTTGCTCAGTGGAATTGAACGGTTGGTCTAGAACGATGTAAGTAAAACGGTAAGTCATATTTTCATTTCCAAAACGACAAAAGGTTAAAATATGGTGTAAAAACTATATATTTAATTAATCTATTATTCATACATTTTAATCTTAAACAATTCAGCAAAACAAAGCGAATGTGGGAAACTAATAGTATAAATGCCTTCTTTCTGATATTCACACACACACACACACACACACACACACACACACACACACACACACACACACAACACACACACACACACACACACACACACACACACACACACACACACACACACACACACACACACACATATATATATATATATATATATATATATATATATATCTGGAAGCTTACTGTGAAATTAATTAAAAACTTAAATTGATGAGATTGCACCCTTATCCGAATGCTGAACACATTTATTAAGATACACGGCCTTCAAAAACCTCAACATTAAGACGGTCTGAACTTAAAATCAATCTAAAAGTTCCAGCGAACTAACAGAAAATTAGATAACATTTTCTATCTATACTGAGAAATTAAAGTTGATGACTGATTGGAGGTTTGGAACTTAGTACAGCTAGCTGATATGAAGAATGAAAGTTTCAGTTTTTCTTTAATAAAGACCGACCTGAGGAATCTTTAGGGATCTCTTGTCATGCAGATAAGATTTCTAATAGCACACATATTGGATCAAAAATTGATTTGGCCTGTGGCTATGAGACACTATTCAGTGCAGAAGAACAGATTTTTTAAATGTTTGTTATCTTTCAAATGACGAAGGATGTTTTACAATCCAAGTAAATACGAGTGTGCAATGTGTACGAGTGTACACTCTGTGCTTCCAGGTATGATTCACTGACAAATCAATTTTCGTAATCGATTTCACTGGCATGAACATCATACAGTATTAGTAACTTTCATCACATTCGACTTGTCTGAACTCCGATAGTGAATGTGTAAAGAATTTACACAATTGAATGTATATTACATGAAATGCATAAAACGTGTAATGTATCGCACAAACTGTTAGGACGGAACTTAGTACTTTGTTTTGAAATACAATTAAATGTTTATAACTGTTAGTTTTACTTTGATACTTTTTAATCAATGTATAATGATACAATTTGAAAAAAATAGTAGCAAGAAAGCAGTTGCATATCAGTTTCTATGTCCAACTCCAATTACTTGAATACAGATTAAATTTATTTCTACGAATGGACGTGTAACTTGAGTGTGATGGTTTAAAGGTTTGTTAATTGATAATATTAAATCTATTAGTAGGCCTATACATATAAAATATACGTGAAATTGTGTAACATAATGTGTTTATTTTCAGAGAGAAAAAAATATACAATCCTAAATGTATATTTGTAAATAAAGGTTTCTGAGCTTATTCAAAATAATAAACAAGGTTTCCCAAAATGTTGAGATTCCTCCAGATCATTATTAAGTGCAATGTTTTACTCGATTAAGCACACTTTATAATAAAACTATCTATAACATTCCTAAATATCTCTAAATGTAGTGGTTTAGTGTGAGTTTTTTACTTTAAAAACATTCTTGTATATGTGACGTAGATATGGTGGTAAGTGGTTTTCAATACGATTGTTGTTCTTGCTCCATTTCACTTTTTCCAATTGGTGAATTGTAGGAAATCTGAAACTGCTATTGACTTCAGTCCAGGAATATGGGAGTACACGTCTGTATGAAGAGGTCCAAACATGTAGTTGGCTCCAAAACACTCCAAAACAAAGTTTTTTTTAATAAAAAAGGAGAGACCTATCCCCTTTTAAGCCTTATTCTGTCCGTCCTCATGAGCCATTGGCCTGTGCGATGATCTTATCAAACAGAATAAGGGGGAGAGTAGATACAGTACGAGGTTGATGGTACTGATAAAAAGTGCAACGGTCACAGACAGGATTTGAACCTGCGCTATCTCTAACTCAGACCCAAAGTCCAACGACTTAGACCGCTCGACCATCGGCGCTCCCTTTAGTCTTTATGTCTTTATGTTGTTTCGATGCCACAGACAACAATTTAGACTACACTAGAGATTTGTTTTGTTTACCCAGTAGCTATCCCGTGCAATCTGGTTCTAATTGTCTCAACCTAACCATAGCTATATTATGTGTAGATAACCCGGTTGCTTCACGTGGTTTTGGGATTCTGCATACAATATCGTAATACTTATTGCACTCAATTTGCACATGTTGAGTCAATGATAACTCCTATTCGTCTGTAATCGTGTCATATTTTAGACATTGCACTAAAAGAAAGCTGAAATGGAGCAAAAACTCAATATATACATACACACATATTTATCTATGAAAATAAAAATACATGTCCATTACTTGGAATAAACCAAAGTTTATAGGTATATTTTTAGTGAGAGCAATTAAAATAGTTTTCTTATACCATTACTCGGTAAAATAATAATCGACATCACTTCAATAAAATAATGACTTAGTAATAAATAAAAAGTGTAAAAAACTGGAGTTTCTCTGGAAATACTGGAATGATGCAATAAATAAGTTTTATGGTCTAAAACGAGGGTTTTCTTGTCTCTCAGTAAGTCAGACTAAACGTAAATGATTCTCCTTCTAATGACTTCTAAATAAAACTTAATGACAACTTGACTATTGTGTTTAATTCTGAATGTAAATCATATATGATATAATTTAGATGTCACTGGCCTTTTCCTTTTTATCGAAAATTAGATCTATATATTTACTATTATAATATCAATGCATAACTAATCAAAGCACAAGACTATCACATCTCTAAAATGATATCGCAAGGGAATAACATTTTATAGGTGTTCATAGCTCATTGAAAAATTATTTGCTAAAATGGTTATTGAGAACTCCCTTAGTCTTAGTCTGAGACTGGTTACTAATACTATACTATATAATATATATAAGGTCTTATATTATCATCATTAGTTTTATCAGGGTTTACTATTTTTACCTGTGAAGTGTAAGTTACAGTATCATAGAAACTTAAACGTTAAAGAGTCTGCTTAAAACATATAATTGAATATGTGTTAATATTATTACAGAAACATTTTTACAAGGTGGTTAAAGTACGACTACCTTATATCTGGCTTAGTTAAATACTATTTTTAAGATTGAAAGATCCACCTTAAGATGTCTACAGGGCGTGTAGAAAATGTTAATGAGCCATAGATTTGACTATTTACAAGTCATCTCGCAGAATCCTATTACGCGACACGTATTGTGGCATACTCCTAACTTTTAAATTATCATAATGATCGGGTTTCGTCATTGCTTCTTAAAACTTTGCATGGTCATTATCATGGAAAAAATCTTACAAACGACCATAAACCACAAGTGTGTTGTAGGAAAGGTTGTTTTAAATTGCTAAACACAAAACCCTCTTGGCAGTGGAACGTATCGGTATCGATTATCTTCGATGTCTAAAATACATGTTACCTAAAACATTTCCATTAAACCAAAGACCATCTTTAAATTGTTTAGTAAAGAATCTGTGCATACAATTAATTGTATTTGAAAATTTAGGCAGAGGGTAAAATTAAGTTACCAATAATATTGAGTTTTTAAGTATTTGTGCATTTCTAAAACCTCAAATATTGTATAAAATAATTGGCCTCAAAATTTTTACTGTTAAAAACCCATTTTAGTTTTTCTTAACTATGCTTAATAGCTTAAATATAACTGTTTCATATAAAACATCGAAGTTCACAGTTTTGATAACCTTAGATTTTCAAAGAAAAACATGTGGATTTGTTAAAAATATTTGTGTATTTTTTATTTATCGCCAAAAGAAAAGGTTCACAGAAAGTCAAATGGATCATCAAAAGTATAAAATTATACTATTCCTATAACATGTCTTACTTTAACCATTTATACATTGTTGCAGAAACTATGTTCCTGGGTCTGCATTATACATAATGCAGATATTTCATAACCACTATTAATTAAAAACCGGCATTAACTTTCTAAAGCGAGTGTGAATTTTTAATCATTGAAAACATTTGTTTTTATCATTCGTAAGAATTTAGGTCAAGAACGTGATTAAATGGCCAGGTTTCTAAGATGTATAATTAGAAA
This sequence comes from Homalodisca vitripennis, assembly GCF_021130785.1. NCBI lineage: Eukaryota > Metazoa > Arthropoda > Insecta > Hemiptera > Cicadellidae > Homalodisca > Homalodisca vitripennis. The sequence continues at coordinate 103,859,148 of NC_060209.1, forward strand.
TTATATGTTTATTGATTCTTAAATTATAACGTCATTAGAAAATAGCACTGTTTTCAGAGTAACGAAATTGGTTTGGTTCTACTGACGGCTCTAATCTGTAGTAGTGTACACAATGGCCACTCATAAACCTAGGATATAAATGTACATAGTTTAAATTGTACTCTAACAATTATAAGGAAGGTATGTCAAACTCGACTGTCCTGTATTAACGATTGAGAATTCCGGCTCGAGTGTGTGAGTCAACCGCTAACTGTTGAGGTAGAGGGGGATATTTATTACAACAGCAGGAGACTAATTAACCCTTGACCTGCGATCTGGGACATATCTGAGATAAAATTTTAGGTTAATGTTTTTAAACTATTGTAGCAAACAACAAAATCATGTAACTATTACACTTTTTACAATTATCTGTATTCTTTTCTTTAAATATTAATCTGTGTGAAGAAAGTGTAGATTTATTATAAAGATTTTACATTAAAAGTTTTCATTATTAAAAAGCAACATTGTAACTCTACATTTTGAAATGTATCCTATATAGCATGAGTTTGTAACGAACTGAAATGTGAAAATGTAAACTGCTTATAATATAGCTTTTTTATAAGAAAGGTTAAAATGAGGTGTTATTATACAAGATCAATTTACAGCACATCTGAAACATTTGATGCCTTAGGCAATATGAATTGTATTATACAAGTAGTAGTAAGGAAAAACATATTATATAACTAGCTGTTCCCCGCGGCTTCGCACGCTTTTTGTAAGCTTTGCTCGTGTATGAGCACTTCTGGTTCAATTGAATTATATTGTTAACGCCGATGTAGAGTTTACCTTGTTGACACTATCAAGAAAATCTGCCAGAAGTGAATGTTTATAGCCATTGTACACGTGCATGTACTTAATAATAAAGTTAGACCACATTAAAGCTGTAAGGCCAAACAGAAATTTATTTGAAAGACAAATATCCATAAACACTTAGCGCCTTCACATAGTGTGTGGTTATTATACACAACTATCTCGTAATTGTAGTTTACAATGTGCAGGCGCTTTGATAACATATATTTTGCAGCACCTCCTGGTGGTGAGTTACATCAATGGGCATAGCATATAAAAATTCAACGTGGAAAAATACATATACATACTAATTTTCATAATGATTGGTCAAATAGTTTCTGAGTCTACAAAGGACAAACACACAAACATTCATTTATATATATATATATATATATATATATATATATATATATATATATATATATATATATACGTTGTTTTTACGGTCAAAACACATATAAAACTCACGTATTTAAAAATATTTATTAATTAATTAATTTTGAGTAATAACTGTCATTATATTAGGCAGAATAAATAATAAAATAAAACAAGAATTAAGAAATATTACAATAAAGTATTGTTTAAAATCTGTCAAACTACAGAACTTCTACAATTGAGATACGCTGAAGGAGCTACTTAGAATTATACAGCAATAACTTAATTTGCAGATGTCAATGTTATGTTAGTTCACGAATAGTGTACAATAAAACTAGTATCAAAATGGCATATTTTACCAAACAGCCGTTATTTCTTGTAGGTGATGTTTTTGTTTCACTATAACAATAATGTAATAAATATTTACCTGCACTAGTATCAGAAATATATTTGCTCGGCTTCCTTAGTGGCAGGTTCTTTTAATAGAATGGTGGGAGGGTGGAATAGTACCAGTCCTTATTGAAACTTACTCTCTCAAGAATCTACCAATCAAATCGGATTGGGGAGCGTTCGTTACGTTTAGGTTTGCTAAAATCTTTGTGGATAGAGCCACATCTTCCACTTCTGCAGAATCTTCTGTAATAAAAGAGACCCATTTATCGATTTATCTATTTCTTTACTGAGGACAAAAAACTGAGTTAAAGCGGGTAGGCGAATGTATTAGCTAGCAAGATCCTATACATTTAAGAGAGCTACATGCACTCAAAATGTCTTCCTCCGTAGAGGACTGGATATATCGGTCCACACGTTTACTCTCAATATCTCTAAATAATCTCTCAAATAAAAAATCATGCGCTGCTACTGGACATCATATAGTTATCCAGTTGTGGAACATTGTTTTTGCCGTAGTCAGTGTAGATTTAGCTGAAAGGTATAAACCAGTCTGAAGTAAACATCATGGAGAACAAGTTAATCTTTGCCTTAAACATTTGTTTTGGCTTAAAACCTTTGACCCTCCCCGCGTATAGATTACGCTACTTTTTTAGTCTGGGTGTCTCTGATGTCGAAACGATACGAGAGTGGGGGGTGTTCGTTTGACCGGGATCATGATTTGTTCGTTATATTCCTTTAGACGAACATGTCTCCAGATTTCAGGAGTCAAGTGTGCAACAACATCAGATTTCATATGCTGCACGTAAGAGAAATGTGAACTGGAGTTAAACTCAACATTCCCATACGTACTAATCTAAGATCTAAAAATAAATGAATAATGATTTTTAAACTAATAAAATATACATATAATGTTTGTAAAGTACGATAAGTTATCAATATAAAATTTCTAATACAGTTTAAATCTACCAATTAATTTGCACTAAACTCTATTGTTTGTACTGAATTCGTTCAAATATGGATATGTTTGCCTTTGAGAAGCAAAGCAATAAGGTCAATTAGGAAAATGTTTCTGAAATATCTAGCATATTTATAATACTGTTAAATATGATATATGGTGCGTTAACGTACCTGTGATTTATGAAAGAATGTTGGGGTTTTTCGTGTAATAAAATATTGCAATACATTATATAATTTTTAAATCTATTATTTACACTAAAATTCTCACTTTATGTTTTAAACTAGTTTATTTTCCGAGTAGGCTACCAACTTACCAACGTTATAAAATTTGATTGACAATAACACGAGTAAATGGATAACATGTTATTAGTAAAACCCGTCTTTGGTTCGATTGAAGCTCCACCTCAAGCCATTTTTAATACTGCTAATTATGCAGTTAACCGAATTCAGAGTTCACGTAAAATAAATCATTATTCAAGTGTGGGGATTATATAAGATTATTTTATTAGTAGACCTGGCAAGTATATTCGACATAGAGGTTTGAAAGAGTTTAAAATAATACCGTACAATAGGGCCTCTTGAACAGGTTGAAACCAGTATAAGCGAGTAAATGAAATAATATAAAACCCTCTTGGACATCTGGTGTGTTGGTTGTTAGTGGTCTTTATGATGTATGTAAGTTTGATTGCAGTTTTAAAAAATATGGTAATGTAACATATCACCCTTGATGTACCATTAGGTATTAAATCTAACTATAGAGCATAATTTCATCTAACTAGAGTTGTAAATCATTAGTTAAAGTTGTCAATATTTTGATATTTAAAAAATTTACTGTTAATAAGATTTTTAATGCCACGAAAAATTGACTAGACCATTCGTGCAGGAAATTCAATAGCATTTTATAAAGTTTTATCTACACGTCTATTTCGGCTTCTGTGAAACTAGTGGTAATACTACTGTAAATTTAATAGAGAATTCCTGGATTTCGTTATTTTTCTTCAGTTACTTGGTTTAAGCTTCAATCTTGCTTATTCGTCGCATTCCTGGAAGTGATTCTGTTTAAATGAGTTACTCAGAACTATGTTTTTAGCCAACAGGATGCTTTGCTTTGTTTACTGAAAGACTGCTTGACCAAAGACTGTTCTATTTATCAAAATAATAAGTTGATGGCGAGGGATTTAGTTTACTCAGGAGATGGGATTTTGAGAAAACGGGAATGTTTAAGGAGAGATAAGATGATCGAGAGGCTAAACGTTCAAGGGGTTACTTGACCGGAGGGAGGTATTTTTGTTATGATAATATGTTGACCAGGAGGAAGGACGTTCTTATTAGGGTTTAGTCCGCCGGGAATAAAATTTCATCCAATGTTCTTTATTATATAAGATTTTCTTCAATAACCAATAGGAAAATCTATATCTCGTAAGATATTGATAGATATAGATAGTTTATTAAAAAATGTCATAGCGAAAAGTGTTTTTTGTACGATAGTTACGTGAATGTGGGAAATTAATATAACAAGATCGTGATATTGTAAGAGGCAATATTGATCTAATATTTGTATGCTAAGAAAAAGGAAATTGTGACTTGTTTGTATTGTAGTTGGGATAAATTTGTGTTGCATTAAACAAATAGAATTTCTGTTGAATTACGATCTAGAATCAATTTATAGGAAGCCTACTGGATCAGAACCCTTTCTTATCTATCGATGTAAATGATTACATAGTTTAGTATTAAAATATAAACATTTGGTTGTCATGCATGCAGTTCAAAGTAAAGACAAGTTATAAAGCGAAGGAAGCAGATAAAATGTTTTTAGTTCGCTTACTTAGTTTACTAGGTTACTGGGACGAACGTTGCTGTGTTAACAGTGGCAGAGATCCGATTATCTAAAACCGCTTTCAAGCCTCGTCTGTCGCATCGTGATGTGGTTTAACCTCAAACCACCAGCCACAGCGAGCGGTAACTGACATCTTAGTAAATTTCGGGTAATTAACTGTTATTCGGCCTAGATAGACAGCAACTGAGTGTTTATATTCAATAATTAAAGAACTCTGGTTGATTTGATCAATAAGTTTAATTGAATGAAATATCTTTATAATGTGCTTTAATAATACTAAACTGCAAATGATGGATGACGCCAAGTGACAAGTATCTATGAAGTGTAGTAATAGTTAAATTAAGCTTAAACATTACAGAACTTACTTTTTATCTATTTTCATTAAAATACACTTTTTCAAAAGTTTTTCTTCTTTTGGAAGCTTGAAGATGCCGTCTTGGAGAAACTTCGAGGCTGAGTCGTCAACAAATGCGCATGCGTTCCTCGACCTTCTGACAGAATTCAAATCCCTTCCCTTCAACTGTTTCTTTCAAGGGCCAAAACGAAAATTGTCACATGGGGAAACATTGGGACTGAACTTCTTCATAACGTGACTGCTCGAATTTACTTCTTGTCTAACTTGTTGTGTGGAACCTGGCATATTTTCTGAAAAGGATGGCGTATGTAATCCAGGCTAAACCACGCAATTTTATTTTTGTGTAAAATCTTTGACGGGTTTATAGACATTTCCTTGGCTGATATTCACATCAGAACCGAGCCACAATCAATAAGGATGCACAGATATTGTTGAATGTGTAAAATTACCTTGGATGTCAATAATGATTTACATTTTCTATCTTTTCTCACCTATCTTAAAATGTTCTGGTCCTTTCAAATTATTACCGTTAATGCAGAGCGTTATTTCAAGTTTTGTAAAAATTCCTATATTTACCATATTGGGTTGTTAAAAATTTACTGTAAAAGCATTTTGTGTGAAGTACAACTATAACAAAGCCTTACTCATTCCTGTTGTAGAACTAGTAGAAATGTTGAGAGAAGGAGATTCCCAACTTCTACAACATCAATCTTTACCTCCAAACTGCCTCCTTACTAGCAGTCAACTTAGTAAAGTAAAGTTAAACATCTGGTTTATATCATACTCATCTTAATGTTTACTCCACACATATTTATCTTTCTGTATTAGCTTTCGCTAAGAAACCTATTTAAGATTGCAAATGTTCAGGAATATTCAAACGAAACGGAAGTGTTTAGTATGGGGAGGAGTTCTCACAATGATGTTGTGTTCTCCCAATTGAACCAAAAGGGTAACGAAATAAGAGTATCTCATGAAGCAGTCCTGTTTGAAAGGCTTAACATCAAATCAAAGAGGCTCAACTAGTAAAACTGAGCCATAAAGAATCATAAAGCAGGTAAAACTAGAGAGGACAAAGGGGAAAGTAGGATTACTCAACATCACTTGTCACGTCTCGTTATGCTGAGGTTTATGGAGCCTTGAGGACTGAAATACTATAAAACGGTATTGGAATACCATACATTAAACACTTACATAAAAGTTTCATGAAATGGAGCACGAAATGTAGTTCATATATTACCAAATTTTTAATATATAGTTAAAAAATGAAGTGTTTTATTCAATAATAGAATTTAGTAGAAAATTATTTTAAAATATATGTTTTAAATACAATTGGAAGATAATCTAGTTTAATTTAAGACAAGTAAACAGATTTAAAAACACAACAAGATCATTTAACCTGCCTTGGTGGTTACTTGTGTGAGATTTGCAAGAGATATTAATATTTAAAAAAAGGTTTGATAATCGTTCATTTAAATTTAAAATATGGTTTTGGAATAAAATGAAAGTGTATATGCGTATATGACAGTTTTTAAGTTATAAGAAGATTTTATTACGGTTAATATTTTAAAATGCTTTAATTTTAGAGGGAGCATTAATATCATCTAAGAGTTTTGGGGTCACTCCTAGTTCCGTTAAAGATTAATGACACTACGGTACACTAACTCTATTGTGGCAGGTACATTTGGTATTCTTCCAATATTACACTATATTATATCACCTATAACTGAATTAATGCTAACCGCAATATTGGCTGGGGTCCAAGGGTAAAAGCGCACAAAGAGAGGATCAGAAATGGTTTAACCCGAGTTTGGTGCAAACTGCGTCTTTAGAACAAGATATTCAGAATAAGGTAAATATAACATATATGCTGGAATGGAATGAAATTAAATAAATTAATTTTAATGGTCCTGGTATGCGAATGAATAAACAGGTTTCATTTTGTTAAAAGTTGTCCTGTAAGTCTGTCTTGTCAATAACATTACATCAATCTTTATTTATGTACACCGATATGTTTTTTTTGTACACGCTTAAAAGAAACGAAATAATTATTTTTTCCAAGATAAGAATTTTTGTTAACTTTGAATTGTAAGACTTAATTTGTAAGAATAAGGTATTTTAGCCTTACTCTGATATTGACCTTAGACTTTATTAATGTACAACAATTTTGGTTATTTCAGTCCAATACACAGAATGTTTTACAGTTTAAAAATAATGTAAAAGTTTAAAAAAATAAGCAAGTAGTATGTAACATTACAGATACATACTTTCCTATTAAAAAAAATTCATTTTATTTGGAAAAATCATAATTTTTGGTTATCATATGCTAAGAATGCAAAATAAACGATCAATTAAAGTAGTTTAGATTAAAAGTTTTAATAATAGCAGGAACTAGGTATCAAATAATTACTAATATTAATATCATTAATACTTTTTCCCAGAATGTGAAAATGTATGGAGGTTCTAAACGGAAAAAAGGAAATTCTAAAAGTCATGAATACAAACAATGAAAAATATGCTTAAATATTGTGGAAATTTTTTTAGTTATGCGTGACCTAAATTAGGTATAAATTTGAAGGCTTTTATATCATAGGATAAAACTTTCTAAATAAAAAATTATAAAAGTACATTGGATAGGAACGTTGCATATGTTAAGAAAATAAATGTTAAAAAATAATGTTTTACAATAAGTCTGACAATTTTCCGTATAGTTGCTTTAAGAACCACAATTTAAAATTCTTCTCCGGTTCATTGTTTATTATATCAGGTTGTGATATAATTTTAATATGAATTATAAACTTTATTGATAATTCCAATGTACTTCTTATTGCATTAAATCGGACATAAAAACACATAGAACAACAAAAGCAATAAAATTATACTTTACTTTGTGAAGGTTTTTCCATATGATTAGATACAATACTCGCTTCAATAAGCAATAAATATATTTATATTCAATTCAATGAAATTTTTAAACTTAAAAATTAATTGTACGTTATAATTTTATCTAGAGTGTTATATAGAAGCGCTTTTCTATTATTTACGGACCACTGCAAATTCTTTTATAAATATTTGATTGTTTTTCTACTATTGTGCTTCACCCTTTCCGTTTAGCCTTTCCTCTAGTTTGTGAATAACGGAATCCGATTTTTTCTATCTGTACACATGAATAACTGTTAACCTAGTTGACCTAACGTGTATACATTTCGGTGAAACTCTATCTCTATTAACTCTAAATATGAAAGGAAAGTGATGCACATCGGAACATTGTCAGTCGTAATTTCTGTTTGTTGAAAAGTAACTTGATTTACTTTGATGTTACGGGTAACGATTTGGCAACGAAACATGTAATAAAGTAAATAGGACACTGATTTGTATATATTATGATAGCCATATGACATTGCCAGTGCCTTGGGATCAAGTTACTTTGTTGAATTGGTTGGTTTCTTTCAAAGCCTGATCATGCAATATCATCTTCATTGTGATATTTATTTGGTGTTGCTTTTTTATGTTGTAAAATTAGACGAATATAACTCATAAAGTACTGAGCCTAAACTTCATTCAATATTTTACTAAAATTTATGATACCTCAGAGATGAGAACTAACATTCTATTTGACGTTTTCATTAATGCTCTTTATCTTAACCCCCCTTTGGAAGTTCCTGGTATGACAAGATCATCCCCTGATGTCTTAACCCCCGGTAACGCTTAACCCCCCCTAGGAATTTCCTGACATTACATAATGTCCGAATTTGACCAATCACCAAATCCCTCTTATCCCCGAATTTAAGGCACTTACTTTGGGGGCCTGGGGGCGTAGCCCCCAGCGAGCCGAAGGCGAGTGTATAATTATAATCTTATATGTCTGCAAAAAAACACCATACAGTGTTTAAGTACAGTACTCACATTATGTAGTGAAATTCTTTCAAATTTCTTTAATTTTTTGTATTTAATTTAATGTAAATGATTAAACTCTATGGGTAGAAGCCTTAAAATACATATTATACCACCATCTGATAGTATGTGCAGTATTTACACCCTTCCATAGTATTCTCACTTTAAAATCTGTGCTATACAGGGTTAAAATTATAAAATCATTTTAAGAAGCAGAAATACTCTTCTGAATGTTTAAGTAAGAATATAATAGTCTATTTCATAGCACAATTATTAAATATATTCATAGTAAATGTTTAACTAGATAATGCATAGTAGCTAAAACACTACTTTCAGGAAACATGAACTGTAAGAAATCTAAACGTATGCTTACAGGAAATTATGGAAATAGGTATTATATAAACTAAATATTTGAATTACCAGGAACATTTAACTAAATTTGTAATCACAGTGTGGTTTCTGCAGGAGCATTGTTAGAAATGAGATTAATATCTGACGTCAAATAAACTAATAGTAGTTCTATATAAGAACGATACTTTGAAAACCATAAATTTCTAATTTAATAAGGAAGATTAGCGAAATTTTTATATTTAATAAAGCTGTCCTGGAATCATAGAAAAAATTGTTGTTTATCGTAGAATGAGATAATGGTCCAACACTGTCACTTGCTACTATACTTCATGTACATTTGGGCAGTAATTATTTGTTTCACTATATGGCTTTAGTATATTCCACATTTATTCACGAATTCCCTAGTGTACCGGTGCCGTCTTGGCCCTAAATATCGATCCATCACTCTTATTGTCGTCTTGGTTATACCTACATTCCAGCGGTAGAAATGTCACCGGTCTCCATTAAAATGGCAGAACTCATATGACTAGACCAACCCACAGCTACCACGTCCAAATCATTATGGCTATTATATTTATCTTTACGAAAATTTCCTCATCTCGGAATATGTAGTAAAATAACAGAGGATTTTGGAACATTTTTGGAATAATTTAGTACCATTTGTTTTTTTTATTTAGATCTTAGACAATGGCAGGTCTCCGTTTCAGAACTTTTCACTCTAATGGCATTCATAAAGGTTTAATATGATAGGAAAACTGTAACTATCCAGGTCCGAAGATTTATTCATAGTAAAACGGCATTATAAATTTAGCTAGGCAGTGTCACTGTGTAGTGTAATCAATAATTTGTGCTTCTAAAAATGGGGCATTGTGTTAATACCATAAAATGTTACAAAGTAAACGGGATATGTATTTTTATTCGTATTTTGGGTTATCAGTTGCATATAACATATAAATAGAAAAAAATTTAACTTTGACTAACTCCTGGTCAAAAAAGAAGAACAGTTTCCGTAATATTAAACTAATTTAATCTTCACGAACACTATCAGTATGTAGTATAATTGTGCGTGACAATGTCAAAGTAAACTGCAATAGCATCTGCAACGTATAAGGCCCATGTCAATATTGAATACTGAACAGCTTGATACACCAGCCTACTGATTGCATTGACACATCATGCATCATGCACCTAACACGGCAATGCCACTAGTTCACGCCTTGTATGCTCCTAGTTGAAGAAGTGATTTACAATTCGAAATATAGCTTCCGTCAATAATACCTTTTATGTATTCCTGCTTACTTGTTACAAGAATAAAATTCTATAAAACATCATACAGTTTTGTAGTTTGTAGATGAGACATGAAATATGAGAGAAATAATGAAGCTCTTGCAATCACTCTGTATGGCTATATATGCCTCGATATCATTGAGATTGCAGAAATTGAGATCATTCTTAGCAGCCACCCTCCGCGCCTGTTCACTACAGAATTCTTGTCAGGTCATGACAAGGTCATGGGAACTGCAAATCTATTATTTATATTATCCTACCCGTATCTCGTAGGAGGCTAATATAAAATTTAACTCCAAATTATTGAAGACAGAGCACTGGTCTGGTTATCATCGACTTGCCCTCTAAACTTTTTGTGTAATGAGGGTAGATCATTCGCTATCATTGAGATACCTATTTACTGATAGCGGTAAAACACCACGTGGTGATCCCGACACAAAAATTATATTCCCTCATAGGTCTGGATCGGTGATTATTTGGGGGCACTCCTCTAGCCAGCTTTGATTAATAATCCCTAATTAATATTTTCCCATAATTAGTACCCCCAAAATTAATTAAAACATAAAATTACCATCAATACCCGACGCATGCTGTCCGTATTCCCCGTCCCCACAACCCCGCAATCCCCTGTCAGTCTATCAAAAGTAGAACCAAATTATATACCTGGATATCAAATTAAATTATATCTAAACTCAAGGATACCCGTCCAGTCTCCGGCGTTGTACAGCGGGCACGTCTCCTCACTTCCTCACCACAAGTCCGTTCTGGCCCAAACCCGTTCACCAAACAAACGTGTTGATTGTGGCCCGTCTCTATCTTCGGTCAAAAGTCGGCCGACTACATCCTACATACTGACCGACCTGATCACATCGGCGGTCACATAACTAACTAGCAACACATGAAATATTCCAGAAACAAAATCTGTAACAATTCGTTAAGAGTTAAGAGTTGTAAATAAGTTGAGACAAACGTATGCATTAAAGATCCGCCTTCCTTATTTGACTACCACGTGCTACTAGGCTTAACGGATGGTTTTTTTAAGCGAAAACACTAAAACCATTGTGACAAAACTTATAGTTGAAGTCGATCTGTTTCGATTCTCTCCCGATTTTATTCCCACGAAAACTAGCCTCTTACATAATCGATTACTATCTGAGGGGAAATTCCTCTATCGTTTTAACAAATCATTAGTTTTCATGATTACCGTACATAGTGCGGTGGAATCCTAAATGTTATTATTTCAACTCTCTCTCTTTGAGTCATACTTTAACATAACCTACAGCTTCTAGTACTTTTTTTAATTATTTGTATGTATTAAATATATATATATTGCATACTTGGTACAAACAAAAAAAGCCATTTTATAGCCAAAAAATTGTTACAGTTATATTTTGTCTTACTTAAATAGGAATGAGATCCCTATTTATATTGCACTAGAACCATAAAACTGATTTACGACACTATCTCGGGTCGTTTTAAGGAACTCTGCTGACTTTCACATCTGCTCTTTCACTATTTATAAGTATCTTCCTTAAATTTTACCACTAAATCGTTAATATTATACCACATCATAAAAAGCTGTTTTAATCGTATACTGTACTAAAATACATTGCATAATTACCACACACGAAATATATAAATTCATTTCAAAAGTTTAAACATATATCGCAATTCTACAGCCACCCCTACTGTTCTTGAGCAATAGCGAGTTATAAGCTGCTTTATTTTTATAATTTAATTTTTAACAAATATTTCCACAATGTCTAATAAATCGTATTTCATTTACTAATATGAATCTAATTCTGTTGAAGGTTTTTTGGAACAAAACTCAATAGAGTGAGACACCGCGGTTTAAGATTGTATCTACGTATTGTTGAACTACTAAAACCGATGTCTGTTTATTTATAATACCAGACATGGCCTCGCTTTTAATTTAAAATTTGAACTTAATTTAGAATACACATATACCAAATATGTATGTAAATATGTATAGGCTATAGATATATTTAAAAAAAATTAAGTACAAATTGTTCAAAGTTAGTTATTTAATGTAACGCATTAAAAACCCATATAGCTGACTATATTAAGAGACAATCGTATTAAAGAGAATAATAGTATATATCTAACACTAAATTCAATTGATTGAATGAGTTTTCAATGAGCATGAAACAAAAAAGAATATGTTTAAATTATTGGAATTACTTATATGCTTTGTCTTTATAGAGTTATTCAATTAATGTATTTAGCACACTTCAGACCTCCTTCATGTAATTCATTTAAAAAAATTATAATTAATGCGAATGGATTTAGGTGCATTTTTATAACATAAATAAAAACAATTCTTCAATATTTTTAATCATCAAATATTTGTTTATGTAAAGAAATCAAATTTAAACACAACTAACTTTTGCAGATGATAAAAAATATTACCTATTATAGGAATATGTTTGTTTTTCAAAAATCTCGAAAACTAATCTTGAGTAACGTAATACCTTACTCCCTTTAAAATGATTTTTTTGCATTAAGCAATTAAGTATTTTTTCATTTTTTACTCATTTAAATTGCAGTTAACATTAAATTAAGTAAAATACCATGAAACTTTTATTTACATAATTTTAAAGGTATAGGATGAGAAAAATAAAAATTGGTTACAATATATAAATTTTTTTCATTTGTTTACAACCAGATCTTAAAAATAAATAAGTAGAGCTACTAGCTTGTTTCAAATTAATTTAGTGTACGAGAATTTCAGTTGTTCATTGTAATAAAAGTTTTAAATAAATACGGCTATAAAATCTTTTACAATTTGAACTATTGGCATTGTACTGTTTATACATTTAAATGCCACAGCCTAAACTACGAGGTATGAATATGTTATAAAATGTAATCAAACATTTAACCATCAAATTAAGAGTTATTGAATGTCCCTGTTGCTGTTAACACTAATTATACCGCAAGAAGTATTTATACCAGAAACTATACTTGTTAGATGTCCCGATAAATTTGGTTGCGACTGTGAGATACACATACAGTCGCCATTGTGCTGATAGACATACAGTTAAACAGATGCATTACACGTGCTAGTAGATACATCAGTTAGGCTATTGACAAGGGATTGCATGTCAAAGTCCTAGTAATCGCTCAATGCCTTTGGACATTATCATGTATCTGACTGACAAAACTTTAAACATAGAAAAATGAAAAAATTTTTTAATATACGTATATTACTACATATATACGTATATTGACAATGGTATAGTCTAGTTGACAATGGTTTGAAATATGAAATGTCCATTGTAAAGTTTTGTCATAGGGCCAATTTTGTGACTATAGCCTAGCCTATAGTCTAAATTAATCTAGCAAATCTAAAACAATGTATTGTCTACATTTAAGTTTATTAATTTTATTAAATTTTTATGAATGTACAACTACAAAACTACAAAATTGTTAATATTTAATTTAATTTTATGCTGTTAGAACGCCTTTTATGTTATTAATCTAAATTGTAATTTTAATATAAAGCCATTTTTAGTATCATATACCAAGGAGCTTATAAATTACAGTATAAATCAGAATAGAATATTTCAGCTGATTATAAAAATTCATATGTTTACTTTTAATTCTTACATTATATACACTTTTTGTACCTTTTTGAAAACGACATAAAAGTCGAAATATTAAAGAATGTATATAAAGTCTTTTTCTTCTATTGTTTAAAGAAGCCTCTGAGCATTTATTTTCTGCATACAGTATATATATATATGAAAACTACAGTATATACAGTATATATATATAGTATGCAGAAAATATATATATATATATATATATATATATATATATATATATATAAATATTACTGCAAGACCTATCATGTATAAAACAACCTATAACAACCTCTGAAAGCAATTTTTGTCTAGAGCTCTTCCTTTTTCGATACTCATCAAGTAGCATCAAAGAATGTGTTATACATATCACTGTCTGTATGGCATTTGAAGACAAAAACTAAAATTGTTACTATATTCTAAACATACATAATGCAGTAAAATATTTACCTTTATATATCTGTAACTTTAAAAGTTAATTTGTTTTACACTTCGTAATTAAATAAGAAGTATTTCTCTGTAAAAAGGAGCTAAACAGGGTTTATTTACCAGCACATTATTATAATGACGAAAGTAAGATGCTCTAAACTAAAATTAAAACTAACTGATAAATCAGTCACACGTAGTGTCTTGGTGATGACCTGCACATTGTAATACTTGCTCAACGCACGACTGGATATGTAAATATAAATCTAAACAATTTGTATGTATTTTAGTGTATATTACAATGTATAGCAGGGTTTCCGAAAAATTAAAATTGTCACATATAATTATAGTTTACAAATACTTGGATAATTCGCTGAGTTATCAAAGCATATATATCAAGGGGCTGGGAAAAACAAAATGCTCAACAACGATTACATCCTACCTGAAATGTATACCACGAGATCAATATGCTGTCAATCTTTCTTAATTATGAATAGAGGTAGTTTGGTAACAAAGAATGTTTTACATAGAGAAATAAAGCTACTACTAAACACACAGTTATTCCAGACCTGCTCACCGCACGTCAATATGCTATCAATCTCTTACAATGTGGCTGGCCATGATTACCATTTAATTGAAGTAGTGTGGTAACAATGAATGTTTTCTCGGAGAGAGGGAAAACTATTATAATACAATCACCGTAGATATGTCAATCACACAGTCAATATTCTATCAATATCTCACAAACATACTGGTCATTGCGTCTATTTACTCGAGGTAGCATGGTAACACTAACATTAATGGAATGAATGTTTTATGGAGGGAGATGGTCATTTTTAAGCCTGGTAATTAGGAGGTGTTATTTTTTGTTCTTTCAACACTACAAAATAAATTAATAACTATGCATGTTACTTAGCACTGTAAAGAATAGTAGCGTAAATTTATTATACAGGTGTTTTATATACAGTCCTTGTTATTGATTGTGAGAAAAACTATTTACCTGTAATAGTGAATTATCTTTATAACTTACATTTATTACAACACAATAAATTTTTAGAAACAGTTTATACGTTACATATAGTCTCAATTCATATAGTGGTTGGTGGTCATAATTTAAGAAAATATCGCTTTATTATTACTATCATCTTCCAAGATTAGTTTTAAGAACTACTGACCTATAGTAGTTGATAATGAGGTAAAGGGAATCTTTATAAATGCTTATGTTTTAACTCGACCAATGAATGGAACAAGCTGACACAACCGCAAAGCCCTAAGGGAGGCCTGTGCCACCGTGCGCCTCATTAACTGCCTATTTTGTCTATGGAGAGAATCCATGCGATTTTCTAAACAAGTCTGACAATTTATCTATGTTCAGGTAGAGAGAAACTACGGAGCATGCGTTTCATGCGAAACGTATAAATCAATATATTGTTATTTTTGCCCTCTACGTGCATTATAATGGGTATAACAATGTATACGTTTTAAATATAAATATCAATAATGATAAACTAAAATAAAGAAGTATCTGAAGGCCTAACAGAATATAACGAAAGAGTTAATAGACAGACAGATAGACGGAAAGCCCTTTGACCCTTATATCAATGTAAGTCTTCCTGAAATCAAAATAGATCTGTGTATCAAGTTTTAAACTCCCTAGGACCTTACTTACAATCACGAGTTATCGCCCAGATGGTCAGACAGTCTGACTTCGATTATATGAAGGCCCTGTTGGTTATTCAATGTAAATAACACTAGATACCACATTTCGTTATAGCTGGAAGGTATTATGCTAAAAAATCACTGGAGAACAACTAACACGGAATAACTACTGATTGTAAACATAAACTGATTTTAAATTATCCAATTTTTCTACATTCTAAATAACAACCTTGAACTATACTAGATCAAAAGATTTCCACACTAATGGATTCACATTCGATCACATACATGGAATGCTAACCATATAATTTATGTCTCGTGTCCTTCCTCCCTTTTGACATCAAGTAAAAGTCAGTTGTATTTTTATTACCGAACATTGTTCCTGGCTGTTAGTGTATTGCTCGGTAATATATTACTATTTTATTACCTTTGGTCATCGCTATGCAACGAATTATTGTTTTGGGAATGATCAACTTTCTATTTTCATAGTTTGTCCCAAATTAATTTGAATTTAATGAGTTTCTACAATATTAAAGTCAATTATTTTAAACCTATTTACGAGAATATGTAACTTGACTGCAATAAATTAAAATAAAAAGCTGGCATTTCTGTTTAATATATTTTATTTAAAAGCTTTAATTAATTAAAATAAAGGCGATGTCTGTATATATTTTGTAAATGTTGGTTCAATATATATTTTTTTATTTTCTGTCAAATTGGTGTATTACTAGTGTATACAAATAAATCACCAAGGTTATTACAGAATGGTTGTAGTGCTGCCTTGGTAGTATTGTGGCGCAGAAATACTTCATTCTTGTCCTTTTCTTAACTTTTTCCTCTTTGACAAAAGTAAAATTTCCAGTTTCCTATAGGTATGAGCCGTACTGTAATTTATGTTTCAATAGCATTACTAGTGACAGAATTGAAAATTAAATAACGGAACATTGAAATGTACTTGTTCACACACTATCATAGCCGGTTTTGTCATGTATCAAAAGTGTGATTTCTGCCTCATGTTGTATACTGTACAGGTATATTATATATATATATATATATATATATATATATATATATATATATATAAAATATATATATATATATATATATGTATATATATATATATATATACCACCTAGCTATTACTCTGACTGTTATATCTGAGTAATCTTATTATATTTTCTCAAGGAGGGTTCTTTTCATGATGGTTAATAACTTCCAGATAAACCCAGGATATTCAGGAGGTCCACGTCACTAACCGTACATTTCCATGTAATTAGCAAACATCTTTGATGCTACTTGATGAGTATCGAAAAAGGAAGAGCTCTAGCCCTCCAACTGGCAGTCATTTTTTCCTGTAGTGGCAGCATGTTTTCGAGCCTCGTGCAAGGGTTTTTTAAAAAATTTATTAAAAATATAAATTAAAAGTAATATATATAGAAGTATATATTTTTGTGTTCAGAATTAAACATATAATAATATTAGTATTTAAATTTGGCCTTAAAAAAATGTTGACTAAAAATTTTTTTCCATGAAATTCAAAATTTACATTTTTTATTTTTTAATTTGGGGGGGGACCATACCTAGCAAACCAAGTTATAGTAAGAAAACTATAAAAGTGAGATATCCATTTTTATGTCAAATTTATTCTAGTTTCTGAAACACATAAGCATTTTACAAATTTATGAAACTATAATAACACTATATAACAAAAAGCAGCGATGCGCATAAATTGTGAAAATAGGGTGTATATGTAAGAGTTTGCTAATAAAAGTTTTACTAATACAGTTTTACTTCAATACATGTTATATTGCATATTTTATTACTCAGAATGAAGTAAACTATACAGCAGTAGTAAAATAAATTCCATAACTTTTTTTTTGAAGAGTCGAAAAAAGTTTCATTTTGTCATTACTCAAAACTTTTGCGAAAAATTTTCGAAAAATGTATTTATTCTAAAATATATTTATTTGCACTACTGCAATATTTAACAATTCACCACACACTAAACACAACACTAAAACACAAATAAACCTACTAAAACTTACTAATAAACACGACTCGTCACATCAACAACTCAGACGGCATCGACAACATGGCGGTCACATCTTTTACGTTCCAAACTACGAACTTGGTACATTGCAACTACAATACAAAAAGGAATAAAACTATAGTATTCCTTAGGCTTTTTTTCCCGAATCCAATGGTGCATGAATCGAATCGATACGTTGCCGGAATATACTGTAATGAGTGATTATGCAAGGGAATGTTTGTTCATCAAAATTTTGATGAACAACAATCATAATTGGGTTGTGTTTATCAAAATTTTGATGAACAACAGTTGGAGGGCTAGACAAAAATTGCTTTCAGAGGTTGTTATAGGTAAATTAGTAGGGTTTCTGTACCACGGAGTATGACTGTTCCCTTAGAACTTGCTAGAACGGAGATGAAGGGACGCTGTCCCCTCGTCGCTTTGACTGGAGAGGCCGAAACAAACCTCGCTTTTCTTTTTCCAAGGTAACATGACTGAGTTATAGCTCGCTATCTGTTCATATTTAAATGTCAACAGAATGCGGCCCCTAACTCAAAACCTTATCCGTCTTGAATATTCCGTCACTTTAGAAGCAAGTAAAATTGCCCCTTTAGTACTAAGAGCAAAGAGAGGTTTCTCAGCTTAATGTTCTAAGAGAATAAAAATACCTTTATCGTTCACGATGCTGCTACGACTATGTTTACAATAAACAATTTGATAGCAGTATTATTATTTTGTACATTCCATAAGGATTGGCTATCGTAGCTTTACATGCCAATTCGTAACAAATACAAAATAAGGGAATGCAGCTTTAAAATTTAGTTTATATTAAACAAATTTAATATTTTTTTTTATTTAAAATTTCCATTTTAAAAACCCTAGCATTGACCCGCGGCTTCGCACTTAACTTGCTAATGAAAAACAAGAACATGAAGGGTATATTCATTTTAAATAACATTCTAATCATTTCTGATTTTCGTGATAGTTTTACACAAGTTTTTTTTTCAAAATACTATGATTTTTCGTTGTTTTTTAATTAATAATTTATTTTAGACTAGTGCGGAAGAATCAAAATCAAAGACCTTAGATTTGCATTTAACTTTAATTATATAATAAATGGTAAGGCAGTATGAAATTTTGAAACGGAAGTAGGTATACTTTGGATACGTTATTAGAGTGTTCATGGTTCATAGCTTCAGCCTGAAGCGCAATTAATTATGTATGGTTTTGATATTAGGTGTTGCGCATGTATTACCACATAGTTATATTTCCGAAGTCATTGTTAGGTTTGCATTGTCGCTACGTTAATGAAACGATAAATTAATAGGTCTGAAATCCTACTTGAGTCATAAAGTGCCTATTTTCCACTATTGTAATTTTCTTCTGTTCTAAGGTATTTCTGGTGCTTAGTTGAGTTTAGTTTGTCATCCTAATCAATAAAATATAAAAATATACCGTTCTGAGTCACCAATTGTGTCAATAAATCTACGAGAGGTTAGAACAGTCTTTAAATCTGTAGCAACAGTTACATAGCAATCATTGGTTAGTAACTAACAACTGTTCTGTCAGAGTTTAATATTACAAAGAACAGATGTTTACAAAAACACATTTATTATCGGCTGTTGTAGCCAAAAACTTCAGATGTGAGCCATGGGTTTAGAAGAGGGTTAACCACTCTCCCTTTCTTTGCGTGGTTAAATAACACGTCCCTCACTAGTTTTTACGTGGTTAAATAACACACGCGAACATCAAATAGACCATTATAATTGTGTATGTTAGCAATTTTAAAATATAATTGTACTAGAAATTGCAATGGATATTGTAGCGTTTTTAGAGCTACATTGATTTTTTTTTATTAAAACTTAAATTAAATAAAAATTTTGGGATCGAAATATTGGGACTTAATTTTTGATTAGATTGTGAAATGTCAGGGTAAAAACGAACATGTAATCCTTTGGCAAGTTAGTACTGGTAGTTTTAAATTGTTAGGAAGGCAGGTTGACTGCCTTGAATTAATTAGAACTTGTCTTTTTGCGAGTATTGTTCTCCTGGTTTGATACAGCTGGACCAATGAGAGAGCACCACGGATGTCCTGCAAAGTTGATTGGAAAGGGAATTATTTAAGCGCCCGCTCATAATTTTCGCCCTTCTTTTGGTTTTTTTCGTGAGTAAAGTTAATTGCAGTGCGCCGTATTTCTTAAATTTTTCCGCGAGTTATTTTGAGGTAAGCACCAAATTTATTGTACGTTTTATTGAAATAGTCATCCTGATCTGATTTTAAATTAATTCTGTGGTCTTTTATATAGGAAAAAATTAAATTCAAAGAAACTACAGAGCATTCTGAATAACTTATTCTCGAAGAACCATAGAGCATAATAGAATCATACATTTGGTTCATGCTTGCAAGAGAAGTGAATTAAAATTGAACTTTGTTAATAACTTTAATTGATATTTGGAAAAGTAGTAATTTATTAATGTTTAACTGGAACTGTTTTATTGTGAATTATTAATTGAAAATTAATTGAACTTTAATAATTGTTAGAGAGAGAGTTGTAATCTGAATTGCAGAGACTTGAAAGTTATGGTTCAAATAGTGTAAAGAGAAGTTTAAATTTTTATTTTGAATTTTGAGTGAACTTAGAAGTGAAAATTTTTATTTTAGTTATTTCCAAGTGGTATTTCATTTTTATTTTAAAACTTTATTATTTTATTTTAGAAGAGAGCTCTGATTTTTATTTTGATATATTTGATTAATATTTTTATTTCTTGCCAAAGGAATTTTTAAATTTACTAAACGGTTTGTCAATTCTTTGTGGAAAATAGAGTGATGAAAATTCTAAAACGTTGAACTTATTAATTTGCCAGTTAAAAATAAATCCATTGTTTTTATTTAGAACTGTGATTTTTATTTTAGACAAACCAGATAATATTTAATAGTTAACAAATTTAGTAATACATTGTACTTAATATTCGCTAATATCTTTACTAATCAAAAAATATTTTATATCGTCTTGGATGTATTATTGATGATTTAAATATTAATACTCTGGAATATTAATATCAACAATCCAAGTCGTTATAGATATATTTAGTGAAATATTTATAGGTTTAAAAAAACATTTTACTCAAAATTGATTTAAATATAACTTGTTATCTGAAATTATATGTTTTATATTTTTGTAAAGTGATTCTGAATATCACCTTTCTTCCACCACTAAAATGTGAGATCGGTTACTAGTTCGGGATAAGTTTCTCAAGGGCATTTGATCAAACCGCGTTTCTAAAACATCGTTATAAAAAAATATATGCGCAAGTTATTCCACAATTTTCCGTTGAGATATGTTTTAGCTTCAATACGCCTATTCACCGAAGGAGTTTGTGTAAAAGCTTTCTCCTCAAACACACGTATACTTTACAAAAGAATGGAAATGTTAAGAGAAAGATCGTATAATTACTTATTATATAGTATACTCTATTCTAGAATGATCACAAACTTTACCTTTTTGAAACGTTTTAGAAATAAGTATCTTAGGTGAAAGTTTGACCTTACAGTGAAGTAAAGAAATCTACGGTAGAAAAACTTAAAATGCATTAAATAATCGATTCTTCCTAATTTTTATTGGTATTATTACGTGATTAATCCTAAATAATCAAAAAACCATACATTATAAAGAATAAAGTGTTTTATTTTGTAAAAAATTAGGTTAATTGGGTAATTATTTTAAAATTTCTTTTTCGGAAACAAAATGATTTTAACCAAGTTTAATACATACCGTAGAATATAAATGTTTTATTTCAATGAAAATATAAGATCTCATAACCAATTTTAATATTTTATACACAATATATGCGTTGTGCTAGTAAGGCAATAAATAATTGTATTTGATACAGACTTGGGAATTGGCCTTTAAGAATAGAAACATAAAAGAATCGGTTTAAGTGGTTATTGTTACAAAGCCCTACAATCACATTTGTCGCAACAAAATCACCTTGCCAGACAGAATATGGCTCACAACAATTGCTTGGCTGAAATGTGTCAAAGCCACTAGGGAAATACAAGGTGGGTAACGTCTGCTGTGTAACCTGTTCCTGATCGTGGATTAACTTGCCCTAGGGAATGTTTCTTACGCTTGTGATAAGGTTTTACTTGTCAAATGTATTGGACAGATGGTTATTGTTGTTAAAAGACCAACAGTCTATACAGAATTTTCAGTTTTCTATGAACGAAATTTGTAATTTTTTTAAATATAATATTTTTTATCTCATATTTCAATAACACCTTACATGAAAACTTATATGTTTATCTTTAATCGTTACGCTAGAGCGTGATTGTATCTTTGGTTAAGATATTTTAAAAGGCTATAAATAAAAATATAAAAACTATTCTATCCTAAAAACGATTGCAAAAACTAAAAAACGGTAGTTTTATATTTCACTTTGATGATAGTGATGGAATAACACGCTTTCTAAATTAGTGTATTATTTATAGCACTTCACAAGATGCACTGCGCGGCGAGGGTATATTAATGAATAGATGCCTTGATTTTGTTTCTATAAACAACACAACAGGATGATGGAATTCGTAAACAGTGATTTTTTTACATTTTATTAATATTACTATGTAATAAAGTTATCGACGTATTTTATTACTGTCTTATAACACATATCATGTGACTGTAAGGTTCATAACAAGCATAAACCTGTAAACAACTGCGTTTTAATTGACGACAGCTTGTAGTTCCCGGAATGAATCTCGTGGTGATATAACCTAAATACGAAAAAAACTATGTCAACAAACGAATCGATAAACTTTTAATATTTACTCCTAATAAACAGAAAAGTGTTCTCTGCTATTGATAGGCAATTCTTTATTACAGATTCCACTTTTATATTATACAGATCTCTATATAAAATAGTAGTTTTTTTATTAGTTGTAACAAACTACGAATGCACACAAGATCTTGCGTGAAATTTCATTTCTGCACAGAAAAGAAAGAGTTCTGTTATGGTGAATGCCAACCGCGAATGCTTAGTAATAATGAGAGTAATGAAAACCAACATAACCATAACCATAGATGACAGTTTTTTGTAATGTCAATTTCTGTAATTGTCTTTCTATCTATCTGTCCGCAATAAATCTCAACGATAAAATTTGCAATAGATATGAAACTGCATGCATCCTCAGTAAAGTCTGATACGCAACATATGTATACTGCTACCTTCATAATATTGATTTTGGTGCATTTTAATGAAATTCAAACATAATGAAGTATTAAGAACGAATACATCATAAATGCTTTATTAATTAGTTTGTATATGTTTTAGTTAATATGTAGTAATAACCATGAATATATATTACATACAATGGACGACGGTAATGTTTTATGCTCTTTGTATCAACAGTGGTCCACCATAATGTTCACTAATAAAGGAGAAGTCGTATGTAAGTATGCACAGTTTAACAATGTTGAGAGATAATTCGTCTCTGGTTGAGAGTAAATTCGTCACTGGCGGTTTTCATTACTGTCATCACTACCAAGCATTAGCAGTTGACCCGACTACCAGTGGTCTAATCAGTCAAATTGTATGTACCATAACGTAATGAGAAACATCTATTTATGATATTTACAATTATTTTTGGTTAGAATAAGATTCATATTATTATTAAAAATACTTTAATGCATTTATCTTCTCAAAAGTAATAAATATACTAGGCAAATTTTTACTTTATTCCTCGCCAGATTAGAATATCGTCTCGTATTGGCTTGTTTACGTAGTGTGGTCTGTCCGTTTAGGAGAGCGTGGGGAGTTCATTGAACCCCGTTAGTGTGCCGGTAGAATAGCTCGTTAATTGCTCGAGAATTGTTAATAATATTAAAAATTGTAATGTAACAATATATTTACTCTACTAATAAAGACTCCAGTATAATAAAAGGCCACCATGTCAATACATTTATGACTATCTAAACTACCAAAACCCAAATGTCGAACTAATTGCGTTATGTGTATTTAAAATTACAGTAGGCTATAGTACAACTGTTTTTATATCAAAAACAGTAATAATAAAACTATGAACAAAAATATATCTAGGCTATGTGTATATTATAACATGCAAGAAACAAAATAGAGTAGCGTTAAGTTACTTTTAACTATTTTGAAGGATAAACGTGTCTACATCTTTTGCACGAATAACACATGTATATTGCCATTGTACTTGCGGTCTTTACTTAAATACCATAAAAACTATTTTTCTTTTATATCATGTACTGTTCTTCAATACATCATTAATCTGATATCCTGATTTGATCGTGAAGGTGACCGCTTACTATATTGCAGCCCTATTAAACTGCATTACTTAACTTATATTAATAAACTGCAGAATTACATTATTGTTTGTTAGTTTATTAATCACTTTTCATCCTTGACAAGTTATATTTTCGACATTCGCCAACGTATGGCTCCGAGTTCTGACATAAATACCTACTAAGCGCAACTCTGATAGGGTTTGCAGCCAAGCCTCTTCTTGTAGTATTTCCCCCTGCCATATCATCCAGGCCTGTGATTGTCGTTGTATCCTAGATACCATATCCGTCTCTGAAACGTACTCGTACATATTTGTGCAATACTATGTAAGTATTAACAATGGGTACTGCAAAATCTGGCTTTGCATTGATAGGACGAAGAAATACACGCCATTTATTACTATGAATTCCAAACACACATTCCAAATATCTTCGTGCTCTGCACAATAGATAAATTAAATATCCTAATCTCAACTGTTAAGTGTTCCATCAAAAAGTGTCAATAGGTGTTTATGTAACCCAAGCGTTTCATCTCCTACAAATAAGTATGATATTTTAGGACTTTCTGTACCCGTAAGAGGCTGTTCCTCAGGTTATAGTTGAGACCCACTTTCTGTTGACCTTCACAGTTTGGCTTCTTAAATATTGATGAGTCACACTCTTTACCGTAGCTTTCTACACTAACGTAAGTAAATTTGTATTTTGCGTCTGATCGAAGCTACACGCACAATAGAGAAATAGCTTTTGTATTTAAAGTAAATTAATCTTGAGTTAATTGAAGATATCAGTCTTATATGCTTACCGTCGAAAGCACCAAGAAAGTGTGGAAAGTTAGCGTATTTTCAAACTCAGAAGCGATTAATTTCCTCGAATCACAAGTTGGTGTTGGAATACACTCTTCTCGCATTACTGACTAAATCACTGCGAATACTTACTCAACAACTCTTCTTGCTGGTGAAACTTCAACCCTGTAGCTATAGAGCAAATTCGTAAACGTATAACCACTCGCCAAGTAGGCCTATCTGATAGTTCCCCACGCGTTCTTAATTTCTAAATATTTAAAAAAGTTCTCAAAAACAACTTAATACGTTTATATTTTTATAGGGAAAGAAATAACCCGAAGGTGGATAAACATATGTGTATCTGGGCCACAGAAATGTAGGAAATATGTGTTTTCAGACCATTTGGAATAATTAAATAAGATATAATCCGAAAAAACTGTCGACATCTTGGAACCAGAAATTGAAGAGGGAGTAATCGTAAAAGGTGGTAAGTCTGTACGTTCTGGCGCTGAATCTGACATTTCTACCAAAGTAAAACGCAAGGAGCCAGACGAACTTAAATTAAAATTACTCAAAGCTCTGGAACCCAAACCGCTCTCTAGTGACAGGTCCTTCTATCAGAGTTTAATGCCTCATTTGAAGTAGTTAATTCCTTCAATTTCAAATAGGATTATTACATTTAATACAAAGTATAAACAAAAAGAAAACACTTCAACATCTTGAACCAAACTCCTACTCTTTCATACCTTATTCACACCAACTTATTAATATACACTAACGACTGTTTTTCGACCCCAAGCATTTTTAAACGTTCAGCAACCTCGTCAAATTTCCTTTTCTACATCAACAATATGCAGGTCCTAGTTTTATGGGTGAAATATCAGGTAGCGCTGAACGATACAAATCTCACAAGATCATTCAGTACCATAATTCCATTCAACGACTATCCATAAAAGTACACATAAACCAGAAAATTAGTAAACATAGTAAAGATAATCTCGGGTATCTTCATGTAAGGCAATACGTGAAGGGTATCTGCTACAGTGATTAGCCACAAAGTAAATTTGAAAATTCATCTGTTTCACCTTCAATAGAATCGTCATACGCTGATTTATTTCATCGACATTATAATATTCATACACATGCTTTATGTATTGTATTTATTTCTTCACGTGATTTTATTTAGTCAAGTGTTAAAATTGCCAAATTTCCAACATATTTTAATGATCATTGTCCTCGTAGTGGTTTAAAAATCTGTGGCTAAGGTCATGAACATTACAAAATATACTCACCAACCATAAACCGATAGTTCAGTCTAAAACCTCAATCTGAATTTAACCATCAAAATTTGTGTTTATTTTTCTGTTACAATACCTTAAAACAGTGTATAGGTAGACGGTTTATGAAACCAAATACAATAAACGTAGCTATCGTTACTCTTTGTATCTAGAAAACTTAAAATTATTAGTGGTGATGTCTAAAGAGTTCCCATTAGCTTCCCGTATATGAGTAGTCAGCTCTGTAATAGCTATGGGAATACCATCTTCACCTCTAACGCTTTCTTCCTGCTTAATATTATCTACTATTTATCCGAGAAATTAACTTATCGTTCAAGGCAGGATACTAAGAGCGATACCATTAATTTTCCGTTGTCACCAGCCTTTCCGATTCTCGTACCATCCGAATATTCGATGGTTTCAAAACTATTTGGACCACAACGGACTCAACTGTAAGTCTATTCAATAAGGATTAAGTCTATGTTTGAAATATACATTAAATTCAGAACTCAGTAGCTCTGTTATATTTACAGCACGTGTGTAGTGACACTGGCTTGACGTTGCGTACAAAATGTATAGTTCAAACATGAGTCACTAAATCCCATTAAAAATGTCTTATGCTTTAACCAATTTGTTTAAAAATGTATTCATTAAACAGTTTAACAGTAAAATTTATGTTGGTACAGGTTTTTCGTTACCAACATGACTACCCATAAGATCCATGTAAAAATATTAACTAACACTCAACCGAATCCAATGGACTGACGTTCCATACCATTGAACTCAGTGTTTCTTTTGGAAACAAACACAATTTAGAAATAATGGTTTATGCAAACGTTTAAGGTATTAGATTCGTTTCTTTTGGAGATATCATTTGGATAAACATAAAGGAATAAGACTTTCAAGCACCTCGAGTTATAGGTTGCGCCAATAAAGAATTAAATGCAACATAAATTTGCTGCTTGAATTTTATTACAATATTTCCAGAAACTGCGTAGTTTTACATTTCATCTTACTTAGAAATCAAGAGAAAATGGCATTACATCACCCATTTAGAGAAATGTGTCATTTAAGCATAATTTTAAACTAAACCTTTCTGCAAAGTTGTTTTCAGTAGTATATATTTATTTATACAGAATTTATATCTGTTTTATAAAACAAATATTATAAAAATCATTCATAAAAATTGTTATTAGTTAGCTTGTAGAAGCGAAAACTTCTTTTTAATAATTCTTTTGTAGATAAAAATACTCTATATTTCTTAAAGTAATAAAGTAGAATATAAATGATTCAAACTTTAATATTATTAACATTCAATGCAGAGGTATAAATATCAAAGGGATAGCAAACACAATTTTTGATTGTATAAAGTGGAGATAATCGTTTACTCAATGTCCATGGCAACTTTTTGTGATTGTTTTTGTTATACTACTATGATACAATTAAATAGGCAGTAGTAACAGTAAGCAAAACCAAATTTAACGTATAGAAATTGAAGGAATATTCATAGGTCATATTACAACAATACATTATAATTCAATTCAATAATTTAAATTTATGATTCTTTTGCAAACATTACTACTTACTGATGATCACCCACAAAAATATCTTAGGTTGTGAATTTATGATCTAAATACGAAAGCTTATTTCTGGAACAGAGTGTATAATCGCTAAAATATGAAAATTTTGCATTAAATAATACAATTATCGTAAAGAGTAAAAAGTAAAGAGGTAGCTCTGCGTTAGCTACTACAGCTTATACTTTGGCTTCTTGTAAACAAATTTATATAAGCCTCTTTCCTTAATGTATAACATAATCAGTGGATTAATTACAAAATAAGATTAAAATACTCTTTCTTATACCATTTCTTATTTTTGTAAGAGATATCGTCTGATTGTATAAAGTATTATGTTTAGAGAAGCATATATTGTAATTTTAAAACCTGTATTTAAACAATGAGGTATGTTTGGTCAGTTGTACACGTATTCTGTACATGTACACGACATCCGTGATATGTAAACGAATAAAACATTTCTTTGATATGGTAAAAACCGTTGACATGAGCCAAGAGGGACAGCAACGTGCATTGTGAAAGAGAAATATTTAATTTCCTGTTTGTTTGATTTTTACATCTAAACTAAACATTGTTATCCAACAAACATTTTCAAGGCTCTATTTTTCCATGTGCATCCCGATAGGTATTGACTGTTGCTTTCTTTGAACTATTAATCTAAATTTGATCTTAATTAATTATTTTCTAAATAGGAAGACGTATTAAATATAAAAATATCTATCTAATATATTATATCTACAATGTCTATCAACAAGTTACCTCAGATTTGCAAGATAAATTGTGTCATATGTAACAAAGATATGGTGCAGCGAGGCTAATTAGGGAATTAGGGGATTTTTAAACAAATGCCGTCACTTGTGTAAGGAATTTTATTTGTTAATGTTAGCATTTCGGATGATTTCCCTTTTGAGACAACTTGGAATACATCATAGAGCAACAAAACTGGGCAGATTGCAAACATATTCGTATACAAAATTTATATAGCAGCCATCAATAGTGTATGAAGTCAGTTTACTTTTAATTCTTAAGTTTCATTCTAAATTCTCACTTAGTTCTTAGTGATTTACAAGAATAAACCTTAAACAGCTTTCATGTTTGCTTTTTAATCCATTAAAACTATCTACTTTATGAATAAAGTTTGTGATCTAGCACTAATTTCCCCCCCAAAGAATGCATTAATGAAATTTAATATCAATGTATATACATATAATAACCATAAATGGTTTTAATTTTATAATCACCTACACTTTCTAAAAAGCATAGAAGTTTTTATAGTTGAGATTTTAAAACATATAGTAAATACCTACGTCATTATGCCCCCTACTCGATCATACCGGTACTTCGGACCCTGGTCACGCTCCTGGCTAATATATAAGTAGTAGAAGATATGAAGCATATACAGGATCTCTCTTCCTCTTACACTGCGCTCATTTTTTGTACAAAACCAAAATACATAAGTTATGAACGTTATTTTACCAGGAAAGACATAAATAAACAATTTATTTTTTTTTTATAAATTATGTAAGATACTAATTAATAATACATGCAAATTATATCCGTATGAATGAGGGGACTATCGAATTATCCTTAGTGTTTGGCGGATTTTAACTGTAACAATTACTATAAAATTAATTACGTATTAACTAAATGGTTTAACTCGATTGCGTAAATATAGGCTATAATTTATTATATAACTTTGTAATGAGACTAACAAAATATCTACGAGAAAGTTTAGTGAAAATGGATTAATGTGTATATTATTATCGTCCTTAAGACGAGGGAAGATCTAACGGCTTACCTTTTATTTTGTAGTTGCAATTGAATCTTCTTTCTGTTCATTACATTACATGTTCAGGAACATAATTAAAGGATTATACAATTATGTATCATGATACTGATGATTAAATGAAATTATTATTCGTGGATGTCCATGTATTCTATTTATTTCTTTAGCTTTAAAAATACGTACCTGTACTGATAACACTCATGTCACTGTAAAATTCATTATAAAGTTCTAAAATGAAAACGAGTATTTGTGATTCAATTTTGATATGGCAAGCCCGACCAAAAAAAAAACGTGCAGTAAATCTAAATGAATTTTGTTCATTGAGTTCACTAATGATAGGCAAGGACACAGATTAAAAGATAAGTTAAACAGTTATTCCATTTATAACGCGAGAATAGAAGACTTACTTGATGGGATCTAGCGCTTTACAAAGAGCATGTGGCTTGGCTCAGTTCACTGTCTAACATAACTCAACACTTCGTGAAGTATTGTCCAAAATATGTAACAGGTTGAAGTTTTATATTTTCCAAATATAAATAAAGAGTTAAGATACACAGTTATTACGTGTCCTCGGGGCTCTTGTGCTTTTGTTCGTGTAAGCAATATAATACTCTCCATGTCACTCCATGTTCACCGAGGATCCGTTAAACAAACCAGTTAGCAACTTCAGTCATGATATTATTAGTGTAATGACTACTGTACATAAATATTACAACACTTTGGTAAATTACATTATCGATTAAAATAGAAAGTCTGTATTTTACCTAAAATAAAAATAGAATACTACTATTACATGCAGTTTCTATATTCCACTCAGTGAATTATATTAGTCTTCCTTAAGGTTACATTCCTACAGTATTAATACGTTATTGAATTATATGTAGCTTATGTAGAGTTAGTTTCAACATATTTTCGTATAACCAGTTTTTCACTAAAAAGGGATAACGAATAGCATTTTCCTGAAACGTAAACATCTTCTACATTAACTCTTTGATTAACTCAATCTCATTAACTCAATGATTTTCTTGTGTGACTTGGACCACTGTATGATTATCTATTTAGTTTTTAGTAAACTGTTTACAATATTTTGTGTACATAGAGTAACATAATTTTTCTTATATTATGGACTATTAATTGTAAAAGTCACTAAAATGTAAAAGAAAATTCAGAAATTTCAATTTAAATAAACCATATTTTTTATTTTATTTAGCAGAAAAAATGTTAAAATGAAAGTTTCTCGTGGAATATGGTTGCAATGAAGCGTGGAAGGGATAAATGCAAAAGACGGGAGCCAGGATATTTGTCGCGACAGTCCGGAGCCGAAGGTGTTGTTCAATATTGCCTCATCAATTTGTGTATATTAGTGCATACACCTTGTTAGATGTTAGTTTTTATTAAGTTTTAAGCTTTACAAATGACAACCAATGATCTGTTTACTATCTAGTATTATTTTAGTGGAAATATAGACAATGCATAAAAAATATGTTAGTATCAGAATTGTACTGTACTGTATATTTATATTATAATATTTTACTACTATTTCAAAAATTGTGGTGACACTTACAACAAAATTTTATAACAATTTTAGTATTTGTAATAGTTTAAAACAAACTTAAAAAAAGGTTAAACTAACATATTTTCTAAAGGTAATTTAATACTGAAAGGATTACAGGATTTAACATATTTTAATTATTTCATAATTAAAAGATAGAAAACTACATTTCTACTATAGAGGTATATCTTTTAGGGGTCAAAATCTAGCATAATATTAGTAAGCGCGTCATTTCCCCACATTCTCTTACAATCTCTGATGTGTTAAGCATGTTTCTTACAGCCGTCTCGTATATATTTTAGAAAATTTGAAACACTAGTTACTTTAGATAATTTTTAGTATACATTAATTTCTGTATAAGAATGTTTTGTACCTTCTTATTCCCATGGTATACGTTTTGTGATGCCTGAAAAAGTAATCGAATCAAAATGTAGTGTAATAAGTTTTAAGATTGTAATGATACATATTTCCGAAGGCCTGTTAGCCTTACAGCAGCAAATGTCTCATAAATGTATTGTTTTCGATATTATGATTTTTGTACGAAATTTCAACTACTATAAGCCCCCAAGTAGTTGAAAAACGTTTTTAATTTTGGTGTGAGAGCGATTTATATTGAATATAGAGTATTTCACACGTATATCCATTATAATGGCATAATAAAATCCCATGCAAATAATTGGTTTAATTTTTTTGGAGGGTTTGAAGTCGAAGATTGCACCAATTTTGATTAATGCCATTTTTAAATAAGGAATATAACCAGATAAGAGGAATAATAAATCCGTAGTAATCTTAGAGACAGCCCTTATGGTATAATACGATGGAGCCGTATAGTAAATATTGCGTTTCGAAAATAGACATACTTATGTACGTTTTACCTCAGTATTACTTTAGGTTTAGTGTGTGTAGAAGCATTTCTCGTTCGGATTAATTATATTACACACACGCCATACTAAAGCTTTTCGTACTATATCCTAAATAAAAAAATAAACGTATTCGGTTTGAGAATCGTACTCATCTCTCTTAAAGAGAATCTTAACAAACTGTTCGGCTCTTGTAATAATCTTCAGGTCCGAGTTACTCCCAATGCACCATTTTTATGACTAGTAGCATCCTTATGAGAAAATAAGGTGTTGTTTTGACAGAAAAAGTAGTTTTTAAGGGATTTCAACTCTATTTAAATCCCTGTTGATGAATGATCAAAATTAAATTTATTTCATTTGTGCGTTGAAAACATAATACATAATTTTTGGACATCGGTGAGGTAAAAAACTAATATATATAGAAAGTAAAAATCTCATTCCAATCCCTACGTATTTTTAAACTAAACATTAAATTTTAGTTTGGAATGTCCTTCATGAAAAACATATTTCTAAAATGTAATGTTTGTTTGAGATTGGTTAATTACACAACATTAAATATAGTGGTTCTATTGTTTGCAGAAACTCCTATAGGTGAATAATCTACATGGCAATTATGTTATTTGCCTGATAAGAGTATGAATAACTAGTTTCTAAGACTTTAAGGACTGCAGAAGTTTAATTTAACGATTTTACTTTCTGTGTGAATCACGAGTTGCGTGCTTGTTAAATTCCATATATCTTGGCATTGAGATGTAGGTGAAACAAGTTTTAAATGATATTGGCTTTGTTCATATCCCCAACTCTACCTCTGTTCATTTTATTTTTATGAAATTTCTTTTGATTTTCTTTGTAATTCATGAGACACAAGTGTCAAAGTTTAATATTAGAGCATTTTTAAATTTAAAAAACAAAAATACAGTTATTTTCAGGGTTTAAACCCATTCATAAGCGATCTTTTATTTCTGTTGTAATAGCATAAGGCGCATGTTTGTCAAATTTACTTTTTATAGGACATCTATAAGTTGAAAAACGATATATAAGAGTTGAAACCTCCTTAGCAATACCTGTAGATGTCGATCTTTATGAAAATGTTTTAGTCTTTATCTATAGGCGCAGAGACATACGTGTGCAAAATTTCATCTTTCTGGGATACCGAAAAGTTGGAGCGTTAGTGATAATTGACTGAATAACGGCTTTGTTTTTTATGTATAGAGATGTCATAAAAAACATACTAATTGCCAACCAAGTAAGTTAAATCTTTCTTAAGTTTTTACCGTTCAAATACACAGTTTCAAAGTTTCCATAGAGGAAAAGCTTTAAAAACTTTTGTTTTAGTATTGATTTAGTACTATCCTATCATAAGAAGAATGTTTGCCGAACATGCAGGAATTTATCAGAACAACAAACGATGATAGTGGGTATGTCGCTGTCAGGGACAGTATGTGATGAAGCCCAAACAACGAGGCATGTTATCACATCCGTACAACATTTTACGCGTGCTGCAATGGTGAAAACGCATTCATTGAGAGATTCTCAATAAGCCTATTTTGATGTGAGAAAATCAATGAAAAGCAGCCGTATAGAGAAATCTAATGTTTAGTGGTTCGAGTGAAAATAGATAACTTAGTTGATACGGATCAGTATGCTGTGAGCCTTGAACATTAAAATGATTGTGAGGTTGTGACTGTGCTAATTTCTGACTAGAGCTATTTGGAAAATTACACTGACAGACACCTATATTATCATTTATATGTCCCCGCCTGTTTAGCCGATTATCTTTAAGTCTGACCTCATTTAACTGAATTCTTTAGGCCAATAACATTTCTTGAAATATAAATAATTATTTAACTACTTCCTAATAACTCAGAAAGTTTAAATATAGCTCACGTATGTCTCATGGCTTGAATGCAAACACTAAAGAATTTTCATGAAGATAATCCATAAAGGTAAACTTCTAGACGAAATATGCTGTGTTTTTTAACTACCCGGTGACCTAGAAAGATGAAATTTGGCACACGTGTTGCCGGCACTGTAAATATTCTTGACCGGAAGTATATTACAATGTCAAGAAGTATAATTTTTCAATCGAAGTAAACTCTTCCCCCAGGAGGGTTCACTACTCATTGGCTTATCTTCCGGTTGAACGTAAACTGGGTACAGCAAAAGCCCACGTGTCACTTAAATGTGGGCAACCTTATGGATGTCCAGGAGTGGTAAATCGCTAACCGCAAATTTCGAATTCAAAGGCGCAAGGGTAAATAAGGTCTTGTTTACTGCGGGAGATGACTGTTGGAGTTGGTGGGTTTTTTCCCAAAGACTCAAAGGTTCTTGTCAGTCTAGATATAAGGGTGTGCCACCCCCTACCTTCTTTGTCTGGGGAGGCTGGCTCAGAGTTTATTTATCATTTGAACTACTTAAGAATGTACTTTGAAATCAAATTCACCCTAAATATGTCTATTTCCGATTTCAAAATTACCATAGGACTATATCATATTTCATCACAAGTACATTCACTTAGATTTATACGGGCTTCATAAGTTTTTCATCTTTAGGCTAACATAGGTCAAGCATTACTTAATTTGTTAGACCTATTAATTATGGAATAATTCAGTGACATTTATTTGTTTCATTGTTAATGTTTGGCTTTCCAACTTTAGGGCCTCAAAACTTTGATCTTGAAACTTGAATTCAAACTATTTCATAATGGATCAGGTGATTCCCTCAAAGTTTTCCATTAATTAACTTTTTATGACTGAAATATGAGGCTTTGTTTAAAATGTATAAGGGTTTGGACTATAACACTTGTCCCACATATTATTGAATGGCCCTATATACGTACTATTGAAGTATTTATGACTTCCGTCCTAATTACCTATGTTAAATATTAAAAAGTTGATGTTGTATATGTTGCCTACGTTATTTGAAGAAAGTATTGAACTTACGTAAAAATATAATTCCTCGAACTAGAGATGCTCATACACGTGCTAAGCTTATGAAATTGCGTGCGACGCTGCTGGTATCTGCAAGGGAAATTATAAAGCAATACACTTGACGCTACATATATTATTTAAAGATATACAATCGCCAAGGTATATTGCGTCTATTTTGCAATTCATTGTATTATAAATGCTTCCACTAAGATAGCTAAGAACTTTGGGGTTCTTCACATTGGTAAAAATAGTTTCAATATTACTGAAAT
Organism: Homalodisca vitripennis; assembly: GCF_021130785.1. Classification (NCBI taxonomy): domain Eukaryota; kingdom Metazoa; phylum Arthropoda; class Insecta; order Hemiptera; family Cicadellidae; genus Homalodisca; species Homalodisca vitripennis. The sequence goes on from NC_060209.1 coordinate 103,894,470, forward strand.
CTTTGAAACTATTCAATCAAATAATGAATAATAAATTTGTTTCCACTGTTAAAAATAATAATAAATAATATAAAAATTACGAAATTTACCTTTTTTACTTTTCTAAGTATTTTTGAACAGGGGATGTTAGATGCAATGCAAGGGAACTACGGGCGAAGCCACAGGCAACTGCTAGTATTAAATGAATTCGTTCGTTTGTTCTAAATGTTCTGCAAGTTCTAATAAATGGTACTAATATGAAAATGAACATTTTAAATTCATATACTTTGAGAAATGGTTTAAAACTACTAAGAATCTTGCCTTTTGGATACGCTTAAAAAACAACAACAAATATAATACAAGAAGGGAAGTGGAATGTGGAAATGCTTTTCAGAGGCTGAATATTTCATGAATCTTGGAGATTCTTCCACAGCATATTGTCGGCAGTACCTTCAGAGACGTAGTTTATAGTCAAGTGTTCAAATCCAAATGCAATGAAAGACTCTGCATGAGTTAACTTACTCTTTATTGTGGAAACTTGATTATAGATGGATATTAACTATTATTTAATGTAATAGTAAACCGTTATGTTTCTTGTAATATTTTTAGTATTTTATAATCGTAGAACTGTTGGAGCAAGACCACTCGTAATTAATATATACTCATTTACAATATTAACGACTTTACTCATGAATATTTTAAAAAAACTATAGTCCAATTGAGTTATGATATGACAGGTATAATTCAATGGCAAGAATGGATATGGTATTTTCTCACAATGACCATTATTGACCCGTTTATGATCTTGCGGTAATTAGATGGGTAATATACTAACGTTTTTTTTTTAAATTCAATTAAATTTTCATTATAATTAGATAGGCTTTTAAAACGTAATTACGTGTTTATGTATGTGATTTTCCATATTAATACTTCCACAAGTTTGTGTGGAAATGTCTAAAAAAATATTATGTCCAATAAAATATATTACCTGATTTTCAAAGTTTATTTCTACGTCAGGGGGGTAAACTTCAATAACTGTGTTTTACTAAAAATTTCCTTGAGGAATGGATTGGTGTTATTAATTGAGAGAACATGTTAAATTTATTCAAATTTTCTGTGTGAACATTTTATTATGACAAAACTATCAAAATTTTAAATTATTTTAATTCTACTTATAAATTTGTTTTCATTTGTATTATTCCAAGCATCAAGTAAGGTTGAAAGTAACGCTTCATTTTACAACATTTCTTTAATAGCTATTGAGCTATTATGAAAATATCTACAGAGTATACTATGAAAATATCAGGATAAGAAAATTTAAATATTTATATACTTTTAAATATGCATGTAAATACATATTAGTTATGCAGTGTAGGACCAATACTGTAATGCAGATATCAAAGACAGCTGTACTATCTAGCTTTTACCACAGATTTAAAGACTGTTATGATACCCATCTTAGTAGTTTTTTGTTTTGTTTTTGTTTTTTACAGAATTAAGTCCTAAAACATGCGTATGTATATGTCTTGTTGATCAGGGCAACAAGACAAACATAACCTTGGTATTGGAAGTATAATTATTTCCAACCAGAATCATCCATTCAAGAACTAACCTTAAAATAAGTGTCATTAGCAACTTTGCTTATCATCGGAACCTTCCGTTTCTAAACTACATAGAGTACCACTATTTATTACTAAAAACCTAATAATATGGACATTTTCACCCTAGCCTTAAATTCTTCAAGTGAAATCGATACTGAAATCCACATACTGAAATCGATGAAACTATTCAACAAAAATAATAAAATTTTAAAGTGAAATTTCAGTTATTTCACTGTTACTTATGACATTTTTTCACTCTCCGTCTTCAAGGATCCTATAACACTGTTGTTTAAACTCAAATATATTATGGACTAGGTGACTGAAATATCTTTTAGTGACTATGACTTATATCTGAAATATTTAGTATTTAGTCAATAAAACGAATTATTCCATGGTTTCACTGGCACCAAGAAAATGCTTTCAAAGCGATGGCTATCTGCCAGTAATCTATATGATTGTAATTGGACATTTTACACACGTCATGTAACATGTCAACGACTACATAATATGATTGACTGATTTATTTCACTGCTAAACTATCTTTAAACAGCTGTATATGAAATTTATAAAGTATCCTAATTTTGAAAAATAAATTTTATATTATTTTCTCGTGCAAATAGTATACTATGATTCCTTAAGGATATACTCAGTATTTATATAATAAGTCTTATATAGGAACAGGTTGCCGTAACATTTTGTCTTACTTAACTAGACATGAGCTATCTTGAGCATGACCACAAAACTTATTTATGACACTATCCCACACAGTTTTAAGGAACCCTACTGACTAATATGTCTACACTTTCATTCTATACCTCTCTCTCTCTGCTATTCATTATTTATTCTACTGCTTATTATTTCAAGAATTTTGTTGTCCTAAACATTAGACAATATATGGTTTATAAGTGTATAAAACATTAAACCAACGACTGTTTATTTTCTATTAGATATATTACTTCATCTGAAACGTATTCTACAAAATTGAAAGTATAATTAAAAAGAAATGTTATTACATTTATATATTAACAGCTTAACCTTTTTGTCAAAAAATAATAAATAACGTAGATTTCACGTCATAAACAGGCTACTGTACCTTTATAAAAAAGTTGCTAAGTTGATTTCCTCACAAAGAATGTTCGTTTCTCAATTTATTACCTGGTGTGATACGGGTTTATTGACATAAACGATTATGGTTACTCGTATGAATTATATAGGCTTTTTGTTAAACCAGCCTATATTATATCACTGAAGTGCACGTGACTATATCAAATTTATTGATTCCAATGAGATGGGAAATTGTGGGATAAAGAGAGGCTGATTATTCGAGATAAGAACGAAAGGAACTTGGCTTAATCTATGGAGGAGGGCCGGAAGGTCATAAACAACGACTCCACGGTAATTTTGTAGTTCTAACCGAAAATATTTGACACTGGTATCTCTGAAGTCTGTTGTAGACAATGAAATATTCTTTCCACGTTTTTAAATATGGCAGGAAACTGGTGATTAAATTATTGCAGACTATTATAATCGTATATAAAACATGATACTATGAAAGCCTTTGTTGAAAACTATTGAAATAATTAGATTAAGGCTGTAATCAATCTCGAGTTATCCCAAAAATGACAGTGTTAAATTTAAAATAATTTTTTCCCCTTATTGCTGCTGTACAATTTTGGGACATAACTTATTTTACAGATATTATTAATACGGATTCGTACGCTTTTTATGGTTTACTCTAAAGTTTATATTTTTTTAAATATTTAAACGATTTAGGTACGAATTATTTAGATTAATCATAGCTTTAAAATTAAAGCTTAAATTCTTATAACTGTGAGACAAAAAAGGTCGTAATTGTGTATAAAGTGCAACATTGTTCTTATGGAGCTAAAGCCAAGTTGGCCGCCACTCGTAATATAGAAAACTAAAGTCATGTGACAAAAATACATTCTGAGTGGTCATGTAGGGTAAACCGTATAGTTTAACTAGTTACACAGACAAAACCAATTGCTCCATTAGAACTTACTGTAAAGTAAAGAGAAACCGCACCAACCACAGTAAATACTACGATACACTGTAACCACACTATCTCATAGTCTACTGTTCAACAACTACAGCGTGCCTCTATCTCTCTTATATTTTATCATATTTTCCGTTATAGTTGTAGTAATACAAATATTATTTAATACATAGAAATCTTGCAAGATTATATTCAATATGTCATGAGTGTATATTTATAAATTGAGCAAATTAAGGTTCTTACTAATATTAGCAAAAATATAAATCGAACTATACAAGAATTGGCTTTAGGAGTTTGTTTTGAATAAATTTCAATTATGCTTAATATAAACTCTTCAATGGATAAGGCTTTAGATACCTAAATCAAGATTTGAAGTTTTAGTGTAATTGACGCGTTTCTTAGGGACGCTGTATAGTGATTTTACACATGAGACGGCAAATGATTAATCGCTGTTGTTTGTGCTGTTTAGTGCAATAGTTATTTCTGCCAGTAGCCTTTATTGGCGGACTAGCTCGTATTTTAGTCTACAGTACGATCTCAAAAGCATAAAGATAGGCATAATGTGTAGTCATAAAGACATTTATTGCTTTCGCTCAGTGAAGGAACCCTTCTACGAAACTATGGTTGAAATCCATAAAAGAATTCTGAAAATTTTATTTTGTGTTATTATTACACTTTAAAGCTTATACTTAGATAAGATGTCCCAAAATCTTAAGCTGTAAGACACACATCACAACAGGCTGTTTTTTATCACATCTACGTAACTAAATATGTCTAAGGTTCATGTTGTCTAATAATATGTAGAAAATTCATGATGCGAGAGAAATAATTCCTTTGGATAAGATATGAATAATAAACTGTAAAATTTTACTGATTCGTATGAATAAATCACATTTCTTTTAAACTCAAATAACAAAACACAGTAATTATACCGTTTGAGATATGAGTGATAAGAATGTTAAAGTCAAGATAATATAAAATTCCACTATTGTTACAACATTTGAGTCTCCCTGTGTTTATTAAACAGGATATAATTCATTATGATTTTCAAAGAACAATATTTCAATGATTATTCCATAAACCTATGTGTGTAAAACTTTGTATATATATATAATGATAATTTGTATGCTTCTCCAGTCTACATCCTAAATTTATAAAGGATTATTTGTAAAATTATACATTATAATCAAAGCATAAATAATAGGCCTACAGACTATATATATGTTATGTATGATTAGAGTTGAGTGTGGTGGCAGAAGTTAACAAAAATGATTTTGTTGCTGATAGTTTTATAAATCAACAATGACTATTTGCGTGTTGTATACTTGGAACAATAATATACAACATGTACCTTTTATTACCACACCGTGTAGAGATGTAGTATTATTAGAGAGTGAAAGGTGTAACGGGCTAATGGCATTGTAAACATTGATGATAGCCTGAGAGTGCTTCCTATTTGCTCAATCTGCCGGCCACATCACCATTGGTTTTACTCATTGTGTTTACGTTAATTTTTATATTTTTCTGACAATTTGTATGTAATACATAATCAAACGTAAATAACTTGAAAGCTTTCTATAAAATCCATTTTTTGTTGATATTATCTTATATTTTTGGAAATTGTGTAAATACACCTTAGCTTCACGTTTAAAACTAACACACACATGCTGTTCAGAAAAGGGTGTCACTAATGGCTTTGGCTGATCATGTACTCATCATTTCAAGAAAAGTTAACATAGTTAAAGTTATTAACCCAAAAAGTAGTAAAAATACAGATATAAAATACAGGTATTGATAAATTAGAGAGAAATTTAAAAATAATGGTGTGATTTCCTTTAATAGTAACAAAATCTTATGAAAGTTTTTAAAGTCAAGTAACAAAAACTCCAGTATTGTTCCAAATAAATTAAAAGGTACTAACTATTTTGAAATTGTTATTACAATCCCTACGGTACTTTACTCAGCGAAATCCGGCATCGCATTATCGAGCTCGGCCACTTTAAATTGATGCTTGCAAAAACCGGAAACAATAAACATTTTTGTCACTTGAAAGGTCTCAACTATTTTGACATGCTGATGTGTTGAGTCATTGCTAAACCTTCATTGCGATAATCTTCTAAACGCATTTTCTAGGTTTTTAGAATGTAAAATTGATACTTCTAGAAAATATAAGAATAATGATCTTATAAACGTCAAGAGGGCACTAATAGCAAAATATTATTCTATTGCAAACGCATTTGGCTTACTACAGCACTGATAAGGAACCTTTCTACATAATGCAGTTTTGTTTTTTAAACCGAAAGAAAAAAATGTATGTTATGAGAACGATACACAAACAGCCATCTTATTTGTAGCACAAAAGATTAATGTTAAATTTCAATAATTTTTAGGGATTTGTAGTCTTAGAATCATAAGAGGTTTTTCATATGAAACGTCTCATTAACACACATTCCGTTGTTGAAATATATACTAGCATTGAAATAATGATTATAGAAATAATTGAAGTTCTAAGGGGTATAAGAAACTTTTATTTTAAACAAAAAACGTTGAAAATAGATGTTTAGTTTTTTAATATCAAATTCCGAAAAGTAAAAGTTTATGTTATACATTTTTTCATTTTCTCAAAAACTATAAAAAGATGAAGGTCAGAACTTTATATCTTAATTAGATCCTCATAAAGAGATTTAAAAAATTAACAATATGTCTTAAACATAAAAAATATTAACTCTAAAACTTCATCCCCTTTATAGTTACCGTAATATGAAAGCTTTACAACCCCTAAGATTATTAAAAAACATTAGCTTGTACCTTTTGAATACTTTGTGTATTTTAGTACATGTTTGTTCTTTTTTATATAGTTAGACAAATTCTAACTTTTATTTCATTGAAATATATTATCCCCTCTTGTTCCCTGAGTTATATGAACATTGCCGCCTACGGTTCTTGGTCCTAACCAAGAACAAAACTTTTAAAGTCTCAATAATATTATAACAAAAGATTAAATATCAACAACATTACTTACCTAGTTACAAAAACCTTATAAAGCATTTTGAGAGCCCCAAGTCCATTGTGTTATTGATTTCATAAACATTTAAACAATAAGTTAGTAGAATGTATAATATTTCTCCTAATTTAAGGTAGCAATTTGGTTATTAAAATCAACATAATCTATACAAGATGGCATTAATCAGAGACCCTCCACCATGAATAACATGTATGATAAACTCAGTGGAGCCACAAATATCAACCGTTAATGTTTTCTAGGTAACTACATCAATATAGTGTCAATATATTATATTCGGAAATTAGAAATATAGTGTAAATTTATATATTGTGTACATATTTCGAGTATACAAATGTAATAGTGGATGACAATGACAAAAGTTTACAATTAAATTTAAACAGAACTATAGAATTAGTCTGCTTAGTCATAATCAATAAGATGAATCTCAAGCTCTATTAAAAATAATGTCTCTTTGTATTTTATTTTATTGATCTATGTACGATAACAGCAAACCCACATTCAGTACATTTGCAATGGCAAAATATAAAAGAACCTACAAAAAATAGACACATTTTCATAATACGATTACAACCAAAACACACAACTATTAATAGTAAAAATAAACACTAGCCTATATAAAATAAACAATAGGGACAGTTATATTTATTCAAGTAGAACACAAAAAAAACAGAAATACCAAACTAAACAATTAATTTTGCTTAAAGTAATTGGGTAGCATTATTTAGATAGGAGTGGTGAAAAAAAAACAATGAATAAATCATACTAGTAAAAAAATGTGTTAAGCAAAAATAGTATAACTGGTACAAAAGTGCGAACCGCTGTAATAATACAGTTAGTAATAAATGTAATTACAAAATAAACATTTATTGATTAATGGGTGTGGATTATTTTCAGTGAACAATGTAGGAAGAACTCCACAAACGCATCAGAAGCACAGTACTGGAGCACAAGGCCCTCTTACGTGTTTATTTGAAGCTATTATAGAAAAAGTCACACTCAGAAGTCAATAAATTCTCAAGACGGATGAACCGTTTATGTAAAGACAAATTTGGTTTAACAATTACTGTACAGTTAGAGAATTTTAAATTTCATTTACTGAATTAATTTGGAATGTTGTAGATACTAAAAAGTTTAAATAAAAAAATAAAAAAACATTTTATAATTAATAATTATTACTAGTAAGACATTAAAGATAAATATGTTTTATGATTAAATTTGTAGGATAAGAATTTTGTTAGAATTAGTCAAACCGTTTACAATTTTCATACATCCAACTTTTATCATAATTAAAAATAAGATCAGGAAATTTTAAATACATTTAATATACTAAAACATTTATTAAAAACGATCATAATGTTCTCTTCATTTTCCCCGTTTAGTTTATCTAATATACACCTCTAATTGCCATTTTAAGTATTTCTAGTACAAATACTTTTAAAATAATTTAAACCCCTAAAATTTCAACGATTTTTATTTAATTTAATAGAAATATTAAAATGTGATTTTAATATTTAGGGAGTTTATTAAATTAGGTATAACCCATTTACTTGTATATTATATTCTTTAAATGCTAGAAAAAAATAGAGATTTAACAGGGTTTATTTTATATGGTTTCACTTATATATAGGACGAATTTGGCTATTTAGTAAATTATATTTTACTTAAGAACTTTAATCAAAATTTGGGAAATTGGCCTATGAATTTTTTACATTTCGTTTCAAGAATATATTTTCAATTTATTTGCATAGATTTAATTTTTTACTTAAAAAATAAACCTTATAGGTAGATTTTTCAATGGTTTGGATACATTTTTCTGTTTAAATTTTAAGATTTACTTCGTATACATCTCATACATATTTTTCATTCAATTGGAGATGGCTCCTAAAAGGTCGTAGGAACGTGTAAAATTTTATTTTACATCAGGGAAAAACCGGTTTATGTTATTTTAGACAGAATTCGTATTTGAATTTTGCATGGCCCTGAAAATGGACTAAGAGTGAAAATATTAACAACTTATTTGAAGCATTTTAAAAATACTAAGATAATTTGAAGGTAAAAATATGTATGTACTATAACTGAAGATTACCTTACGTGCTACAAAATAAGATTTACGTAAGAAACATAATTGCATATGTTTTATTTTCCTATTAGGATATAAATTATTATATAATTTCATGAGACGGTTTTGCATTAGAAAAAGTTTCTTTATATTGTAAGTAATTTGCTTTGCATGAATACCGAGTTAAGGTTATTCTCCCGCGGGAGCTGGCTCAACCCACCACACCGCGAGTAAGTTGCTGGCAAATTGTCAGTCCTTTGTACCTAACTCGATAACCGTTTATCGTTTCTAAGCTGAAGTGTGGAATAATATTATGGGTAATATTAATATATATATATATATATATGGGTATCATGTATATATATATATATATATATATATATATATATATATATATATATATAAATTACTTATTCTCAACCTTGTTGAGCATTACTGTAAATTAATGATTCTATATTACTGTTTGTAAAAAAGTTCATTAGTAACAATAACGCAAACTCATCACAATGCGTTAAAAAAGGGCTTGTTTCATTTTAAACTAAATCTTTTCCTGTCTGTTGACGAAATAAACTTTTGTTTTAAGTTTTTTATAGGTTAATTATAGTAATTAAAAATTTTAAATTATAGTAATTTTATTGCTATGCTTATACTATAAATTACTGTAATTTTTCTGCTATATTTAATCAATGCTTTTATTCCTATCCCAGTTTTACACGTTTTCCTAGAGTTAAAATAATGGATCCTGTAAGGTAATAAACTCATTATTTTCGGTAATAATGAAGAATAAACTCCATTAAAAATATATTTTATAACGGTAATAAGTTACACATTTCAATAATTATACATTAAATGAATATAATATGCTATTTAAATTCTACCAAATATCAAAAGGTCGTTCCAGATGGTTTCCTTTCTTTAGTTAAAAAAGCGCTACAATATTTAGAACATATATTCATTTATATACAAATAATACTTATTAATACTTAATACTAAGTATTCATGAAATGTCATTTTAAATCATCTATAATTGTTTTCCTCCTGCAAAAAAAAACAGAACTATATACAATATATCACAAATATAATGGTTACCATAAGGCATTTCAGTGGAATTATTGTAATAACTGTATAAAATCCATTGAAATTTGTTTTGAAACTGAAAAATATAGAGTACTCATTAATTACTCTATCAAATTTCACAGCATTAATTTTCAGATACAAAAATTACGAAGTTTTATATATATATATATATATATATATATATATATATATATATATATCGTATATACAGTAAGTTATTGACGTGTTTTGCATGTTTTACCATATGTCTGTCTCATTGTGATTTGTTTAGGAAATTTTACATATTGAGTCTGAATAAAGTTATAAAGATGAAATTTTGTGAAATTTGAATTCTATTTATGACCTGTTATGAGAAATGTTTTCAGGAAAATATAGTATCAGGTTTCCAAGTGCAGCCTTTCAATATGTTCAAACTCTAGTAACTGAAACATTGGAGATTTTATGAAAACGTCGCAAGGGTAATAAAATATAGGTTCCTCTTTGATGAAATTTACTTATATGAAAATTTAAAGATTTATTTGTTCATAATCATTTTAAAAAAATTGTTAATTTAATGTTTTCCTTTTTCATATATCTCAGTGATAATGCTCAGGCTAGAACTGAGAGGCCACGAGTTCGATTCTTCCGGAGGAAAATAGAAAGCTTTTAAGGGGGTTTAGACACTTCTTTTAAAAACGTTAGTCCAATCTGATGCAACACCATTAGCGTAGCAATAACCCCAGTAAAAATACTAGCCATATACTTTTGTTATAGTAAATAATGAAAGTAGTTAATTTTGTGATAAAATACAAATTAACATCGGAAAACGTTTCAATTTTCTTTTACAGACATGTTCAATTTTCAATTAGTTAAATCATTGCTTTACCTTTGCGGGGTCTCTTAAAAAAGACAAAGTGATATTGCAATAAGCTGTGAGTGTAGATCCTGAACTAATTATACATTACGCTCAGTGAACCCGTATATGTGATGAGTTCCTAGTAACGTTAGCTTACTTTGTGAATCTAATAATCATTATTAATACGAAAACTCATTCGGTAAAGCTGTTACCTTGAAGTCTCTTAAAGATTCACTATATAAGGTTTTAATCAGGATGATTGTACAACATTTAAAATTTTTGAGTATATTTAATATAGTGATAAGCGTATAAATTGGTGTTCTTTTTGTTCAAAACAGATCACATTTCTATTCCATCTAATCATTTCTTTCTATGATTTATAAATATATTAGACTGATATTTCGAAATATATATATATATATATATATATCATAATATAAAATATTACTTCATCAATCTAAAAATTATTTACGTCAATGTCTACTTTAAATGTTAAAATATTCATATAAAAGGGATTACACGATGTGAGCAAGTAAATTTGCATTATATCTGGAGCAAAATATACGTATTTTTCACAAATATTTTCTTGTCATCGAATGTTTATAATCGGACACTGTCAAAATATTGTTAAAATGCTAATCCTAAGTATATGCCGCTAGACCGGGGTCTTTTGTGTAAAAATCAATGATTTTGGGTTAATAGACGACTGGCTTCATTGATTTGTATTAATAATAATAATTTAATTTAATTAGTATTTAATAAATGATCAAATTGTTCTAATAGGAATTTGTAATTTCTTCCTAATAAAAAATCTCTCAAAAATATGTAACAAAACCTAAACCAGACTGAATGGACCATTTTATGAGCAACAAAGGACAGTACACTACAAGCATCTAAATCTATAAAGGCGGCTAAATTCCCGTTACAGTAAACCACATTAATCGCTGAGTCTGGCTGTGAAGCAATTATCGAGTCTAAGTGCTAAGAATCATTTTCAGGAACGGACTTATAATTTTATAATATAGAACTGTACATCCATAAAACTAACTAAACTAATTTGTTTATTGAGCACTTATATTTCTTAATCAATTTTGAAAGTTATAATAATGTCATATTTACAGCTAGTCTGTACTATAGCGTACAATGAAGCATTTACCAAAGATCTTGTTCTGTAAATACTATTTAAAATTCATGTTGAAATATAATTTCTTGCCAGTGTTGAACAGCTAGTTCTATCCAATAAATGATCAATAAATATTTCAGGACTCAACAAGGCCATTCAAACAACATTCCAAATACTACAACCCATAAGAGTTATAATTTATTCTCTATACTAATTTCTTTTCCACTACCCAGTAGCAGTGTGTATTGCGTACAAAATGTGTATACAGTATAGAATGTAATTTGTGGAATTTAAGATTATTTAAAAAAATAGTTATAATAATTAAAAGTGCTTGGTTCATTACATCATTAAATTTCAAATAGTGTTTCAGGGTCTAATTTTTACGAATCTTTAGGTTTATGAATGGCAATAATCACGTATATGCTCATATATATTCATATATCAGTGGTGTTAAGGTTAGTGATAATTACATAATATAAATAGGCCTATGATTTGCTCTTATATGTTATATAATTATTAATCCTACAATATTTAAACGTAATTGGTTATACTAACTTTAAAATATAAAAGTTCATTCATGCTAACTTTTACCATAAAATATTAGTGGCACGACGTGGCCGTTACAAATTTTATAACAAGAGATTTGAACAAATTAAAATCGTATAATTAAAAAAAACATATATTCTCCGAAACACTCACCAACTCCTTCCATGATTGTTTATTTACTCAATCGCCGCATAAATCCTTTTAGGGTTTCTGTTGACAGTTGTGATGGGTGGATTTACTTCAGATATCCATCCACTTTCACCACAATTGGATTATTTCTTGCTTGTTCACGCAACGTTTTAAACGAGTTTTATACATTTATAAGGATTTATTACCATAACACCGATGGTTAACGTAATAATATCAACTACATAGACATTTTAATCCATGCATTAATGTAATAATTTAGTTACAGAAAGTTTTCAATTACGTCTTCAAATTTAATAACACCTGACCACGTCTCTGTAAATTAAGTAAAAACTTCAAATAGTTTAAAATTTATCCCTGTAATGTAATTAATATTACTATCTACTTGTTAATTCCAAAAATTGCTTACACGTAGATAGTAAAAGACTCAAATTCCTTAATTCTTACGTAGATAAAAACCGATAATACATTAGAAACATGAAAAGTAAATTAGCAATTAAACCCAGAAGAACACAAATATTATTTCTTACAATAAAACAATTTTAAATGATAAATTTGTCCCATTTCAAGAATAATTAAAACAATCTGTCAAGTACGAAAATTTTTGTGTTAGCAATGGAAAAACTCTTAAATATGCTAAATATAAAACTACGTCTCAAATTAAATCTGTACAAAAGATAACATAAATGTTATCGTTTAGTTATTTAAGTCTCACATAGTTATGAAAATGTATTGGTGGCTTGATGCATTGCTATAATTACAGATAAAATGAAAACGCAGTATGTAATAAAAATGCCATGACTCCAGTTTCAATATATTTAATCAAGGCTTTGATTTGAACACCGCTGACCGCATTGTGAGATAAATCCAGCTCTCTGAAACTGATGTTTGTAATCACACATGGAAATGTGCGAAAAAGAAGTTTCTGCCTACTTTAAAATATATTAAATTTACTAATAGCATCGCATCACTAATTCTTCTATTTTAGGTGCAATAAATTACTTAAATTGATATAAAATAATATGTTGATATTTAAATAGTAAGGTATTTAATTAGGGCCTTTATTTTTAATATAGGCCTTTATAAATATAGACTTAAAAAATAACAAATCTGTCTCACTAAAAATAAAAATGTGTCTTAATATTAGACAATAAACTGTTTACATGATATGCGATCTAGATGTAAGTGGCATTTTAATTTTGATTGTGTTTAAAACCAGATAGAAGAGAATTCGCTAAAGCTCAGATAACAAAAAAATATTTACGTTGTTTTAGTAACTTATGCCATACGGTAAAGTCTAATTTTATACAGCAACACAACACATTTGGACGGTCACATCCTATTGTTTAATTCTGCACTGAATTCAAAATTTCCGTCTCTTTAAGGAGATAAAGAATCAATGATACCATAATGAAGTGTTTCAACCCAGACCTTAATGTGTATTCATTTTCATGAACAGATTGTTCCCTATCACATAGTAATAATAATAATCCCAAATCAAATTCCTAAAACAATATGTTGAAATTGGTATCTCTTTTTGTGTTGCAGTCCGAGTTATCATGTTAACTATAAATTATAGCAAACGAAATATAAACTTGTTGAATACATTACATACATTTTACATACAATACAATACATTTTCTTAACTAAGTAAGACTATTTAGTAATCAAACTATAAAATTTATACTCTCTTTAAATACAACTCTAAATAAATTTTAAATAAGTTTTAGGTGTAATTTTAGGACAGCATATTTAAAAGTTTTCCCATTGCTGGCGCTACAATTATCGTATTTAACAAATGGTTTAAAATATACTTAAGATGGATAAATATATAATTTACAAACTTAGTATCGATCAGCGTTTATGTTTATAGCATATTATCCATTTTTATCTTTGTAAGAGTGGGGGTACTTGATTCTTTTACTTTTAGTCCCTATTTCAGGTAACAGTGACATACTTATCATGGCCTCTGACACTAAAGATTGTAAAAGATTGTTATATAAAACTATTTTGTATTAGAAACATTTTTTCAAACTCAATTTACTCGCAGGAAAATATAATCATTTATACTTAGTAAAAATATATAATATAAAAACTTATATTGCAATGTGTTATAATTTCTAAAATATAATTCAAGATACGGTTTAGGTTTAGATATGATTCTGTATCCATGTTTTATTTTCAGAGGAATCGTTGAGACCATTTATAAAGCTATTATTAGTTAGAAAATGTATGACTATATATGTTTGATCATATTTAAACAAATATTGTATGCTACATCCTTTTCTTAAGTACCATATTTTCCATATGATGAAATCTTTCAGTCTGTGGATTGAGTTTCACGCTGAATAATGCACTTCTAAGCAATCAGTTCCTGAATAAACTTCATTTATGTACTTCGTGTTACAGTATTATCACTGTATAATATGATTATGTAAAATCATATTCTCCCACGCATTATTTGCTTAAAAACTCAGAGTTTTGCATAAAACATATTCTATCATTCAAACAAAATCAAATCAAATATTATAAGGCGACTGTGCATTTTAAAGTTTCAACTGTGCAATTCTAGGCTGTGCACTTCTTTGTACACTGGTAAACACTTTATCTTTAGCCTTAGCAATTAATAAAGAGTCATAATTGTAGAACGCAGGTCTTGTAGTGGTCTACCTGAAGTTGACAGAAGAGAGGAGATTTTCATCCGACCTTAGGAATTTGATCTTCTATCCTAGAATATATGTTTATATTATTTATTTATATCGGGAACATCTTCACAGAGTTGAAATTTATAAATAATTCGCTCTGTATACAATGCAACTCAATGCAACTAGCAACTCAAAACTTCAACGCTTTGAATATCCTGTGCTAACTAGGGATGATTTCCCCACCATTGGTATTTGTAAAGGGGAGGTGATATCCTTCCAGAAAGACATATTCGTATGTTTTTATAGTTGAGTGGAATTGCGGAAATTATACACTGGACTAGGTCGCAGTTTATACATTCAGGGAATGCAACTCCCAATGAGATCTGAGTACTTGACAATATACCACCCTCATAAGGTAAAGAAGAAGAAGTGTACTGATAATTCTACTTACCAACAGATTGCAATTCTCCCTAGACATTACACGCCATCATAAATATTTTAAACCAACTTTATAGTACTTAATTAAAGCAGTTATACCATAATACCACCTCATTGCACGCACTTATATTTTGAAAATTCCCGTTGCGCGACCTTTTAATATTGACAATAAAATTAACCCAGGGTATATAATGGAAATGGAGGTTTCTAGCTCTTTGCAAACACGATGAACTAAATATAGAAGGGACACTATAAATGGATGTCACTTCTTGGATTTCAATGAAATTTATTGGCAGTTAATGTATAATATCAATTCATTGCAGTGTCAGTGGTCTGTTACATTGTGGGAGTATATCATACAAGGTAACTCTGAATTTTATCAATAATTGAACACGCTTACTCATTTTTATGGACTGCAACGCTCGTGATGTGCTACATTTAGCATGTGTGATAATACTTAGTATGTGTTGTACTTATTTAATTTCGTTGAATTCTTTAATTTATGTACTTACTATAAATATAAATTTCAAACAAAACAAAATTTGGATTTGGAACGAAAGCATTATTTTTCCAGATTCATTTTGACGATTTCAAAGTGTTATTTGCATACAATAGCTATTATGGACTGTCTTTAAATATATCTCATGTATTAGATAGTGGTTCACTTTAACTAAACTTTAGGACTTTCGCTTTAAGTGTCCCGTCTAAATTTACATTATTTATGCTTATAACAAGGGTACACACTGGTTTACAATATGTACATAATAATAAGACATAAAAAGGATTAATTTTTTTAAATCGGTTTATAATAATTATTTATGGGTCATCAAATAGTCAAATTAAACTATTTTAAGCCCTGTTTATCAAGATTAATAGTTCCATGTGTTCATAAAATAAAGTTAAAAAGTTAAGCGACTGACTACACGTGTTCTTAATGTTCGATTTTATATTAGTTTATTTCTTTAAAATATTTTACTATGATCTATGTTTAAATAAGGGAGATACACAAAATAAAAAATCGCGATTAATTTTATAATTTCATAGAATATACTGTACACGTTACAAAATTATTTGCTATTGTACTCATTGAAAACTACATTAAACCTTTTCTTTACATTCTGCTAATAATTTCGGCAACTTTGTTTGCGTGTGTTAACTTCCGCTTTAACATTCATTTTTACTCCGGTCAGTATTAATATATTGGAAAGAGAAGCACTTAAGATTCAAGTTTGCGTGATAATGAAAGATTTAATTTGTAAAAATTTGTCTAACGTTACTCAATATTTTGTAGCCAGTTTTGCTGATAAGTTACCCAAAGCCATTTTTTAGCTCAATATTGAGCAATATATATCATAGTATAGGTTGAAAGATTATTTGTATAATTTGAAATGTTAAAATAGTTTATTTGGTGAGGAATAAACGAAACGTACAAATTTTTACGAGTCGAAAAAACTAAAGCTATTGAATAAAACTCAATTATTAATGGAACACAGCCAATATTGTGGTAAAGATTCACTTAAATAAAAAATTTATAATGCAGTTCAATATTGGAACATAACCAAACTCGCTTGCCACACAGGAGTTAGAAATTAGGAAGAGCATTAATGCAAAACACGACCTCTGCTTTTTGGACCTTATCCAGATACCTTCGCATGTTCCAGTTACATACGACGGTTCATCTAACCAAAAAACTACTGTAGCAATTGTAGTAACCAATTTGGATGTTTTTAATATAGCAATGACACTGTTCAAGTAGGAGGGAATTTCCGTTCCGATTTGGTCATAGTAGCAGTTCGGCTGTTTATATGTATTACGCAGTTTTGACCATATATAATAACTAAAATCAACACCATTTACATTTAAAGAGCAGGATAGTATTACGTTGCCGCAAAATAATATTTTATTATGGATTTCATAACTTACAAGATAGCAACCCAAATATTTATGTTTACAAATTACTGTTGTAATAAGAAGAATGTTACGGAAAGTCTACTAGCAGTTACGTCACGCTTTAAGTGCAGGATCGTCATTTAACCGTTAATAATAATAGTCTGGTTTATTAATTAACATACTGTTAATACAGAACTCTAAAACAAGATGAAACGTACGATAGATTTGAAGTGTGAGTGGAGGGCTACGCGTTCGCTCCACAGAGGTGGGCATCCTTGGCCCAGAGAGCAATTTCCAATCTACCGATGTTTAAAAATCTCAATTTAAATAGATAATCAGTAGAGAGTATAGCTCATACGAAATTTAAACTTTATGAGTCAACTCTAACACGTGAACAACTACAAACATTTTCAGTAATGCTGTAATGCACGTTGTTTACTCAGCCAAGGTATCTGATCCACACATCTAGATTTATAATTCTTCTCAGGTATTTCTCCGCACCACACTCCATTTGATATATCGCCACAGGTGTTGTTTTGTGAATCTCCACGCTGAGCAAAGACATATTTATGATAGTTTACGGATGTATCTTATACATTTCGGTATTTCAATTTTAACCAAAGTATTAAGAACGATGGCATTTAACGCGTTTTCTGCTTTGTAGCCACAAGTTCTTTAATATGTTAAATGAATATGACTTCCAATAAAATAATTCAAACATTAGCTTCCGTAAGATATGTGTGCTCCACAGCTATAAACAAGTGTACAGATAATACGCAAAGATGAAAAATTATTCTAGAACGTGTTCCATTTATAACATTATGTTATAATGTTTTAATTATAAAACTAATTGCTGATCTGTTATTAGAACAGTACAAATATCATATTTGCTTCGTACATACTTAAGTATAGGTTAAAATTGTATTTACTCCAAGTATATCAAATAGCTTAATAATTTTATTGCCTTGAAAAACTCATCACTTTAATTTTTTAAACCGTATAAATGTATATCACTGATTATTTATGAGGTTTTGTGTACGTGACTGCTTTTTCAGGCTCAATAAAAATTCAACCCACTAAATACGTTTATTTTAGTTTGGATCACTAACGTCAACACCAAATTATCAGTGAAAGGTTTTGTTAAAGTGATGTAACAACAACATGTGTACAGTTTACTCGCTTAGTTTGTTATGTGAGTTTGTTGATGCAGTTACGGGAACCGTGTTGCAATATTTAGTTATGGCAGAGATCGGATTAGCAAAACTCGCTTACCTGTCACGACTAAAGCAAAAATAATTTTATTTATCATCAAACCTCTTATTTGAAAGGCTTGACTTCATAATGAGTGAAAATTGGTTAACTTACTCACTGTGGTTCTTTCTAAAATACAGCTGAAATTTTAAAATGCTTCTGTTAAAAGTTGCTTCTTTTTCTGGCTAAGTTCAAGTCATGATATCTATATTGACATTGAAGACACAAATTAATGTTATTTTTTTTCAATAAACGTTTATTATTATTATTGTCTGTTACACATTAAATAACAATATATCCAATTTATTTTTTGCCCAAACTGATGTGAAGGAACTTAATAGATTAGCATGCAACTAATAAACTTTCTTTTAATGCGTTAAATAAAACTAATAGGCATTAATGTTAGATACCATCAAGCTTTAGTCTAAAGTTTACCACTGGTTGGAGAAACAGATTATCCCGAAAACCTGGATATTTTTTTAACAACGCAACGAAGGTTCAACGCATCTTTGGATTTAGCACATTGTTCCGTACTGCCTTTCAGTTTGGCGTTACTTAGATTATGCTGATTATATAAGAAAACCTATGCCCTGTATTAACTAAATAGAGTTTACGAAAAATGTGTTGTTAAATTAATACTTTTAATCATACTTTCATTTGAAAAACTGTATTGGTTTTATTAACAAGAAGTACGACACATATGTCGTGTAACATGCTTTGTTGTGGTTGTATGCAAAACCTGTACTTCATAGCGTATGCTGCAAGAGTCACTATCTCATACAGGAACAAAAACAGAATTGCTTCTTAATTGTATAAGGTAAATTCCGTTCCTCAAAATTTTTTGAACTTCTGATAAAAAATATTTTTATAACTTTATAAATATACAAACTATGAAAGGGAGGAATTTTTAACTCCATAAATAATGGCCTGGAATGCAGTAAAACGGAAATTGGTTATGATTCTGAGGAAGGATTTTTGGAGGATTATGATAGGATATAATGTGCTGACGTAAGTGCCTCCCCAACATGCTAGTCCATATCTTAATCGAGATCCAACTAGGCCATGATACATGTTAATCAGGATTTTTTTGGACAAACGTTCCTTAACAAGTAAAAACTCGCAACAGTTCCACCAGCTCTCTCTCTTTAATTCGTTTACATGGCTCTTCTAAGAAAGATTTGAATCTATTATTAAACCTAAGTATTTCATTTGAGTCACCGATTCCAACTTTAAGCAATTACAGTTGCTATTATTTTTACACTCTAAGTCATGATAACATAGCGGATTTTCAAAATTTAGTTTCCTTTGTGTATCACAAGCAATGTTTTTTTTTTTTGTTTTTTCACTTAATATCATAAAATTCTTATCAAACCAAAAACGCAAATAATTTAAATCTTCCTGCATTAAGTTGCGAATTACTAGTAGATTTGGATTAGTGTACAATAGCGCTGTGTCATAAGCAAACGCTGTCAATCGGCCATGTAACCTGCCTTTGCACAGTTCATTAATGTATACTAAAAACAAGACTGGATCAAGAACTGAATCTTGGGGCACTCCATATCTAATAATTTCACACTCACTAAATTTGCCATCAATTTTCACATATTGTTCTCTATCTTTTAGGTAGCTTACTAACCATTCATAAGCATGACCCCGTACTCCTGCCAACCATAATTTATTTTAAAGTATACCATCATCAACTGTATCAAATGCTTTTGTTATGTCAACAAATAAAGCAGCACATTTATTTTCACTGTTATCAGAGTTGTATATATTATCCATCAATTAATGCATTTTACAGTAACTATTTTGATAATAAGTATAATAAATTCATGACTATCAATGTACAAATAATTATATTAGTTCTTAAAAATATATTTTCTTTTTCACTGCCCAGCCAGTTCTTTGTACTCATATTTCGGCCAGTTTTTTAACGTGTCAAAACAGGATAGTAAATCAGAATATCTGTCGAAAATGGATTTAACAATAATTTGTAAACGGTAAAAAAACTACAAACACAGATTATTTTGCAACAGCTCTTTTCAATTCGAATAAATGATTTATTACCTCTTATAGCACCTGAAGCATACCTGATACTCTAGGAGACGATAGCTAATTTGTACTGTATAAAACCATAACCTAGTGTTTCATGAAAGCGATAGGTAGCATGCCTTGTTGCACTATTAAGTAAAACTATATATTGCACTCTATAATCTAACCCATCTAATAATTATAGAGATTGTTGTAGAGGTAACCCGGTGCCAGAGAATGGTGATAACTGTTTTAATTTCTCGAAAAGTAAAACTCGATTGTACTGAGGTGAGCGATAAATATAGGAATACCCGGGACAGGTAAGCGGGTAACGATAATCGGATATCCTGCACTGTTAAACACTACAACGTCGCGGCCATAAACTCGTTGGTTTAGAAGCTGATTAACACTTGTCATAGCAGATGACGTATCCCCCTTATGTTTATTTCTACCTTTAAACAGTAATATATATTGCAATTTGAAGATAAAACACTGTTTAAGGGATTACTGGAGACGCAAGCGAACAATGTTGAGCAAATTAGACATAATTCAAATAATATTTCTAATATTAGTGTGGTAGTAAATGTATTAAAATAAATACCAATCAGACTGTAAAAATACTAGTATTAATAATTAAATATTTTATAACGTGAAATTGAAAATCACATAAAATTACAAATTAAATTTTCTTAAACACACAATTTTCAAATAAATAACTTGAATGGTAAATATTTATTACTATAATTTCCATGAAGCGTAAAGTAAAAATGTCTTATTTTACCAGGCGAAGTTAGGACTAAGAAGCCCTCTGTAACACTTACCCGGGGGACCAACGGCTTAAAGATAATGAATATAAGGTTTGCATTCATTGTTAAAGGTGACTTCCGAACCACCACCAATGGCCGGGCAGGCGGGCTGGCTTGATCGCTCAGCGGTCACCCATCCAAGCAGCAGCCACGCTCGACGTTGCTTGATCCGGTTATTTTGCGATAACCGGTGTACCCAACGGTTTTTGAAGCGTCTACATAATATAAATTCACCGTACCTTTTAGTTTGGTTTATTGTTAAAAATGTATATCATTACATAACTGAACTCTCCGTGTGTTACTCAATCACGTAAATCATTATAAATGTGTTAACATCTACAGTCAGTTATAGTTATAGTAACAAACCTTGATATTTAAATTTGTTCCGGAATCGGTGTTAAGCACGAGTTATATAATTATTAGTTTCGGAAAAAACACAACTTAACTGTCGTTTTAACAAATATTTTGTATGCAATGCCTGTTCATAGTGCTGTAATTCAGAAATCAAATACCAAGTTGCTATCTAGCTTTTATTAATCTAGCTTTTAATTATTATATATATATATAATTTAAATACTATTATAAAAGCCATCTTACTTGTCTTTAACAGAAGTAGGCTTCCCAGACCTGTGTATGCTTATATGTCATAACAGAGAACAAAGACAAGAGCAAAATCAAATATGCCACGTAAAATATTATGACCGGAGTAAATTAAAATGGCCATAAATATACACTTTTATATTTTTATCGTAGCAACAAGAGAAACTCAACAATAGCGTTGGAAATAAAATTACCCGTAATTGCTTAAAAATCCGAGGGTAAATGCTATTTTTATATTTTAGATACATATTTCTTCTAATTCCGTACACAGTTATAAAAGCTCAGTAAAAAATATTATTTCCTTATTCTTTTTTTAACTTTTCAAGTTAATTTATGTACTTTCACAAAGAGTTTCAAATTATAGAATAAAAAGGAAATTTATTTATAGCCACACGATTTCACTATTTGTTGTATTTAATAAGATTATATATTAAAAAATATGTATGTAATATTTTTCAAGATCATTAAATTCAAAAATTTATGACTTGTTGTTTTAGAGACGAAACCTAAACATTATAACATATTTTAGGAGCTTAATTGATTTCAACGTAACATTAGTAAGCAGGTGATGTAGGGAAGAGCAGAGAAAATTGGACGAGCAGGACACAACACAAATCCACTGTTATTATTGTTTACATAATAATAAATCCTGTACAAAATAGACCGACATTATTTGAGTATGATAACTAAATTACTACCTTAGAACATAATAACTACTGCACTAACATATTTAGCTTACATGTATATATTTACAAATTATGTAATGTACATATTGTTTATAATTATTTATTGTATAAGAATATAAGCTCCCACTCAGAAAATATTTTTCTTATACACCTATTGTAATTTAAAATACAAGGAATGTAGTAAACAATGTTCTTTTTTCAACATAATGACTTTATCAAGGAGGCGGTGTAGTGTTTAAACGATGGTGGAGATCCGATTACAAATAAACCGCTTACCTGTCTCGAGCATTCTGCTATTTATCGGACAACTGGACACTGTCAGTTACTCTTTTATAGACGTTACTGATGACGTTTAAACTGTAATTTCTTTTGTAATTTTTAGTCATGTTTCAGTATAAACTGTATTTTCAATCACATATCAAAATCGTTAAAATACCACAACTAAAAATCTATAACGCCTAAAAATTCAAATGTGGCATTATTGTCTTACGTTTAAACCCCCTCTCCCGTCCTTTGTATTATGTACTTATATTTAAAATACAATTATTATCTTGTACGAGATACTAGTGATTGGCCGCCTATTACAAGCACTTGGAATTCAAAAGCACCGTATATTCACAGCGTATATTTCATACCTTAAATAGCTTATGTACACCCAGAATGCACGTCTTACAGACCTGTGCCCCGTACCCGTTAGAGAGCCAATAATTTATAACACAGGCACGCTTAGCAGAGAAGTTTCGATGAGCCTGTATTCGAAACCCTGGAGGAACACTTCGATTAAGAATCTATCTGGGGCATATTACTAATGTAATTTGTAAGAATAGTGTTTTTTAAAAAGTAAGAATAATACATATATTAAAATCTTTGTGGTTTTTATTTCTACTTTATACATTTGCAATCAAAGAACCCATCTTTAATTACTGTAGGTTGATTTCTACCTGCAGCATTTCTCACTTAAAAGTATTTAAAGTTAGTACAAAACACCACTATATGTGAACAAGTTACTGATAAAGGGAATATGAAAATATTATTTAAATACCTGGGTAAGTGTAAACAGTTATAATTTCTGTAACATTAAAAAATCCAACAAAATGTGCTGTTAACCTCGTTTTCACTTTCGAATGTACATTTATACACGTTCTTAAATACTTTTTTTAGATAATTTGTTGCTTCATAATACATAAACACTAAGAACAAGAATATCTTTAATTTTACTTGTTACTCTGAATCTACTCTTATTCTGTTAATTATTTTGCATTATATATAAAATAATAAGTAGTTAAGCTAACTAAGTACTAATTTACAATTAGTGTTGGTTATTAGACCTTGTGAATGCGGATTAACAAATATATAAAACTAAACTGCATCTAATACTTATAGTGAGATTTGAAACTTAAGATAATTAAATGAAGTAGAAACTGAATACTCTGTAAGATTGTCGACACCGATATCCATAACTCATTTCGCTACTTGCAGATTTATAGTAACAATAGTAACAAAATTATACTTTTGTAAAATTACTGAAAAGCTAAACTATAAACAAAAGAGTGTTATTAAATTGCACATTAGATACCTAAAAGACTGAAATATAACGAATAAAACCTAATTCAATATCAACTGTAAACTACTTAAAGGGCTATTAGAAATATCTCTTGGAATATGGTCACTAAATATATAACAAATGTAACGTATACGTAATTAGGTTAGCATAATTTCTGATGTATATGTCAGTTGATAACATCATCGAGCTGGGTTTTATGAAGAACACACGAACTAAACTTTAATTGATGAAAGCAAGATGTGATAAATATTACACATCACTGGTGAAAATCTACTGGAAAAAAATTGACTAATTAAAAAAAATTTACATAAACTACAATATCTACCCGGTTTAGTTTAAGGTGTCAATACTGCACACGTACAAAGTCTTCCATCATTCCATCTATTACTTGTAACTTTTGCCTAAACGATCAATTAATATTTACTCGGTCGGAGCACTGAAATGTTATAATACAAAAATGATTTCAGATGTTACATCTGAATACTAATGCCACCATTCTCGAGATAGAATGCAAGAGTCACTCGCAGCGACGCACTGACGTCACTGTATGGAATACAGCAAGAGACGTAAGTGGAGAAGAAGGCTGAGAGACGCCAGCATTACCAGAAAGTCCGTCAAGCACATAAAGAGTGGTTCGTTGTATTGAATATTTATCTTATAATGAATCTGCTGCTCAGAAGCCGATTTACGCAACTAAAACTACAGAAAATGGCCCTCGGAGTAGCGGCGTTCAGACAGTTCGTAGACGTTTTTTTTTTTTATTGAGTCCAAGTCTTAGTGATCAGATTACCTCTTGCTGGCATGGGGAGGACACCACCAATTTATCACTGGACATGACAGCTGACATAGCAGTAATGTCTGCCAGGAGTATCGTATGTCACGCTTCCCCTTTTCAAAATTCAGAGTGGCTTCTTGATTTACCCAAAGTTGCAAAAAAAGACAGTTCAGCCTCCATGTCCAGAAATCTTTGCAGAAAAACTCAGCTATTTATCGCCATCGAGTCTTTGGCCCGTTGTTTAGCATTAAAACTTCAACAGTGTCTCTTTGGTGCGCTTCTTCAAAGTTAACTTACTTGCAAATTCTCTTATAGCTGTAAATATTTGTCAGATATCATAATAAGGGATGGATATAACATTTGTTTCGATTATTAACACAATCATTATTACTTTTATAAATATATGTAGCTTATTTTAGATGTAAGAATATGAAGTTACATGTATATAATAGGTATAAGTAATCAATAATTAAAATAGGTATCTCTTGGAATATATTCATGTTCCTAATCATTTTCGAGTAATTGGGTTAATTGGATTGGAAGGCAGTGAGTCAGAGCAGATGAAAATTGAAGATGAAAGCAGTTACTATGTGTACAAATAAAATATATTGAATTTCTATTCAAAAGTCCATGTTATTTTCCACCTACTAAGTTTTATTAGTTGCTAATAATTTATAAATCTTCTACTGTCTTATCACTAGTGGTCGGTCAAGGTTATGGAACTTTTCCAGTAAAAGGACTGAAAGCCTGTATATATTGTGAAAGTATAGGTAATTAATCTTATCAAGACACAGGGCACGAATATAATCCTGTTCTGAATGAACTGATGAATTTTACACACTTTAATGCTTTTAGTATGTTTATTCATACTCATACTTCCTTTTTATCACTACCGACATATCACATGTCATAATTAGTTTGAGATTTATTTGATTTGGGATTTGATTTGCTATTTCTTATGAATGAAAATAGTTTTACATTTTTTGCATTACATATACAAGCCTTATGTAAATCTATTCCCTCTAAACAAGGACTTTTGATATTGTGATACCCATTAAGACTGGTATTTTACTGATTATGTATGACCATTAAGAGACACCTGTGTTTGTCTTTAGAAGAGTTTTGTGACACCAATGCATATCCCTGAGAGAAGGAAGGAAGGATGTTGATATATATCGGCTCTGTAACCGTATCGCTCTCTCAACCTCAACGTTTGTCAGAACGATCCTTTGACTCCTGCGTTTTTCTACTAACATTCGTACTCCTTGTTTTTATATTCAAAAGCGTTAAATTAAGCCAAAAATTTTATTGTGTTCGACTTTATCACAAACAGTCATCACAGTGTTTCTTTTTTTTAATTTTTTGTTCTTGTTCCCGGTTGTACATAACTGTTGATCAGATTGTATTGCTAATAAATCTATAAATATACAGGTCAAATCAGTAAGAAAATGTTTCAAACTGCGAAGCGCGATGTGCTTCCAAAGAAAGGATAATATTCATTACTGTGGCATAAATTTTAGTAGTTTACATAAGAAGTCTTAACTAAACGTTAAAACATGTTTTTATTAATATTATATTCCAAAATTGAGAGTCATGGCCACATCAGCGGTGTGAAAATGAACATCCAAACTAATAATGCATTTTTAATATGACATTTACTAATGACGGCAAAATGTGAAATTCACCTATTTATTTATATTTTTATTACGAGGTATATATCTTTTTAACTAGCCGATGAAAATTGGAAATAAATACTCACCCTTCCCGAAACTAGTAACTTAAGAGATATTAGCCACTGAAGTTAAAGGAATAAAAGATATAAATTCCAAATAGATCATTTAAATAAATAATACACAAAACATATCCGTCAGACACTAAAAGTTTAAATATATCACATAATTACTGCGATTTATGATTAAAATGCATTGCTTTTTGTATTTTGCGCTGGAAAATGAAAAGGAAGTTAACGTGTTGAACCAGCTGTACAACAACAATACGAGAACACACTTCCTGTTTCAGATATTGAAATTTTTGTTTTCGTTGTTTATATCAGTCCAGATGTACGATGTATCACTGTAACAAGACATCCGGCACCATATCGAGTTATCTTATTTCCTGCACATCTATATTGTTTTGTTTATATGTGAGCTTTCATTCCGAAAACATATTTTAGTTTAATAGTCAAACCCTACGAATAAACCCTTAACAATATAAATGGATAACAAACTGTTATCATTCATGAATTAGTTGATAATATTCTTAAAATATTACCGAAGATAGATATCACATCTATACGTATTTCCTAGAAGTTCTTTTAATAATATATCAAATTTTTAAATATTCCATTCTGAATAAAATTATACATTCGCTGAAACTATTTTTCCTCGCCTACTTTAACACGTGAGAGGCCAAACTGTATGCACACATCAAGCCAGATTGACCTGTAATATGAACGTACAGATCCTCCCGTGCTCCCGTGGTACTCAGGAGTGAGTAAAAACGCCTGGGGGAAATACCTTCCACATTACTAATATATATATATATATATATATAATAATATAATTGAGTATCGTTACATGAACTTTTTCTTAGTCTCAACTAATTAAAAGCTATGTAAACTTACTTCGAAATCACATTATAACTTTTTTAACACCGTAGCAATTGTAAGGAAACATTATTTTTAGATACATAGATTGAGGTTTAGTTAAAGAAAATATTCTGATGTTTGCAACATTCAACTAACATTTTTAATCATTAAAAGAAATATTTACTGTGATCAATCTGCAAAGACTTAACAAAGTAGCAATAATTAGTTAGCGAACTTCCTTCAACTCGGTTACTTTGCTCTGCTTTCATTTTGCTTAGATGTAACTACTTATTTTTAAATCCTTCTAGAAGGCTTAATAATGTAAGTTTATTATCAATACATTATCAATTTATTTGTGACATTTGTAAATTCTTTCTAAGTTGTTTAAAAATGTATTTCGAATAGTGAGAAATGATCTTCAATCTGGTACAAGCAATTCATTATTGTTTATTATTTTATTTATTTATTATAGATAATTACTTACACTAGAATATTTTGAAAGAAAATATTTTACTCAATATATTGTACAAATACATTTGGAGGAACTTTTCAAGATCCATTGTCAATACTACTTTCCCTCATTCAGTGATATAATAAATAAGTAGTACATGATGTAAATTTCTTCTTCTGTAGTCAATTGGTAGTTTCGAGATGTGCATTCTTATATCGTTTTCGGGTGGATAGCTAACGTAATAAATAACTACAATCATTTTTGGAGTGAACAAACCGTACCTTAACATATATCAGGAATCACAACAAACAAATCATACCTCGACTCTATGAACACTATCTCTGTGTCAAGCTGCTCATTTAATACTGCAATGCAAACGTGCTGAGGGTAAGCGTTTTGCGTTAAGCGAATTGACATGTGATTTTGAAATATTCCACCTAAGTAACTTGTTTGCCAAACTATTTATTCTGTCTGACATATCCAACTTGATTAATGTTCGATGTGGCTCGTATTGGTTTTTTACATAATAATCATATTTATTCAACTTAAAAACTTTTTAATGAAAAATTATTTATATTAATGTTTTAGCAAATAGTATTGAGGCTAAACAGTTTAGAAACTAATCTACGTTCTATAAAGTAAAACAAAAACATAAATACAACTTTTATACTAACTTAGGTGATTTATATATATATATATATATATATATATATATATATATATATATATATACGTATTTTATAGATGTATATACTTAATCGCTTAGCTATGAAAACTTATATTACACTGCATACACGGTTTTTAACTTTATATTTTAACCGCTACGTTGCTGCCAGTGCCGGACAGACGCTAATGAAGTCCGCCCGCCCTTCTGTAGGGACTACGGCGTAATTACCTTGTAACGAACATGTGAGTAACGAGCTAATTACAATCCGTTGTTATCACTAATTAGCAATACTCTAAGAGCTCATGTGTCAAATTTGAAATTAATTGATGCTCATTTACGCCCGGAACCAGTAATCGACATAGTGGGTATACAATATATCAGTACAGTGTTTTTCATGTATTGTGTTTATATCTTTTATTCAATTATTCTCAATATAAACAAATAACGTATCAATGACGAAAGAAACTAAAATATCCGTTAAGTTAACTCTGTTCATGTGTGACTGTTAAGATTAAATAAATTTAAGGAAAAGTTCATATAATTCCTTTAGAGACGCATTTCTATACATTTAATAATGTAAATAAGGAGCATGTATACAGTCTTGTACATTTTGAGCCGAACAAATTCCAAAATACTATATTTTGTATTACATCTCACCAATAATCCCGAATATAATCTCAACACATTTGCCGTCAAACTAAACACACGACTTGCTTGCTAAGATAATATATTCTCTTACTTTTAATCCAATTCCTTTTTTATTTAAAATAGCAAGATACACATTTTGTGATTATTTTGCCTAAGCCTTCTCTGTTTCCCACATTCAAAGATTCTGTAGGACTTTACATAGTGCATTACAATCAAGAACTTGTTATGTCTCATCTTGTTTGATAATTCGACGGCTACCATAAATGTATAATTAAACGCCACATATTAGATGTATTTACAGAATACAAAGCACTGAATCTCGGATTACACCTTGAAGGTTTGGTCTTTCGAAATAATATATATGCCGGTATGGCTAAATATATTACTTTTATGAAAATTTTAAACAATACATTACGGGGTGTAAGACATATGTATTATTAGTAAAATAAAATTCATAGAATGATGTACAGATAGTTGCTGGAAAGGAAGTCTCGTATTGCAATTCGAGACAAACATCCTCCGGATGTAAGTAGATACGCACATCCGCCCAGACGCCGATGGTGAACAAACAGGAAATGCTTATTTGTAAAAACCGTGCGACAATGTAAGGGACAGCCATGCTGATATGGAAAATTGTTACTCACCAATTATGATGGAGAGATTTGGCAGAGGCGTGGTCAATGAGCTGGCGGGAGAAGAACATCAAAACTGAAGAACAAGGAGGAGAGGTGGAAGTGGAGGCCGGGAATTCGAAAAGTGAAGTTCGGGAGTGTTTGTGTTCGTGTGCGGAAAAATATCTCTAGGCGTAATAAGTGTGATGTGAAATAAAATGTAAGTAATTTTAAGAACTTAGTATATTTTAGGGTTCATTAATCATTTTCAATTCCATATCTATTTAAATGTTCACAATTTCGAAAATATAAATTCATGTAAATGTTTAGCTATTTTAAAGAAAGTTTCTCATGTTAGTCCATGAACTCATTATTATTGCAACACTACAAAATTACTAGTAAATGTTATAATGAATTAAATTCAAAATAAATTGTAATGAATAATTTAATATTAAATATGTCTTCAAAGTATTAAGACATTAAGTTTTGTGCTTAATATGTCGATTGACGCAATCAATTAATCAATTTAATGAAATGTTGTCACAAATAAATGTGTTGGTTCATTTGAGGGTATTTGTACTGCCAATCTAACCTATTATTAAATCCTCTCACAGCAACCCTTGCTCAAAATATGTCACAACCTTAATCTTAAACTAAACCAACCCTACAAAACCTTACATGGTGGAGGCGCTAAAACTCGATTGGCATTCAAATTCCTCACATGGGCGAGCACATAGTTTCATAGGCTAGGTATAAATTAGAACTAAATAATATTTATAAGAAAGTATTTAACTAAAATAGCCTACTTCAGTGACAAACCACTCATTTACCTAAAAGATAAATTAAATTTCCAATAACTCAAAAATATTTTCAAACCCGTAATTAGAGTAACGCCAAGTAAACTAACGAGGTACGTCAATGGACATGTATAATTAAATGGAAACCATACTACATGAAGATTTAATACCATTAGACACATATAGGACTTCCAAAAGTGACATAATAAAAATATTAAATGAAAATGGAATTCTATCTAGAGACACAGACACTGTAGCAGACCTCAGACCTATCCTAGCGGCACTTAAGAACTTAACACGTATAAGCGCAAGTCACCCTAATATTAAAACCATATTTAATTATTTAACTACACGAAAAACTCACCTAAGTGAAGAGGACAGGGAAAACTATAAGGATCTAGCTACAATCGAGGATTTTCTAGTGCAGAGAACAAATTTATACGACATAGTACATAACCCTGAGGCGGACATCAAGACACAAGCACCCCCAACCTTAGCACAACATTACGAGCCACTCACACTACCTGACAGAACGAACACAGCAACCATGGGGGAAAACATACCGCTAATATCAGCTGGGACTTACACAGGTCTCCAGAGCGAAAATCCACAAGATTTTTTAGACAAATTCTTAGTTGCAGCAACTTCAAACAGATGGACAGATAACACTAAAGTTAATTTATTCCCAGCGCATTTATCAGGCACAGCACTAACTTGGTTCAAACACTACAGGCAAAAACAACGAGGGGAAGCCATACAATGGGATCAACTTGCTAAAAGTTTCATAGAGGCTTTCACTCCATTAGCACAAACCCAGAGTCTACAAATGATTTTAGAACACAAAATACAGGGAGAGAACGAGCCAACACTAAACTATTTTTTAGATATATTAACAACATGCCGAAGATATGACCCTACAATACAGGACAAGCAAATTATACATTTTATCATACAGGGACTAAAACCAGAAATCTGTGAACGAGTTATAGGACTGAAAAACGACACCTTAAGTGATCTAGAGACTAATTTAAAAATTACAGAACAGCTAGTTCTAACACAAATGAAAAACAAAGAAAGATACAATAGGGTTGCAGCAAACAGACCCTATAGTACACCCTTATATGAACAAAACATCATCCATAAACTACAAACAGAAGTTAACACCCTAACCAATTTAGTAGCTACCCTAACTACAAACCAAATTTCAAATCATAACCACAGGTACAAAAGATCTCCATCCTCGTATGAAAACTTAAAATATAAGCCAAGATATGATAGAACACCTAGTCCTCACCAGAATAGATATATGGAAAGCTCAAACTACCCCAAACAAACCCAAAGGCCACCTATGATTAAACACGTTACTTTCAGTGATAGGAGAAGACAAAACCATTCCCAATTACAACCTGCTAGACAAAATAGGTATTGCACTATTTACCGTAAAGACAACCATAATATTGAACAATGCTGGTTCAAGCAACGTTCATTAACTTCTCAAACCCAAAGTAACTGCTTGGCACCTAAAACCAACAATACACAAGAGCTGTTCTGCAGGTACTGCAAGCGAACAAACCACAATATCGAATCATGTTACAAGTCTAATTATTATAAACAAAATCATCAAAAAAACGGGAAATAGGGGGAGGTCACACTAACCCTTACCGAACTTCCCCCTTATCAAAAGCGAAAACAAATAACACCATAGATCTTAACGAAAGGAATCGACAAACTTACAAATATATAAAGTCTATGACATTTACTCCAACTAACCCCAAAGTAATACCACTATCAACCCCTGGAAAGACCAGTTCAGAAGTGATATTTAAAGCCATAGATTATAATCAAGAATTCCCACCCTTAAAGAAGATGGAAGAAATTGAACAACCTATTATGCAAAAGCCTATACACACCATAAAACTTCAATCTGTCTTCAATCCAACACCAACCCTAAGCGAACCAAACCCCTCGGGGACAACAAATATAAATAAACCCAGCTTTACAAGAAACCTTGCAGTCTCAGAAAATTTCACACGACAGATAAAACCTAGTGTATTAAAGGGGGTAGCGCACGTAAAACAGGACCCAGATTGTAGTATGGGGGAGGTAAACACACATACTGGATTGGAAGAAACCAGTGAGATAGACACTATACAGATTTTAAATCACATAGAGCAACAGAAGAAACAGAATATGATAGATTGTACTAACTTGCAAGAAATAACGCAAGACAGGATACACAGACCGAGGAAAAATAAAACATTATTATTAGAGGATATTTATGAACTCATATTTAATTGCGAAAATAAAACCAAGAAGAAGATACCTGTCCTAACAATAGACGTAGCCTTGACCACAAACCCTCGACATCCAGTACCCTGCATTATAGATACAGGATGTAACATAAACATTATTAGAGCAGACCTAGTTTGTGAAACAAAATTAAATACTAGCAACATACCCTCGTTGATATCGGCTAACGGTATACCATTAACAGTTTTGGGTTCAACAAAGATCGCCATAAAAATTGGCAAAGTAATACTTGAAGACACGTTTTATGTGACACCTGATCTAAACAGCCCTATATTGGTAGGAAACATATTCCTATTTCAGAACTGCGTGGAGTTAAACTATAAAAATAAAATAATAAAAATTACCAAATATCAGATTGAACATATAATACCTATGAATGAACAGTGGCAGTTAGACATCAAGAATTTTAAAAACACACAGGAATTAGAAGTACAGCAAGTAACAGAGGTAACAGCCCCACAAGACATAATTATAGCACCACATCAGCACATTAGGATTAGCTCTTTAAAAGGTATAGAGTCTCGAACAGCCATCGAAACAGATAGGAATCTAAGAATAAAAAAGAAATGTCATGCATATCTTACAGAAGGGGAAGATGGTACAGATACAATTGTAAATATTTATAACGCATCAAATTTCCCAAAAAGGATACCCGCACATACTACGATAGGACATATACATTACCCAACTCTCGAAGCACAGCCTACCCTGGAACACCATACCACTACAACTGACACAGGAAAAACAATATTGACAGATAAGGACGGCATAGTATTTGATATCTCACCACATTTAACCCTCCAAGAACACAAACAAGTCCTTGACGTTTTACAAAAATACAGACACATATTTACAACAAAGGTAATCGATTTAACTCCTGCAAACATA
Organism: Homalodisca vitripennis; assembly: GCF_021130785.1. Lineage (NCBI taxonomy): Eukaryota > Metazoa > Arthropoda > Insecta > Hemiptera > Cicadellidae > Homalodisca > Homalodisca vitripennis. Next base: position 103,928,524 of record NC_060209.1, read on the forward strand.
CCTCCTGTTCAACTCGAATTAAAACCAAATACGAAACCTGTAAACTCACCACCGTATAGGCAGAGTAAAACAGAAAGGGAAAAATTAAACAAATTATTGGACGATTTAGTACAAGCAAAAATATTAGAGGAATGTCAGGATTACACAGAATATGCAAGCCCAGTATTTTTAGTGAAAAATAAAGATGGAAGCGACAGAATGGTAGCTGATCTCAGGAAGGTTAATGCACAGTTGAAAACAGATGCCCACCCCATTCCTTCAGTAAACCTGGTTTTAAGCTCTTTGAACAAAGCGCACACATTTACAAAATTAGACCTTAAAAATGCATTTTATTCCATGGAGGTTAGGAAAGAAGATAGGCCCATCCTAGCCATAAAAACACCTGATAGACTTCTACAGTTTTGCCGACTGCCGATGGGACTTTCAACTTCAACCACATTATTTAGTAAAGCCTTGAATGCGATATTAAACCGTCACCTTTATAATAAAGTCATCTGTTACGTGGATGACCTAATTTGTTATGGTGACTCATTTGAAAATGACTTACATAATCTAGAAACTATATTAGAAGAACTAGAAAAAGCTAATTTGAAACTAAATACAAAAAAGTGTAAATTTCTCTACAAAAGTGTAAACATTTTAGGACACGAGGTATCACGGGAAGGCATTTTACCCCAAAAACAGTCAGTAGAAGCTATCACCGAATTTAAAAGACCAACTTGTGTAAGGCAAGTGAGACAATTTTTAGGATGCTCAGGATTTTTCCGCAGATTCATCCAAAATTATGCCAAAATAGCACAACCCCTTACTGAGATAATAAAAGATTCAAATAAAAACATGGCATTTAAATGGACGGATCTATGTGAACAGGCTTTTATAAAAATCAAACAAATTTTGACAAACCCACCATTACTATCACATTGGAAGGACAACAGGGAAGCACACATTTATGTAGATAGCAGTTTGATTGGATGCGGAGCAGCGTTAGTACAGTTAGATGAAGAAAATAATAGAATGTACCCAATTTATTACATGTCAAAAAAATATTCAAATACCCAAATGCGTTACAGTAATGCTGAACGTGAAATGCTAGCACTAACCTATGCTGTGAACTACTTCAGAGAATTCACGCTTGGTAGACAAACAACAGTTTATACGGACTGTGCCGCATTACAGTTTTATAAAAATTTTAAGCACACTTCCACTAGATTAAACAGATTAGCACTGTCATTAACAGACTACGACATTGTAGTAAAACATAAACGTGGCGCTACAAACGTGTTAGCAGACGCCTTAAGCAGAAATCCTTTAGAACAACCTTTGGATGAAGAATTTACGGACGTGTGTTTAACTGTCAATACTTTAATACAGACAAATCTACCCCTACTACAAGCTCAAGACAGTTATTTAAAACAAATACGCCTTGCGATGACCTCACCTGAGGCGGTAAATAAAAAAATCAGACGGGCTTCAAGACATTACGAAGAAATAGATGGATTGTTATATTTCAAAACTTTCAACGGACGAGAAACTAGAAACTTATTGGCTATACCCCAAAAACAAACACAAGAAATATTAAAAATATTCCATGACAACCCCTACACGGGTGGACACTTATCACATTACAAAACAGCTTCAAAAATAAAATTACGATATCACTGGCCGAATATGTACCGTGATATCCTCCAATATACAAAAACTTGTGAAGAATGTCAACTACGTAGGCTAAAAACGAACAAAAATTACGGCCTACTACAACCTATTCCACCCTCCATAAAACCCTTTGACAGAATAACAATAGACTTTGTAGGTAATATTACACAAAGTAATGGTTACAAATATATCCTAGTTGCAACCGATGCCTGCACTAGAATGGCATTTGCAACCCCTTGTAGAAATGCAGATGCGAACACAGTAGCGCAAAAATTATTAAATCTATTCTGCACATTTGGATTTCCTAGAATTATTAATCATGACAGAGGAACGCACTTTATGAATTCTGTAATTTCACAGTTACTAAATGCACTCGGGATTGAACAAAGGCCAGGCGCTGCTTATATGTCACAAGTACAAGGTGCGGTTGAAAAATACAACCACACGCTAATCAAGGCAATATCTCATTACGTTGTGGAAAAACCCCAAACTTGGTCAAAATACGTACAAATAGTTACCTTTGCCTACAACACGTCTGTAAACATTTCAACAGGCTACACACCGCACTACCTCATGTTTGGTTACGAAGCTAACTTACCGTCTGATTGTATATATTTACAGGTTAATCCCGAAAAAATGGTGTTGGAAAATATAGAAATTTTAGAGCAAATACGCAAAGATATGCCGAAAATCATGAAAAAAGCCCAGGAAGCGCAAAAGAAATACTTTGACCGTGGCAAAACTCATTTGGATTTAAACCCCGGCGATGAAGTCTTGGTCCATTTCCCGAAAGACCACACAAAAAAATATAGTAAATTTCAAACACCATTTTAGAGGTCCTTTCGTTGTCAAGAAAAAAATTAACGAAGTGACATATGCAGTAGAAATTTACCACAGGAGAAGGTTAACAGAACAACCAATACATGTTGCTAGAATGAAATTATTCTATAAGAGAATATAAAACAAATATGAAGGGACTTGAGCAATAATAAAATATTCAAGAATAATATATGCAATATTTCTCATGAACATCACTATGCACTCACTGCCTTGTAGAAAAATTTGAAGAGAGTGAAAAGTATCTTCGCAATACTTTCATAATATATGAGGTTAAAAAGCTACCACATAGTCACGCAAGAATCGCTTTAAAGAATAGGTATTATACTCCAGGAGTTGAGAGACCGGTTAACTTGATTACGGTTTGAATGATTCATTATAACGTTATATAACCTTGAGAGTCACTGAAGTAAGTCTAACAGAAATAAAAATGTATATTAAAATCTCGATGTTGTGTCGGAAAACGATAGAGAATAAAGACATAAAAGTTTTAGAAAATTAAAACGCCTAACTTTGTATTTTAATGTGAGGTTTACTGTAATTTAGTGATTAAGTGATAGGTTACACGTACCAAAGATATTGGTATAGATAATCCCAATACACAGGACACTAACACAGCACACACGACACGACACGAGCAGAGCCTGTAACCCACGGTAACCGTACTTAGACTGGCTAGTAAGACTTGACCGTGACTCTGGTATGTCTCCCAGGCAGATAAGTTTTCTGCTAACTCAACTAACTTCCCACGCTATACTACACCGACTATGTTGTGACTATGACTAGGGGGCATTGCCTTGTACCAGCGGTCTGGGTCGCCAAGGGCCCTGGTGGTTCAGACAGCTTAGTATGCAAGTAATGTTTCCCACGTACTCGTTTACTGCAGTAACAAAGCGTACTCTAACTTGACACAACGTACATATTATACTTACCTGAGGGATACGTGTATACATACCCTAGTAATAAAGAATATAAAATATGATAAAGTATACTACATATATCATATTTATTTAAGTTAGTAGATAGCAGTGTTAACATAATATACCCTACAAGGACTCAATTTTCCTGAGATGCATCTCAAAGAAAGAGACATACATGTTCTATATTATATAATCCTAGGATAAACAAATACTTCAATATATGACATGTAAATGACTTATATAACATGTTTAATTATTACATAGCTAATCTAACATTGAAGGAAAGTAACATATATCTAAATAGCATGTATTAGCACGGCAATATTGCTCATAAACAGACTATACAGCCTTCATTTGGCAACATATATTATGATCATAATAATGACTATGGACAATAAGCACAAAGAAGGGACATTACATATTCCTCAGAAACAAAAGTGCGTAGTATCGTTAAAATTAACATAATATCGAACCTTATTTAAGAACACTAGAGACCAAGATGCTTAGTAAATATTATTACATAGACCTATGGAAATACGACACACCATCGAGAGGTCATTAAAAGATTTCTGTAAATAAAACCTTAGGCATAAATGTGTATTAATTATAAAATATTAACCTGAAATGTATATGTAACCTGTAGATATTAAGTTTTAGAATTATGACACCAGAAAACCCAAATACAACCTGAGAAACCAGTCTACAAGACACCAATCTACAAGACACCAGCCTACAGCACTCTAACCGTCCCGACCACCCACGAGACAGATGAAGTCCTTACAGCACTTCCTACTACTACTACTGACAGCACTTGCCATGCCTCCTTTGACCACCTTTGCCAGCACATCAACCCACAACACAGAAGAACCCAATAAGCCTCTAGTACAAATCTTCACAGGAGCGTACTTTACTCCAATGCCTCAGACACTACCTTATATCAGTTCCATCCCTATCATATACAAAATTCCTTTCAACATACAACAAAATTTACCCAAAAACCAACCCTCTCTAAAATTCTGCCCTCAAAACCCTCAACAACTCCCAAACCTATTGCAAGATACAGAACAACCTTTCCACATTACAAACCCTCATACATCAACAAATGGTAGCAGAACACCTCCCATTCATCCAAAGACAACAACCAGATAGAAACAGAAGATTGCTCACGTTCGTCGGAGATTTCTTCGAATTTTGTTCTGACATTGCGACAGAACACCAAATACATGACTTGGCAGACAACAAGGAAGATGTCTACACAGCATTCTCAACACAACAACACTACCTACTCTCCGAGCTACCTGAGCATTCACCTGCTTTGTTCACAATCTACAAAGACAACACCACTTCCAGCAAGAACACGACGACAACAACATAGTAAACAACACGGAACTCATTTTGTACATTTTATTAGCCTGGACTTCTATAATAACACTACTTCTTTTTATAGCCCTCTACTTCATCCACATTAATAACATCAAAATAAAATTTCTGAAGCCTACAGTACATGAACGTGACTACCCAATGGATAACCTTAATTAGACTATAAGTACGATTCGTAGGTAGAATCGTCATTAAGCCAGGGGAATGTAAGACATATGTATTATTAGTAAAATAAAATTCATAGAATGATGTACAGATAGTTGCTGGAAAGGAAGTCTCGTATTGCAATTCGAGACAAACATCCTCCGGATGTAAGTAGATACGCACATCCGCCCAGACGCCGATGGTGAACAAACAGGAAATGCTTATTTGTAAAAACCGTGCGACAATGTAAGGGACAGCCATGCTGATATGGAAAATTGTTACTCACCAATTATGATGGAGAGATTTGGCAGAGGCGTGGTCAATGAGCTGGCGGGAGAAGAACATCAAAACTGAAGAACAAGGAGGAGAGGTGGAAGTGGAGGCCGGGAATTCGAAAAGTGAAGTTCGGGAGTGTTTGTGTTCGTGTGCGGAAAAATATCTCTAGGCGTAATAAGTGTGATGTGAAATAAAATGTAAGTAATTTTAAGAACTTAGTATATTTTAGGGTTCATTAATCATTTTCAATTCCATATCTATTTAAATGTTCACAATTTCGAAAATATAAATTCATGTAAATGTTTAGCTATTTTAAAGAAAGTTTCTCATGTTAGTCCATGAACTCATTATTATTGCAACACTACAAAATTACTAGTAAATGTTATAATGAATTAAATTCAAAATAAATTGTAATGAATAATTTAATATTAAATATGTCTTCAAAGTATTAAGACATTAAGTTTTGTGCTTAATATGTCGATTGACGCAATCAATTAATCAATTTAATGAAATGTTGTCACAAATAAATGTGTTGGTTCATTTGAGGGTATTTGTACTGCCAATCTAACCTATTATTAAATCCTCTCACAGCAACCCTTGCTCAAAATATGTCACAACCTTAATCTTAAACTAAACCAACCCTACAAAACCTTACAGGGGGTACAGGAGCGCTTTTTGACGGTACATATAATTAAGTCATTTATACTTAGAAAATGGTAGAACAAAAATTTATAACCAATTAGGAAGAAGCTGAAATTAATCTACACATTTTAATTGAAGTTCTAAATATATAATTTTAAATATAAATTGTATGTTCATGTTCTTTTGATAATATGACCTATCATTAACTCATCAGTTAAATTACACCTTTCACTGATAGTTCATCAAATAATAGCGTATTTGAATGTTAACATTTAAAAATTTAAGGCATAATAATTCATGAATATATGATACTTATATGACATTAAATTCATATTTATTGAAGTTATAATTACGCCACGCTACGTGTCACATAACAGGCTTTTCTCAGGTCTGGTTAACATTTTAGGTCTGTAGCAAATTTTTTACAGATGGAATGACAAACGAAGAGTAATCTTGACATTCCTTGGCATAAAAAAGAGTAATTTCTCAGTTTATTGAGTGACAGGCTTCAACAACGCTCAGCCTAAATCCATGGTTAGACATGCACCTTCAAGATCTAATTATGGTCTATTGGAAAATAAAGCTTCACATAAAACTTCAAGTTTAGAGATCAAATCTTTCTCGAGATAGAAATTGCACTATAATGCTGCAGTTTGAACTGTTTAGTAGAATGTTTGTGGCCATTTTATGTGACCTGGTTTATTTTCATGTGCATGTGTACTCTGCTAAGATATGTCGATAAAGACGTGAAATATGATCTAGTATTAGTGCAACTGCACTGCATAATATTGCTACATTTCTATTTTCTAGTTTATTACAAATCTTAATTGTATCACTATAACACCATCTAAGCCTGCTGAGGGTGTAATGTTTGTCGTATTGACGTGGCTCTTTTACTACGCTTATGTTAAAAGTGTCCTTTTCTTCTTTATTTTAAAATCATATTTACTATTTCACATGGTGTCTTAGAAAATTAGAATAAAAAAAAATATTAGATATGTTTGGTGAATCTTTAAGCTCTTTAATAGTTCTCATTCTAGGTTATTGTTAAACAAAGTTAACATGGAATAGTCTAATGGAGTTCAAGAAATCTGACTGTTTTCCAAAGAGAAAAAATTCTAACTATCTTAAAACATTTATTTCTTATGAAAGACATAAATCATAAAGATTTAAAATGTAAAGACAAAACTCCACGCAGACACTAATAATTCTAAATAAACGTGAATGATGTATTGAGCTAACAGAAAATATATATGTATACGGTCAGACAAAACTGTTTAAGAAATTAGGGACTTTACTAATGTTTAACCGTAAATTTTGGGATTTTGGAAAAATAAATAATAACCAAGCATTGGTAGTAAAATATATTTCACAAGGTAGGTAAACTTAATAATCATAAGACGTCTACTTCTTGAGGTTACTTTTTTCCGTTTTAAATTATCCGTAAGGGTTTCACGAATTACCTACGCCTACAAAAGAATTCCTATTAATACCTAAAATCTCTTAATAATTGTGTTTATAATCATTCTCCTTACGCGTTAATCTTATAAAAATAACTGAGAGGGAAGCCGATATATCATAAAAAAGAAAGTTTTAACAGTGGATCTGATTTTTGCTTGAAATCGAACAAATTCTAATAAATATGCACCCACAACAATCTGAGTACTCTTATTTTAGATGCCATGTAATTTTTTATACCGAGTATCACGAAAGCCCAATTTCATCTGTTAAATTTGTATCCATTGAGAATTTTCAGCTCGCATTTATGGGTTTAAATAACATTGCACGATGATGGCGTTGTGTATCCTAGTATTATTATAAATGGGAAAGTGCCTTTGTTTGTTTTGCTTTCACGCGTAAATATTTTATCGAATATACTACAATGTTATATGGACATTCTGAGGATCTATAGTAATAATATACGCTTATTCTTATTTCAAAAATCCCTCCAGCCTACGCACACTGGTCACTGAACTTGCGAAAAGTCCCATCTAAATTTGTAAAGTAGAGAAACATTAACTCTAAGTTCCAGTTAATGTAACTTTTTGTGTAAATATTGTTTTATGACAACCAACTATATGTTTAAGTAATTTGTCACTATTTTAATGGCAGTATTTGTGTTTAATAATCCAAATTTAACTTACACTAAACAGCTGTTGTCACTTTTAAAATTTCTTTAACGTTGCGACTGAAACATGTCCAGGAGACTGAAAAATGTGTTTACATTTTAATTCTATAGTGTACGTGATTGATTGGTAGTGTAATATATATGTCGTTAACAAAGACAAAGTTATCCTATTACCCTTATCCCAGTTAGAGCCAGTGGCGAATTAAAAAGTATAATGAATATACTTGATTTAATAGTTTTAATGTTTTAATAGTATTTAGTTTTATGATTTAAACAGCATTAAAACACTACTATAATATCCACCTTATCGATGAAAAATGTGAATGTTTATGTGAAAGAATGCCTAGATACTGAAGACTGTGTTTGGCTCCTTGACATTTTGATGTGGCGTTTTGCCATAAACATTCTTCAACGAGCCATTCTCTCCCAGATCACAGTTCGAAAAACAAGACTCCTAACCTAAACCTATTATAAATGAATACTAAAATACAGCATAACATTTTTTAGGATTTTCTCCTTATACCGTAAGTAGATGGATATTTACTTCATTGTGACAATAAAGAAAATTCAACAATGGCGAGGACATATCGTATACCTAAAGAAGATTGCAAAGGACGTTAGTAGACCCTATTTGACAAAAGAAGGTTTCTGAAACCTCTAACTCTATGTACATTTTCTTGTCCGGACAAAGCGGTAAACTCAAAATTTACATTAGACAAAAAGTTAATGAAAACGCATTAAGTAAACACATTTAGACCGAAATGGGCTGCTCAGTCATAAGTAGGTAAATATATTCCTTCGTCGAGATTAAGGAAAACTCAAGTATGACATTGGAAATATATTAGACCAAAAACATTTCATAAGAGCTGGAAATGAGTCTTTTTTTTTTAACTAAGTTTTTGAAACCTATGTATATTTATGGGGGCACCAAGGAAAGCTCAGCCGGGGCATCGGAAATATCATTGATTTGTACTATAAATGATCCTATGCGCACAAAACTTTATATAAGAGTTATTCCCTCTACCTCTGATAGTCTAAACAATAACACAGAAATAATATTTAGCTGATGGTATGCCTGCCTACTTATGTTTGAGAAATATCATACGGGACCATCATATTACATCATTAGTGGTTTCCCTTAGCAGGCTAGGGACTGTTTTAACAACATCCGTGGGAAGCCTCGAATAACTGTTTTTTTTTTAACGTGTATACGTAAAGTTGATACCGATAAATAATATTGAAGCTTTTCAATTTAAAATTATATTGAAAGGTTTTTTATTGTGTTCGGAAATTAAACTGGAATTCCAGATTCAAATGTTTTGGATTAATTTAAGAAACTCAATTCGTGACGGTTTGAAATACAAATATATATGTTGTAATAACGACATACAAACATGATAAAATAATAGGACAATGCTGTTAATCTTGGTCTGTATCACAAAAAAACATATTCAAATATATATGCACTGTTGGTACATGGTAATGCTATGGCAATAATTAAACGCTGCATCTTTAATAGAAGTTTATTATATCATGCTCTTATTTTGAAACTATATATACTTAACACCTATGTTTAGTAAAAATAAAATTTAAGGAAATTTTATTTCTGTTATTTTGATTCCAAGAGAAATACATCGTATCTTTGTATAAAAAGCAATTCAAACCAACTGAAAGTTTCCTTCGGATTCAGGCCTTACACAAAAATCTGAAGACATATTATAATAGGTGAAAACTGTAAATATAATTCCTTTCAGTTGGAAAATAATAAATATATATCGCAATAATATCATAAATAATATATAAAAAATTATATATAAAAATTATAAAATATATATATATATATATATATATATATATATATATATATATCGCAAAGAGGTTTCACTGAACGATGGCAAATGTCCGGAAAAATCAAGTTTCCTTCACAATACTTCCATCGTCAAAAATAACCTTCAACAAAGAATCGCAATAATGATGTAAAATCTATAAAATAAAGTTCTAAATAGCGATCTGTAACATATCCACGTATGAATATCAAAGTTTTGAGGTGTATTAATTAGAAAAGTTATAACATACCCTTTTTGAAATACAGGCTTCAACCCTCTTTCACTGAGAACAGGTTTTACAAAACATTTAGGAATATATTTTAATTATGTTTTGTCCCTTAAAAGATTAAGCAAGTGAAAATAGATTTTTTTCTGGTTAATGTGTACAGTTTCATTAATTGAAAGCCAAGGAACTCATATTCATTTATGGAAAAACACAGGATTATTTCAAAACAGGAAATTCTTCAGCTGGAAATTGCAGCTTAAGCTTTCTTCATTACACTTTAGATTGATTATCCATGCATAAGCCATTCACCGCATAACCATTTAGGTAGACAGCTTGCTGATTCTAAAACTAATTTAATTTAAATCTTTTATAAAAACGTCAATCTAGTTGATAAAAAGGCTAAAGTAATTACTTAAACAAATTCATCGGTAAAAATTGTTTTTAGAGCAATAAACAAAACAAACCCGATGGTCAATGTAAATTGGATGACATTTAATACATAAATGTAAAGCCTCGTCCACACCTGGACAAACTTTAGTCGAACAAAGTTTGGCCGAAACAGTTCGTGGATGTTCGTCCGAACATTTAAGGGTGTCCGGGGGGAGAATGTTTGGCGAACTGCAGTGTGCGACGCGTCCTCTCGAACAAAAAGTCGGCGCCATCTTCGTTCGGAGACAATGTTCGCTCTTGAAGCGAACAACTGGCGAACGTTTGTGTTAGTCAGGTAGTCTGAGACAGTAACGCGTGGAAGGCGGACGTATTCCATAGTGCTGGTTGTGAGTTGGTGTGGATTACTGTTTTGTTTTTGTGCATTCAAGATGAGTAAAGATTTCTGGAATCAGGACAATATTGTTATGTTGATTCAACTTTACGAATCAAACAAGTTGTTGTGGGATATCTCAGACAAAGAGTATAAAAATAAATTCAAGAGGAAAGACGCGTATGCCGCCATAGCTACTGAGTTAGGTGTCAACGCAGAAGAAGTTAAGAAGAAAATAGACAGCATCTTAGCTCAGTATAGAAAGAGAGAAGAAAACGAATATACTGAAATTCAGGAATGGGCACAACGTGAGAAGAAAAAGCCTTGGTGGGGTTTTCCATACTTACAGTTTTTATCAGGAAACAACAGTACTCCCGAGAAAACATTCTCAAAACTTGACTGAGCCTAATGACCCCGCAGTCGACATGGGATTCCAGTGACATCGATGACAACGACATTGACAACGTTTGCCGATAAACAGCCAGCAGTGTTTCTTCTTCTAGTGTAAAGACTCCATCAAGATATAGTACACCCGGGACATCACGAAGTGAACTTGAAAGTTTAAGTGCAAGTGGCAGAGCAAAAACGTTTAAAGAAAAATCAAGTTAACGAAGCTTATGACATTATGAAAAGCTGCTTGAGTGATTTGCAAAGTCAACAACCAACATTGAGGGATGATTACGCTGTTTATGGTGAGAATGTTGCCAACCGTCTGAGGAAGATAAAAAACCCATGAGTTTGTGCAAATTTCAAAATGCCATAGACAATTTGATATTCCAGGCGGAAATGAAGGAGTTGGAAGAAATGCAGAAGGAAAACGAGGTCACCGCATACACAACCCAAGAGAGACCTGCACCTTCTCATCCACCGGAGCACGGAAGTACTGATGTGTCACTGCTGATGGGCACTTCATTGTTGGATTTACCAGACAATTTCTCTCATTTATAAACGTTGTGTGGTTCTTATTCCTAAGATTTTTAGTTTTCAAGTGTGTTTTGAAACATATCTTAGTACATGATCATTCAGTAAAAGGTAAGAAAGTTATTATTTATCTGACCCCATAAAAGTTATGTTTTTAGCATTAAAACCAGAAGAAAGCCTTAAAAGAATAGTTTTGCTTAGTCTAATGAGAGAAAATATAGGCTTGCCTATAGCCAGTATTCTGCATCTTTTTAGCGAATTTCCATAGGGAAAATGAGCTATTCAAGCCGTCATCACTTCGGCACTTTGGACCTGGGACCAACAAATGAGTATCGATCCTGACCCCTACAAACTCATTTTAGGGTTTTTTAACATTCATATATATATATTATTTATATATATATATATATATATATATATATAATAATAGTAATAATCAAATGAGTACCCTTCACTTATTTATTTATTAAATGAAGGGTACTCAGTTGATTAATTTACTATTATTATTATTATTACTTATTACTAGTTGCCCTAAAAAGTGAACAAAGAATTGTATATATAATATATATTATATATATATATATATATATATATATATATATATATATATATGTGTGTGTGTGTGTGTGTGTATGCACCATACAGGTCGCATTTTTTGTCCAATTTTCTTCAAATTTGGTAGGAACACGTAAAAAAAATATATTTTGTATGAGTTCGTTGGCCAAAAAAATTGACTCACTCTAACTCCCCTTTTGGGGATTTTTCGTTTTTGAAAAATCGTTTTTTTTTTAAAAAAAAAAGGACCAAAATTGCTTGAAAGCACAAATTCGGTTCTAATGGGTAGAAAGAAAAAAAAAATTACGAAAATTTTTGATACCCTTTTGAGCTTTTTAGCTCAAACGGTTCTTTTCAAATTTTAGAAAAAACTGTTTGCCGTTAAAACACAGAACAATATTGTTCTGGGGATTTGAACATGGGGATTTATACTTTTCCTTCTGATGCACCTCGAAACATGATAGCAACTTCATATTTGGTAAGTTTGTTTACATAATTTTATAGTTACTTTAGAGATACAGTTTTATAAGCGCTGAATCATTGCATATAGGGATGAGCATTTTCCAAAATGCACTATTACGACTTTTTCCAAATGTATTTCAATGATTAACTAACTTGCTAACTTTACCCAGACATGAGAAGAGTGTCATAAGTACATAATATTTGCGTATTAGGATGAGAATTTTTTAAAGTACGGTACTTCTCTATTTTTCAACTTTAGGACCCAACAGCTTTAATCAACCCTCAATTAATGACATTTGAAGTCTTAGAGCATTTGGAAATTCGCTACTCATGTCAGCGTTTTAGCTGCGTGTCGATCTTGTTTTAGTTTAGTGCACTGCGCGTGCCCGAAAATGGTGTAATCTCCAAAAACGACCATCGGGTGTCTAACAACCTTGACTGTGCTTTGACGGTAAGGTGTTAAAAAAATAATTGCCTTTAAATATTTGCTTAAGCCTATTCCTAAACAGATACTACATAATAATAACTTATTCATTGGTTTGTTTATTATTATTTATTTATTAAAGCACAATAACTGAATCAGTGTTTAAAGAAAAACAAAATGAAAACATTAAATGAGTTTAAAGTTATAAAAATACGAAAAAATTTAAAAATTAGATTACAAAAGTAATTTTACAACAGTTTGACTAATCTGACTCAAAACGTTTTTAATAATAGTCTGTGCAAACTGTAGGCCTTGTCACAAATTTAAGTGTAGTCGTTTTTGCCACGCAACACTGCCACCATCTGAGACAAAATACTCAGCATACTCTTCTCTCACGGCCTTTGCAAAGTCACTTGATTTTCTTCCGATTCGAGGAAGTGGTTAGTATGACTGTAGTCCATCTGTATCATTCCTCTATAGTCCTGGAATAATACTTCCATCAGGCGCAACACTGTCTAAAGAACCAGGAGGAGTGTAAATGTTAATCTGAACACTTGCTCTGCCGTAAAAAGTTGTGCAAATAGATGCAAGCACAAGTAACAAGGGTACTTTTTTCTGCATTCAAGAGTAGAGGTTTTCTTAAGACCCTGAAGACAGAACTTACAATACCAAACGCATTTTCAGAGCACCTTCGAGCTCGAGACAATCGATAGTTAAATACTCTTCTTTTACTTTTTTTCTCTTGTGTCCGGGGAAACGGTTTTAAAATATGATTGATGTAAAGCAAAAGCATCATCTGTAACTATAACATAGGGGACAGCAAATACTCTTCCGGGTAATGGTTTATCTTTGGGCAAAACCAGTTCCGTTTTCCACAATTTTCCAAGTTAACAGTTCTTAAATACGCCCCCATCTGATATCCTGCCTTGACACCCTACATTAACGTATACAAACGAATAGTTGGAGTCTACTAGGGCCATCAGTACAATACTGTGTTGACTTTTATAATTAAAAAACGTTAGATCCACTATTTTCTGGTGCTTGTAAATTAATGTGCTTTCCGTCTAGAGCTCCAAGACACTGATTAAACTGCCAAGTTTCCTTATATCCGCTTGCTATCTTCTCCCAGTCTTCAGTTTTGGAAGGCGTCTGCACGTACTGTTTGAGGCAGTCAACTAGAGCAGCACATACTTCAGGGACCAATCAGGGATATTGCTTGTTTTGATAATTTAAACAAATACATAAGAGAGTGGTACGAATCTCCTGTCGCTAAAAAACGAAGAGTAACAGCTAAGCGGTCGTTAACACTATTGCTTGGCGGAAGTTAGTATTTGCTCTTGCAACCTTAGGCCCAATCATGAGAACCAATGCTTCAAAATCAGCATTTGAAACTCGAGTAAAGTGTGTAAATAACATCCAGAAGTCAAATCTGAGCGTAAATCTTGGCCACTATACTCATACCTTCTCTGTAATAGTTGTCTTTGCCACCACCTGCGAGGAAGGGGGTTGATGCTGGGTTGATCACAACGAAGCCGCGGCAACACATGCTAGTCGCTTACGACGTTACACCAGATCCCGGTCAACCATCACTGCACACTTACTCCTGCTAGACTGAGCCTTTTCAGAGCGAACTCTAGTTTGTTCGTCCAAAAAAACAAAAATTTTTGTTCGTCGAACAAAATGTCTTACGAACTTTTTTTAAAATGTTCGTTGTCAGATCACGACTGCAACCATGTTCAACGAACATGTTCACCGAAACGTTCGCTAGGTGTGGACGAGGCATAACAATGTCATTCCAGATTGCAGGTACCGTAAATGCATGATGTGTGTTGAACGTTAACAGCCACAACACATGTTGGTTAGAATTACGACTCAAAATATATGTAGTAATATTGCTCGTAACAATTACTACTTATGTTAGTTATCAACTCCAGAGCGGCATTTTTGTCTGCCTAAGAATACGAGCCAGAATAAGTAGCCAGCTTATTAAAAAAATTTATAGAATTATATTAAATCAAACATATGTTTATGTTAAAATTCAGCTGAAACATCTGATTATTGACATCAGGACAGACTTTATATTGTTAAAATAACAAATAATGCGAGCAAAGACTTCATAATCTTTAAAAACCTTTATGATTAGTAATTTCAAAGGCGTAATATATCCATGCAATTGAGAGCCAGTTGATATTTCATAATGTAGAGCTACGGTGGTGCAACTGATGTAAAATGCCTTACCCAGCATTTCCTTAGTGGAAATAGAAAATTTAATAGTTTAATACCAAATTAAGGTATTTTGGTATTTTTGGTAGATAAAACTTGGAAATATCTTACATTTACCTCCGTCAGTTCAGGTATTCCAAGGCCAAGCAATTCGTTTCGATCTAATTTCGTTTATGAGATATTTAAATTCAATCCAAGTTTTTTAACCTAATAAGCATAAAAACAGGGAATTATTTAACTGTCGAAGAAGAAACGCATATTCCACCTTTGTGCGTCATAGAGTGGGAAAAGCCCATAGCTCATCGTGTGTCATCAAAAGCCAGCAACTTGGATCATCCCCTTGTGGTGCAATAATACTTTCCAATAAATATACATAATTATAATACAAGACTAAAAGAAAATTTAACTAAACCTGTCACTGGACTAAGTAAGTAATTATAAATTCATAAATACAAACATATTTGTTGTTAAATACGTCATCAGAACCTGTAAACAGTATCCATTTAAGAAGTTTAACACTGTTATTTCTAATTGGCTTAAGCAAAAGTCTTTTTATACCATTGATGAATGTCAATTATAGATATTTTTAAGTATGAAGTAAATATGACAATGACTACTGTTAACTACGAGTATTTTATTTAACGGCAAATACATTGTCTTGATTCTTGATGTACTTGCAATATTTGTCTATTTTATCAAAGAAAACAATTTTTGACTGCTAAATTAAATATACAGTAAGGTAAATGTTTTAGTGTATATTAAACACAATGGTGAGTTTTAACTCACGAAAGAGACTGCGTTTGGATCGGAACATCGACTATAAGTATATGTCTATGATGATAAAATGGAGATTGTATTCTGGAGGCTCTCCGACATTCTGAAGTATTCAACTTCTGGACATCAACACAACTACAGCTTGCTTCTTTCCTTGAATTAAATTTGCTTTAATGCATATACTCGTAGAACAAGGCTAGAACACATTTGTTTCGTTCTCAAACTTCTAAATCTTAACGATAAGTCGGTAATTATTTTGCTTTTTCGATTCATGTTAAAAATTTTAGTTTAAGGTAAATATCACTTAAAAATAACTAGTATGAATAAAAATTCTCGAAAACCGTACAACCGTAAATTATTTTGTCCTCTTATCTTAACCGAGCTCGCCATAGAAAGGGGTTTTCAGATTCTGTTCTGTAACGAAGGATAATCCACTAAAACCCAAGAATCCTGATATCACGAAATATACCCAATTATAACGAGCTAATATATTAAACAATAAATTTAACATGACTGTATGGGCCAACTAACTACAACCTGTGTGGTTTTTAAACCACAAGCTAATGAAATCCTAGAAAATGCTGGGTTAAATACTATGCAAATATCAACATGCATAACCTTTCATTGAGATGTGTGTTACTTACCGAGTTCAGACTTCCACACTTAGTAGCTTTCAGTTTTAACATAACCTATTCACAAATAAATAAAAAAACTGTAAATATGATATTAATCGACATAGTGTCAAAAAATATTTAGACGTTTTTAACGTAATGAAATGGTCCTAATAAAAACTAAGACATTTTATACTATATATATATATATATATATATATATATATATATATTAACCATATACATATATGGATATCACAATACTCTGCAACACGTTTACTAGCATGTAATCTGTTTAGGTCAAACTGTATTTATATATTTTTTACGAACTTAATTTATATATATATATATATATATATATATATATATATATATATACATTAAATTGTATAAATGGCAATTGCCTTATTTAATTTCAATAAACATTGAATCGCAAAAAGTACTTGCTCCGCCGGGAGTTGAACCCGGATCTCTCACTTGCCGGGTGAATGTGCTACCATTACACCACAGAGCGCTTACTTTTTTCCGATTCAATTATTTGTATTTGGCCGTATCTGTCACATATGCGTTTAAATAAGCAAACTAACATATGATCGGAAGACCAAATACCTGTCAAACGACTTTTATTTACATTAAATTGTATAAATGGCAATTGCCTTATTTAATTTCAATAAACATTGAATCGCAAAAAGTACTTGCTCCGCCGGGAGTCGAACCCGGATCTCTCACTTGCCGGGTGAATGTGCTACCATTACACCACAGAGCGCTTACTTTTTCCGATTCAATTATTTTGTATTTGGCCGTATCTGTCACATATGCGTTTAAACACGGGAAAATTACTTTGAACAAATTAGAGTGCTTAAAGCAGGCTGATTTCTGCCTGAATACTGTGTGCATGGAATAATGGAATAGGACTTCGGTTCTATTTTGTTGGTTTTAAGAATCCGAAGTAATATATATATTGGGATTTTGAGATGATGTATATCTATCCATAGTATTTAGCATACAGTCATCGAAGTGAAGCCTGGTAATTCGACAACATATGTAATTCTTGTTGCCTGAAACTAATCCTAGAGAACATACAAGTATCAATATGTGTAAGAAGCTCTGAACACAGAACGCAGATACCTGATCGATAACAGAAGTACAATGGGACATACTGGAGATTTCAATCTCTGGTCTCCTGCAATAATCAATGCAAATGTCTTTCTTATAACGTTCTATATCACTAATAATATTTTATTTTTATCTTATGCTTAAAAATCCGATATTATGACTATTATAGGATATGTAGCCCTCATAACCATAAATTATAGCTACTATAAAATATATCATATCATATTTGTTTGTATTTTTTTATGTTATTTGGATCAGAGAACGTGTGGGATAGTCGTAAAAGTTTAGCTCATATAGAACTTGATCCGGATTAATTATATCTTGATATTAAAGTGATACATAGTAGTTTTACTATTAAACCATAATTATATATTTTCGATATGCCTAATATTAATAAAATATTAGTTCCTGGGATATTTATCAAATAACTTTGAAATGATATCGTACTCTATTTCACATCATCGTTTGATATTTCTATAAAAGTAAGAAGCTCTTTAAGACTTTAACATGAGTGTATGTTCTTTTTATTTTAAGATTCATGCTCTTATATTATAGGCTACTGTTTAACTCTTCAGGCTATTTTCATCGGGCCAATTCAACTACAAACATAAGTTGTGTCTTCAGTTAACAAAATGTGTGATAGTGCTTTAACGGAAAGGAAAGAAAGATGGACCAGAAGAAACAGGAAGTAGGTGTAAGATTTAACACCAGGTGCTGAGGTATTCTAGTGGTGTGAGAGGATATTTCCTGCTCTGCGGTTCATCCTGGCGAATTATTTAGTGACACGGACACCCTCAACAGAGTTAATGTATGCATCGTTCTTAACTATCGTATAATATTCCAACTCCCTTGATGTAAGTTTTTTATTAATTCTATTCATATTTCAGTAATGTGTTGTCAAACTGGTTAATAGGAGCTATTTTAATAAGCTATTCTTGTACAAGGTGGCTTCGTGCCCTCTACTAATCGCTTCAGGCATTGGACATCAAAACAAAACTGGACCATAGAAGCCAAAGTATCATTTTCTAAATTGTAAAAATTGGTAAATTACCAAAACACAACTGTTGTGATAAGTAGAAATTTGGTATATAGAACTATGCTCAGAGACCTAATTGCAGTAATACGAATTGAATTCGGTTAACAAATTAGGAAACAAATTCGTACTGACTTTTAAGAGCCATGCGCTAAACCATAACAAGTACCATTTGATTCAGCTTCTTAGTGGATATCCCAATACTCTGCAACATTTTTACTAGCTTTAGCATGTAATCTTTTTTACGTCAAAAATGGTTATCAATTAATGCAGCCATCACGTAAATATGTAATATTTAAATAAGGTGCGTTGATCGGATAAATTTAAATAGCTGACTGTGGTGGCTTACTGGTACAGTTGGTGGTGGTTCTGTCACAACTGCTATTATCTAATACTCAGTTTAAAATAACATTAATTGTCTCCCTGATTCATCGACCGATTATTTTGTATCATATGTCACTTTTAAGATATATTATTTTAAAGTTTGCCTTAAGCCAATATTATTGAATAAAAGCCTGAAATGCATTGGTTTTGTAATTAAATATTTGTGCCTTCAATCAATTTTAATTTAAGCATTTAACCGTTCCAAACTAAAAAACATTGAAGACAAAAGTGATGAATGTTTGGAAAATTAAATAATGTTTTTTGAGTCTGAGTATGATGTTTTTGTGTTCTTTAGGCGAAGGATAAACGTCTAAAAAGATTTTTAGGGTATGAGGTGACAACTTTTGTATGTGAAACCAACAAACAGCTTTTGTATGTTTTATTACAGATACATTAAATCAATAACCTCATAAAAATGTATTAAATGCAGTTAAACTTATTTAAAAGTATTTTAACTAAATATATAAACACAATAAAGGATGAAGATTAATCAAGGGTTTAAATTCAAATAATTCCATGAAATATATACGTAGTTCTATCAAATAAACCACATTTGGAAATTAGTCCAATTTTAATATGTATAAAATTAATAATGAATATTTTGAACAGTATAAACTGTTTTAGTATCAAATTGGCACAGCCTGTAAGCACTAATGTAGACATTATCATTAATATCTACTACGCTGAACGCATCACAGAAGGTCTGCAGGTCATATAAACTACGATATGAAGCTTGTTGTGGTTGCTAGTAGTTCTCTACTATATTCCTGCAGGAAATTTCCATAACTATTAGTGGCTATGCAAGCCATAATACTACATATACCATCAACTGTATAGTAGTAATTTCATTTACGGTTAGCCTCAATACAAATTTTAAATACATACTTACATACATTTAACATTATACATACATGTTGATTTTTAGAAATATTTTGCATGTAAGAGACTAAATACTTAACATTTAAAGAATCTTAATTAATTTATGTAACATTAAAATAAAAGTTTTATTTTTATTTACCTGAAAAGTTACAGTCTAATATATAGATAATTTTATCTACATATGCTATAAAATAGTTGTTTTATCTTGACTTTTTATCATACTACAGTGAACTACAATTAATTAAGCTACAAAACTGGTATTAACTTAATTTTGATGCATTTTAGCAAACGCAACTTTGCAACTAGGGGGAAAGGGAAGGATTTTGCACCTATATATCCGGCTAAGAGAGAGAAAACTAAGTTGAAGTCACTGGGTACAAAGTTTCTTTTACGAGGAAGGAGATGCGATCACAACACCAAAAAATCACCGCAGATACGTCAACGTCAAGAATGATGTACTATCAACCTCTCAGAGCGAGACGTGTCATCACGCCCAAGAAATATTACATATAAGTCAGCAGAGCAATTTGACAAAATGTTTAATAAACTTAACATAAAACGAAAAATAAAAGATTTTTAATTATTAAGAATTGACAACTATGAATCTATTTAGAAACATTTATATATTGAAAATATAAGTGAAATAAGTCTATTATTACTTAATTCTCTGGCATTTATTTTATAAAACTGACATATTACTAATAATTATAAGAAATGAGTAATAACGTGTTTAAATATAGCCTTACGTAGTATATGGAAGATAAAAATACAATTACTCCAATAAACTGGAAACTATTAAAAATAGTTAATCTGTTTTGGTTATTATCCATAGACAATGAGTTTTATAGGCAAGAAAATATATCCTGGGAATGAAAGTTGTGGATTTTAAGTTATTTTCTGCCCTATCATAGTATTCTATGTTGCTTCTGCTAAAGACTAGTTCAGAAAGATAAGCTTCTTCAGATAATCTTTTTATGCATTGTAATAACATTTTCTCATCTTTAAGTAGTTTATACAGATTTTTAAACTGTATGAAAAAAGATTGCTACATACAAAACAGTCCTTAAAAATCCTTAAAGTTTTAATCTAAATCAAAAATTACTTAAAATTTTTCATCGATTTTTGACAATAAAGCTAACTATGACATGTACTAGTATGTAACAGAAGTTTCACAACAATATTTAAATGTTAAACTAATCACACAAAAATCTTGATACATTTCAAAATAATAATACGTGAAACTTTATAACGTTTCCATTTTTTTTATACATTTCGATTTATAACGTAATTTATAGAAAAGTTAGTAAAACATTAAAAAAGGATGACCTTAAACATACCAATAAATAGTTTAATGCAAAGTGGTAAAATCTTGCATGTAATTTCATAATGACAACTTAATAATGAAATATTTACAATTGTGTCAGCTAAAGATATTTAACTTTATAAATTTACTGATTGTATTACAAATTTTAATCGTAATGAAGAAATTAATATTCTAAATTTCTATACACTGACACATGAGACTATAACTAA
The DNA here is from genome assembly GCF_021130785.1 of Homalodisca vitripennis. Classification (NCBI taxonomy): domain Eukaryota; kingdom Metazoa; phylum Arthropoda; class Insecta; order Hemiptera; family Cicadellidae; genus Homalodisca; species Homalodisca vitripennis. Next base: position 103,950,231 of record NC_060209.1, read on the forward strand.
TGCAGATTATGAGCATTATTTCAGTGTTTGGAACAAATTGAATGTTAAAAATCTAAAACATTATTCAGATTTTACAACATTCAAGATGTGCTATTACTAGCAGACATATTTCTAGTTTGAGATCAATTTTCTTAATATTTTATAAATAGGACCTAGCTCATTATTTAACTTTTCCAACTTTATCTTAGGATGAAAAGCTTAAATTAACTGTAGTAAAGATACAAATAATTAGCATTATATAATTGTATTTTATTATTAAAAATAGAGTTCGTGAAGGAATTTCTCAATAAATTGAAAGATATGTAAAAGTAAATAATAAATAATTAGAAGATTTCCATACTATGATACCAGAAAGTATTTTATTGTATGTTGCAACTCCATGTAAATTAAGGGGGATGGACAGTTAATTGACTCTGGTTCATTAAGATGGCAGCCGACTATGTTGCTGGCGGTTGAATCTCGTAGATTGCATGACGCGGTGGTTGGGACAGGTAAGTGGTTTTAGCTAATCGGATTTCTGCTACTGCTAAATACAGCAAACATCACCACTAGATCGTCCCGATAACCACATCAATGCACACGTCACAAATTGTGTGTGGGTTAAACATTTGGATTGGTCATTGCACTTTAACTCAGTATTAACACTTGGAAATAATCTATTAAACAGTACCTTTTAGTAATTTCAAATACGGTTATTTGTAAATTTAATAAGTCCATAATAAGGTCATATTTTATACATTTAAAATAAAAATGTTTACCTATCAATTGACTAACTAAATTAAGTCCAAGATATATATATATATATATATATATATATATATATATATATATATATATATATATATAATATATATATATAGAACACAAGGACAAAACCGAAAAACAACACAATAATAAATGAAATACCAGCAAAATAATTACAGTATGTCTTTTTTAGTTTTTTTGTGTTGGTGGTCACACATTAGTGTCACAAACTTCTGTGAGTGATTTTATTCATTATTTCAAACAAAAAATCTCATATAAACAAAGATCGAGAAATGTCTCGTTTAGCCGCTAGCCGCCATTTTTATCTAAAACTAGTTAAGCTAAAAAACCAAAATTCGGCACATAGTTTTAAATAGATAAGAAGAAAATTTAAAATAATAATTGTGTTATTTTCTGTTATACTACCAAAATGGCATCTGATGAAGGTTTTTAGAGTCAAATAACAAAACAGTATAGACAAAATTTAATTAACAACAAATATTTCTTCTTTTTTATTACAATCCCAACGGTACTCGTGTCCGTCAATGCATAAGCGAGCACGACCAATTTAAAGGTGCCCTTGACAAGCCAGAAGGAGCAAGCATTTTGTCTTTTGATAGGCATCAGCTGTATTACATCAATTATAAAAAAATTACAAGATACCAAATATTTTTAAATTCGTATAAATATTTCAACAGTAGTTTTACAACAACCGTCGACGCATAAGCGAGCACCACCTACTTTAAAAATACGCACACGCCAAAAATCGAGTTGTATTAGGTAGGTTTTAATGGCATAGAGAAATACATGAAAACATTTTGTTTTTTTTATATAAAGTTTTCCCTTCCTTGGAAAAGTGTATATCTAGATCCTCAACCATATAAAAATAAATTCTAAACTTTTGCGTACAAGTAAAAGCTTCTTTGCCTATTTTAGAGCAAATTGTATACTTACATATATAATATTCTTAGTGTACTGTAACCTTGATGATTACTCTTTATTACTCAATAAGGTATACTAACACATAGATATTATATCGGTTACTTGAAAAATCTATATTCTAAATTCTTTGTGAGATTATTCGTCTTTTCGGTTGCCATACTTCCAAAACCTAAGTTAAACTACATTATAATAACTTGTATATCTTTAATATTCATAAGACGTGTAACGGATATTGCGAAGTTTAGGCAAATACAAATAAACCGTCTATTTCATACTTAGGACATTTCTCTTGCACGCAATATTTGTTATATGCAAAATGGTAGATGCTATTTATAACCTGTTTTTTAAATATCCTCACCCCAACCCTGAAGAATGTCTTCTATTAAGATTTTTCCCCGGTTATAGAATGTATTAAAACTAATACTTTCTTTTATCTCAAGGCACATTTTAAATTAAAACACTATATCTTCTATTTTAGAATGCTAGAATAATTATATTAATTTAGAAACTTATTAATCAAGAAAGAATGAATAGGCACGGATATTCTGTATGATTATATACAGGCAATTTAGTAGGTAAATATTGTTTTGTTCATTACTGTTTTTGTTTTGTATAAATGGTTTTTAAGTTAATTTAAATCTCATGATTTTGGTATGAGCTTTGAAATGTTATTATTTAAGCCCAAACCATACCACTCATTCAACATTATTTCTAACATAGCTTGGAACATTGCCCGGAACACTTTATAGATAAGTCTTTATATCTAGATGTATTGAACATAAAAAAATTGCAGTATTTTGTTTTTTTTGTTTGATATTTATCGATTTGGAACTGGTAAGAAAACACTTAATTTAGATATGAATAATGAATCAAATTGTCATGGTTGCATATATTGGAAAATAGATAGAATGCCATATGAAAATTTAGTTACTTCATGTGGGACATAACATTTACCATAGGCTGTTGTTTAAAAAGTATTTCTAATTTAATACAAAATAACTTTTAAAAATAATCAATTAATATTAGATTATTTTTAAATTATTAATATTTTAATATTTTATATCCAAAAGTTTTTAAAATTATTAATACCAGCACGATTGTTGACAATAAACGAGCCAATTTCTAACGTTCTTAAGGTAATTTCATCCCGGTAATGTGGTAGCCAATGTACATTTATCGCCAGTTCCGTCACAGGAGCACTATCGTGTTATGGTCCAATCATGATGATTGGTTGGGTGAAGTGATGGTGTAGGTCATAACCATTGGTTTGCAGTACTTAGTGATTGATTAGGTGGTTTGGCGCAATTCAAATTATCACCCACGGATGCAATAGCTAATCGCATATACTAATAAAACTAAAGGTCAAATATTTTTAGTAGCATCAATAGTAATAATATTTGTCTGATATAGAATTCAAAAATTCTCCCTTTTTATATATAAAGACATGTCGGCATTTTCAACACGGTATAAAGTGGTGAACATTAAAATTTTAATTGTATACTCTATGGTTACCTGTCTATAACAAAGTTTTGTAGTTTCATAGTTACTAAATGGCTAGTAACGGAATAGCTATTATTCAATTTTGCTTATTACTCATTATACTGGCAAATATAGCATGAAATTATGCTGCGGCAGAATGAAACACCTGGAGAGTATTGAGAATACAGTGTAAAGTAGCGTGTGCAGGCTGTATTTAAAAATTAATTCAACCATGTTCCACATAAAACATTACTTTTGCAATGTTTTAAAAACATTTTTTAGAGTCAAATAATGTATTTTTTCAATTCAGGATTCTATTTCAGTAAGATAGTGTATTTCCAAAAATATAACACATTTTCTAATAAAGTAACTAAGACTGACATCTTTACCCTATTGTATTTTTCTTTACAGCATGATATATTAGGTTTTTAAGATACGTGATAACACTGTTTAAGACCATACAAACCTGGGTAATATTGTACCTTTCTACACTTTTCTTAATAAATTCATATTTTCATCTGTGCTCCAATTCTATCGTAATTTCTAAAGTAGTCTGTGGTAACGAAAAAAAAATGTTTTGATCTTAAAGAAAACTATCCAAAAAGCTTATAAAATACAACAGTAAAAATAAAAAATGTATTATATTGTATAAATCAATTAAAAATGTTTTTAACTTCCTTTAATTAAAATATAATTGATACCACATTCATGTAGTATTAAGAACGTGGGCAAAACAGCTCGATAAATCACATATGTTAACAACTCTTAGTTGGCCCTAATAATTTCAATAATGCGTTAAGCACTCACTAATTAAAATCTATCTTCACTGATTTTTTTTTAATCCTCAGAACAGGTAAACTAATATTCCATATGGAAAATATAGTAATCAGATTAATACATCAACATAGAAGATAATGTGTAAGAAGTTAAATATAACTGATTTACCACTGTACAACACAATTGCTGAGGTTTGTAGCATAAGATGTTTTAGGTAATTAATCTTTGTTATGAAGTGATTAAAACAGTGCGATCGGCTTCATACAGAGTGACCATTTAGCTGTGTGAAAATGTACACATAACGCGTATATTAACGGTCCAGATTTATCGAAGTAATATTTCAGAGTAGGGCGTGCTTTTCTTTATCCAACCGCGTTAGCCGAGATTTAGACATCCAATACTTAATAAATGGAGCCTTGGAAGTGAAAACGTGCTCTTCATCCCTACCATTTATTTACTTCCAACGGAAATACCAAATTTCTAAGGTAATATTTGTCAAATAAACTTATATTAGTATTGTAAGTATATTTATATAGCTCGATATGTTGTGACTGAATAATCACTTGTAAATAACAAGTATACTACGTATCTTGATGGTGTAAAGTTACATTTCCCTGAATTTCAACATTGACTATTAAATAATAAGGAAGAAAGAGGAATACTAAATTAAATAACATTATTAAGTAATTATATTGCAGATGCTCTTTTCTCATTGGACATACTTTTTCTTATCAACTTATTAGGAAAATTCCTACTAATTTTATAATATTTTTAAAATATAGGTTTATATTTAATTCATAAGTTAAATACTAACTAATTGTTTTTAAGTTGCAAAACAAAGCGTAAAAATACTCGAAAAAGTTTTAAAACTACAAAAAGAGTAACACATCATCATTACAAGATCTTGCACATAATAAAGAACAACAATTGGTTTGCATTTTAGTAATATTCGTGAAATTGTGTATTAGATTCATTGATTAGTCACTTTGCATTTATGAAACTTCTAGCTTACATTAACGGCAATCGTCATGTTTGGCTCTACTCTAAAAGTTTTAAATAATGAATATACCATTAAAAGCTAAGTTGATATAAAATGGAAGTAATCTTAGTTCTGTGACTTCACGGCCATTGTCACTGGTTCAGTTCATTGTACCTGATATATTTTATAAATATTAGTCCATACATGAGCTTTAAACTTGACAGAACTACTTGTATCAGAGCAAATAAGTAATTTTCTATCACTTTAAAATCTGTGCGTCGGTTATAAAATATTCAAGTAACACATTATGTCTGCTGCACAGCGTAAAATTAGATAATAAACATCAAAATTTAAAAATTTGTATTACACACATTACATCATATATTACAGATTTGAGACCACTTTTAGACTGTATTGGTAAAATGAATGTATATAAAACACTAATGACACTTAATGAAGTTGATAGATCTCAATAATTAAAACGTAATATTCTTTTTGCAATAAGCAACAACGGCAATTTCGAAAACTTATTAAATTTCAAAATATCCATGCTCAATAATAAATGTTAACAAGAAATACAAACGTTACTTTAAACAAGACCAATGATGCAAGCCTGTTAACCACAAGCCCATATGTAAACACCGACGTGAGCCAACCACGGTAACTATGAGAGGTACATAACCTCATACACCCAATCTGTCTGCATCGTGTACACAAACCCTTGTTAATCTACCCATCGATCCTCCTGTTTACTACACTTTGCGGCACAAAGCATTTACCTGTGCAGTAACCACTTCCAACCATCACCAACATCGATTCCGAGATATATCTGATTGCCGACACTCAACTACTCGTAGTTTCCATTTATAACCATTGGCATCATGTTGTTAATGACCGGGCTATAATATGCATGCTTCGATAACGCGACAGGTAACGCCTGCTATTCAAAGTTGATATTTTATAGAACTCTAGAATAATTTACAATCGTAAATCTTGATATAGATTCTGATTAGTACATTAAGTACTCTTGGGAACACATGATACAAAATAATCAGAACAGATGTATAGACTGTATTGATGTATGAGCGGGTAAAATATTTTAGACTAATTATTAACAGAAAAAAAGGAAATAATTTTGGATAGAAATTACGGGTCTTTTGAGTACTAGAAATAAGGAATTAAAATTTATAAACTATTGTATATATTTATTTATCTTTACAATATTTTGCTACATTTAATTTTTACATATACCAGGTAAAGATCTTTGTGTATTTTAATCAGATATGAAATCTAACACAATTGAAAAGGCGCGTAAAATGTTGATATATGATACATATTATTCTAGATTCTTACTTTAAAAAAATAATCAGCTTACATTCATTGGAGTAAATATCTTGTAGATAAATTAATTTCTTCAAACGATCAAGTAACGACAAAACTAAAAACCTGGCATTGATATTAATTCAATACAACGTGCTTGTCTATATATAACAAGACGTTACCTCAATTACTGGTGACCGGCTTTCCGAAAAACGACTCATTTATTTAAGACTTGGACCGAAAAACAATAATATGACTGCGATATACGGAATGAATTAATAGGCAGTTTTGCTAGAAGAATTTGTAACAATTATAATATACGTACATGTATACAAATGATATTAAAACACAAATCATAGAAATTGGAGAATTAAATACTACGACTTGTTACGAAAATATCTCAAAAACTTAATTAAAAACAAATACATTTCATCACTGCTCATTGAAGAAATCTGGAACGACATAAAATCAGCGATAAATTTAACAATGGATTAGTATGCAATCACTACTCGAGTTAGATAGGGAGCAATAAATGTTTCACGAAGGTAGATAAAGCTGTAAGATCAACAAACAATCATCGTGCACATGTTCATAAAACAATCAATATGCTATTACAGTGTGACTAGTCCTGGTGTCCATTTAACCAAGTGAGGTTGGTAACAGTGAATATTTCACCGAGGAAGATAAAGCTATAAGATCAACAAACAATCATCGTGGACGTGTTCATAAAACAATCAATATGCTATTACAGTGTGACTAGTCCTGGTGTCCATTTACCCAAGTGAGGTTGGTAACAGTGAATATTTCACCGAGGTAGATAAAGCTGTAAGATCAACAAACAATCATCGTGGACGTGTTCATAAAACAATCAATATGCTATCACAGTGTGACTAGTCCTGGTGTCCATTTACCCAAGTGAGGTTGGTAACAGTGAATGTTTCACCGAGGTAGATAAAGCTATGACAACAAATAATCACCGTGGGCTTTTTCTCCACTAATTAATATGCTGTATTATTACTCAGTTGTACAAAAGGATAGATTTGACCTTATTTTTATCAATTGCCTTATCTCTCTAGTAACTATGAGCAGAGATACTACGCAACTAATATTGAAAAATTCACACATAACTTTTGGATAAAATATAAATAACTGAATTAGTAGATTCTAATTTCAGTAAAAGCCAATCATAAAGATAGGTTCATTTATAGATTTGATATATAATTTATCTACTAGTTTATAAAAAGAATTCTGCAATGGGCAAATGTACTGGTAGTCGGTTCATGAATAATATATCAATTGCATGCACTTTTTATATAGGCTGTTTTATAATAATATAGTTACTCCCTTTTTCACAGCTCCGTCCATTAGATAAAATTATATTTTTACTTCTCGAATTAAATAAGATTTTAAAGTACAAATAGCTTTTATTCCAAATATATATATATATATATATATAATATATATATATATACACTTTCTTTTCGTTTTTCTTTTAAATGGAAAAATAATAATTAGTGCCAATTAGACAAACTAAATAAACTCTCGAAGTAGAAAAACTTTCTTTTGTTTGTTACAGGCATATTAAAATCTCTTACGTGACACAATAAAACTGTTTTACGAGGCGAATTTTCTTTTAATAAATTAATATATTATAATATATCATCAAATTAATCTGGTTAAAATAAACGGAATGGAAAATATGTCAATATAACATCTTACAAAATTATAACTATTGGTTATTTAAAATAACATGTGTATATTAAGGTTCAATATTTATTAATGTAACTGTTACCTCCATGCTAAATTCCGAAAAAAGCCAAACATATATTTAATGTTCTGTAGTTTGGTAACAATGAAATTTATACTAATACAAGTAGTAATCAATATTTAATGCTACGAAGGATTAAAAACAAAAATCATTGTATTAAGTATATGTATACGTACAGTGAAGAAAAACTGTTCAATTTCTTAAAAATGGCATCGAGCTCAATTATTAACCTTATGAGTATTTAGTAGGAAATTTTGACGTCTTTGAGCTCATCTGTCACATCGTATCTGATCCTCAAAGGGTAAAGGATTATTATTGGGTCAAGTATGGGTATAGCTAGTAACCTATTCAGTACTATGTGAGTACAACAGACGGGGGACGCAGCTTTTGTTCTGCCTACTGATAACTTTGCAATTTATTTGAAATATTTTTAATGTATTTATAAAACGCACAACATTTGATCATATGTACATTCGTTGATTTTGTGTACACAATGTAGTGGATTTCACCTTACTACAAGACATATCATTGCAAGCTGGTCAATTAAATAGTATTATTTACTAATACTGTAAAGAGCTAATTTTATAATTTTATACTATTGCTATTGCAAGAAACTAATCCTCTATACTCATGCATCTCAAGCCTAGGTGCTCTTAACAACAGTTTATTACCCAAAGGCCACCTTTCTATGATAAAGAAAAACTGACTGATCTAATCGTCTCGTTTCACCAACACATCTATTCTGCTTCAGTCAAGAGACAATAATGCAGCCTATAACGGAGCAGTGCCATTGCCAGACATGTCGGATATGGCTTTGATCATGTGCTACTGATAATGGTTACAACTGTGACCCACTTTCTCGGACCGGTGATTGGTCAGAAATGTTTAATAGAAAAATATATACTATCTCTTTTTGTAAGGCTTTTTAAAGTGACCTATTTTATATTACGAGTATAAACCACAATAATAGATACTAAATAAAGACTGTATTAGACACGTATTACTTGAAAATGTAGCATAAAGGTACAGATATAAGATCCGTTTTCATATTTACTAACAGAATACAAATTAGTCCACACACGATCAACATGTACTAGTAACAACACACCAGTACATGTCTGCTGGATACTGCCTATTCCGTATATGGAATAAGTGAGCATATATGAGTTAACTAATCGTACAAAAGCATATGTACAAAATCAATAAACTACCAAGGCGTGAGAAAAACTGTGACTGGCCAAACATTAAGGATCTGAAAGTTTCGTGTGTCTTAAAACTTGCTTTATAATACTGCTAATTGTAATAAGAAATGTTTGCTAACCAAAATAAAATTATTAGTGATATTCTAAAGGATCGTCTGTTATAAATGAAATCCCTGACGACAAAGATCATGTCGATATGTAATTTTTATTCATGTTGTAATAAAATAGTATTAAAAACACAAGATTTATTGGCTGAGCTTTAGCGAAATCTATCACTATTGTGGCTTGAAAAGCTTCGTTTCTGTCTGTTTGTCCGTCTATCTGTCTCGCCGCTCAATATCTCGAAAACGAGTCTATCAGTATACTTTCAAATTTTGCATGAAGCTTCACACACACACACACACACACACACACACACACACACACACACACACACACACACACACACACACACACACACACACACACACACACACACACACACACACACACATATATATATATGTGTGTGTGTGTGTGTATGTATGTATTGTAGCATTGCGCTCAATAATGGTGCACGACACTCCATGGGATTTGGCTGTGTGTTGATATGATATGGATTACTATGATGGAAAAAAAATTACAAAATACATACATTTGTAAACAAACTTATTAAAAGCATATAATATTTAAGTTGTGACGTTTTTATTACTGCAGTAATGAAATAATATAATAAAAAAATCACAGTTTTATCGCTTATTTCAATGCACTCTTGCGTACTCTTAATAACCGGAACATTTATTATTTTAACAATCCTGTGAAACCTAACTTTATGAACACAATTTGTATGTATCATGTGGCAAGATATTTCTAGAATGATTTCATCCGTAGACCTTAAATTCTGCATGAACCTTCATTATACTTATACAATAACGAGTTCTTTGATAGTTCATGTTCAAATACGGAATTTGGATCAATTTTATTAAAGAGTGACACTTCTCAATGTTCCTTGGCGGGATGAAAATTCTTTTCTGCGTGATGGTTTCGTCTGTTTGCACGCAGGAAATCTCGAAAATAAAATGTATTTGAAATTTTGCAAGGAGTCTCAGCGAAGCTATTGTTCTCTATAACACATATATTGTGCAAGGTTTACTCTCTGTGATACTGCACTTCTATGTTGTCTTAATTAAATCACACTAATAAAGTGAAATAAAACTTATATATGTGAAAACGCCTCGTGTCATGCAATAGAAGAATATTTCCATATTTTAGTCATGGAACTAATGTGATTGGGCTCATATAGTTGGCGGTTAAAGCCTGGAATGAGATATATTTATGGTCGATACTCAAACCAGAATAGACTACAGGTTATTAGGCCTCCTGAAATTCATCAGAAACCAGTGAGATAATACTCAATAGTTGTCAGCAAAGTTTAATAGATAAGCTATCGATATTAGAAGTTCCCTGTGCTCCATCTAATATGTCATTTTACTCATTTGTTTTGAGATTTAACAAATTTTAATGACTACAACGGGTTATTTACTTATAGTAATTACTATAAAAAGAAACTTATTTTATAAGTAAACACATAAACAATGTTCAATTTCAGAAACAGTTTTTTATAAACGGCATATTGGTATAAGTTACGTAGTACAGAACTTACTTTGATGTCCATTTAATCTTTTCAATATAAATAGTACAAACACGTACCAGTTTCTTATATTGGTTATTTAAATTACCTTCATGGTGATTTAAATACTGAATTGAAACTATTTTAAACAGTACTAAAATATTGCATTATATAGGCACTGCATCATAAAAGGTTTCACAGAGAGTTAATACACAACTTATTGAACCACACAAGCAATAGAGCAATGTTACTGCCACAGTCCAGCCGTGTCTCAGTAAATCACATGAACAGTCTCAATGACTCACCCAGGCCTATCGACTTTTAGTTGATACACACTAGATTTACCCACACAATAGAGCAATGTTACTGCCACAGTCCAGCCGTGTCTCAGTAAATCACATGAACAGTCTCAATGACTCACCCAAGCCTATCGATAAATCCTTGATACACACTAGATTTATCCACACAATAGAGTAATCGTACTGTCACAGTCCAGCCGTGTCTCAGTAAATCACATGAACAGTCTCAATGACTCACCCAAGCCTATCGATAAATCCTTGATACACACTAGATTTATCCACACAATAGAGTAATCGTACTGTCACAGTCCAGCCGTGTCTCAGTAAATCACATGAACAGTCTCAATGACTCACCCAAGCCTATCGATAAATCCTTGCTACACACTAGATTTATCCACACAATAGAGTAATCGTACTGTCACAGTCCAGCCGTGTCTCAGTAAATCACATGAACAGTCTCAATGACTCACCCAAGCCTATCGATAAATCCTTGATACACACTAGATTTATCCACACAATAGAGTAATCGTACTGTCACAGTCCAGCCGTGTCTCAGTAAATCACATGAACAGTCTCAATGACTCACCCAAGCCTATCGATAAATCCTTGATACACACTAGATTTATCCACACAATAGAGTAATCGTACTGTCACAGTCCAGCCGTATCTCAGTAAATTACACAAACAGACTCAATGCCTTAACTAGGACTATCGACAATTCCTTCCTACACACTAGGTTAAGCTACACTATAAAGCAGTGTTACTGACACAGTCTAACCATGGTCTGAGTAAATCAAACGAACACACTCCATTGCTAACTCAGGGCTATCAACAAAAACTTGCTACATTTCTTGCTTAGTGGAAATGAACGGATATAATACGTTAATAAAATTGATTAAAGCATTAGCATAGTTCTTAATTATCAATTCATAAGTCAAATGGAAATGGAGAAGCATTTTCGTTTACAGTAACTGTAATACTTGTCTAAAATTTGCGTACTTGCTAGCTTAATATTTTCAATAAAATTATTAAAGCTTAGGCTTCTGTTTCTTTAGATAATTAATATCAGTCAAGCAAATACGGCAAGAAGGACAAAACTGTTTTACCAATGATATTGATGGATAGAGTACAGAAGCTTCAAAGCGTTTGATATCAATATCCCACTCTTGAGATGCGTTAGATATAGGAATATTAGGAATATAAATTACGATATAAAACTAATTTAATGTGTGTATATGATCTATTACGTAGAAGATCAAATTGTGCTTAACTTTATGATTAATACATTTTAAATTGATTTACTATGATTTACAAGTATAAAATACATATATATTAGTCTACATAATGTAAAGAAATAAAATCAATGAGAGAGTATTTCTGATACGGTTAGTAGTATTTTTTACTATCATTGAATTTGAGAAACCGCGTGAGTAAATAAGTTGGTTTTATGTTATTTTATTAACTACTATTTTGAAAATTAACTAAGCAGACTATAAATTATTTTTTTAATTTTAATTACTTTTAAGAATACTTGATCTATATTTCAGAGTAAGAGAGTCGATTTTCACTGTATCAGCATAAAATCGGGATTTTTTAAATTGATAGATATATTTCTACTAAAAAAGAAATCAATTGTCAGCTGGCTAAATGTCATTGATACCGTCAAAAAAGAATATCTCGGAAATATGAAATAATAATTCTTTTCTCCGATCTTGTTTTTTCAGTTTTTTTTTTTTTAATTTAAATCAACTCCTAGAAACTAAAATAAATGTTAATCAATACAAAGACACCCAATATGGCGACTTTCCCTCCACTTCTCTAGTTGCATAACTAATATTTATGTTTCTGACAGTCAATATTTATATAAAACTAAGAAAAATACAATGTGAAAAAGTATCATTTCATAATTTTTATAGACTAAGAATTTGACATACAACAGAAATACTTACAATCGTATACATATACAGTGCAAACAGGCTCTTGGCTGCTATATTATTACGTTTTATGATCTCCCAAACCTGGAAACAATGTATGTCTTTTAGTAAAATTATATTTCAGGTAATAAAATATTTGCTTTATCTAGTAATATTTTACAAGTGAATTGATGAAAGTGTCACTTACGATAAGCAAGATGTTAGTTTTATCAGCGCATATATTAGACTCAGGTTTACTTTTATTTAGGTGAGTAAAATGGTTGTTAGTTACACTCCAAAATATGTATAAAAATCTATATTATGAAGAGTCTGGTTGGCAACATTTATATTTATTGTTATCTATGTAAACTACTGTTTAGTTATAAAATTATACAAGTTAAGTACTCAATAATGCATGCACTCCAAAAGTAAGGTTGGCACTAGGACGAACTTTGCTGTTGTAACAGTGGTAGAGACCCGATTGCCTAAAACCGCTTACAAGCTCCGACTTCCGCATCGCGATGATGTTTAACCTCAAACCGCCAGCCACAGCGAGCAGCAGCTGACATCTCAATGAATTAATTCAGTTAATCGCTCCTTGGCTTAGATATACTTGTAGATTTTATACTATATATATATATATATATATATATATATATATATATATATATATATATATATATATATATATATAAATATATATATACAGGGTGATTCATGAAGTTCTCCCCCCACTTCTACAGCACATTGTACTAGTAAAAATAATGAAAAAATGTTATATAAACATAGGTCCGAAAACGCTTCGTTAGCGAGTTACAGCTAGCGAAAGATTTCGCCTGAATTCCTGGGTAAAGAGTAAAATAAAGCCATACTGAACTTTTGGAAAGGTTAATTAAGTAAGAAATATCGTGGATTCTTATGTATTTTTACCTGATAAAGCTAATAAAATAGGTTTCAGAACTGTACCTGTAGTAGTTTTTGAGGGATTCAGGGTTAAATGCAAAGAATTGGGGCACGAAACAATGTTTTTTTAAGTTTGATGTACAATAACTTTGTTAAATTGGTAATAAATACATAAAATCAACAAACATTAATTGTAGAGAATTTAATTCTGAGAAAATTGATATAATCAAAGTCTAAAATAAAACAGAAATAAGTACCAAAAAATCGATTTTATTCAGTATAATACATTCGGACCTATGTTTATATAACATTTTTTCATTATTTTTACTAGTACAATGTGCTGTAGAAGTGGGGGGAGAACTTCATGAATCACCCTGTATATATATATATATATATATATATATATATATATATATATATATATATATATATATATTATACAATATATTGGTTTTATTGTCTAGTTCTTAATTAACGAAAATATTATGATTCCATTCATTCTCTCAATAGATGCTGATAGAACAATTTATATCCTCATACACCATAACCTTAGTGTGAAAGTACAGCTCCTAAGGTACGTATTTTGCATAAAGATTGAAATAAATAAAAAATCAGTTTAATGAAATACGGTTAATATTATTTTTATTATAATATATGTATATATATATATATATATATATATATATATATATATATATATATATATATATATATATATATTTATTTATATGTATATGATGACTATTTGAAAACTTTGGGTGATTTGTTATAAAACTAAATTCATTCACGTATATAAGTAAAATTCATACAGATAACATAACTATGGAACCAAGGGTTGAATCAATGTGAATGTTGAGTTTAGCTCCAGTTCATTCACCCAAAAAGTTTAAGTCAAAAGATAACACACATACGGCAAGGTTGCTTTCTAAAGTTTTAAGTTAAATCTTCTTCAATCCTTTAGAAATGTATTCCCTACAACACCTTGGTTGGAGACTTCAATTATGCCTCAGTTTCTAAATTGGAGATTATTGTTCTACACAGGTTCGTGTACAGTAACAATAGCCTGCTTTAAATATTGCTAGAATTATACAAACGGCAAGGGGCGGAAACGAAAAGTAAAGGTAAAAATATTTTGTCAGGGGAAGCATTACGACATTTGAAATAAATCCATGATAAATTTTAAAAGATGACTACTTTATTATTCATAAAGTTAAATGAAAATAAAACGTTAAATAATATGCAAGCATTATTTTTTTTGTCGAAAATTATGTCAATCACTGTTTTAACAATTAATTACATTTAATGATTCAAAGAGTCAGCAATGCATTGCAATAAAGCTTGAAACGATTAAAGCGTATTTAATCTGCTATAAGGAAATTTGGGAGCCATATATGTTCAATTAAATATTGTAGAATTGGAGCCCCTTATAGTAATTAGTGAACACTATTTTCTTTGTTATTTTACTGTATAAATAATTTATCAATTAAGTGGTTGGAATAACTCTTTATACTTTAACAATATGTAATATGTATTTATACATATAGTATGACTATGCCAAACAAAATACAACGTGCTAAGCCCTCGGAATTGTAAGAAGGCATATTTAAATTTTGATTAAATATTATATTACTTCACCAGCTGTTAAAAGAGTGCCTTTCCAACTTTGCTTAAAAAAATCTTAATACTATTAATGGATCTGCAACTTATATTTCAAGATTACATGTTTTCAGTTATTCATACAAGGTTACGAGGTTTATTTTACTCTAATTTTAACACCAACAACATAACTAAAATAATTTGTAATATGTTATATATATCACATCCCTCTCAAAAAGTTATGAGCTATTATATAAACATTTAAAATTATATTATTCATAACACCATCCTTTCATTTGGAAATTTCAGCAATTCACTCAATGGTGCGATGTAGAATACATAGAAAGTAAACAACAAACCATTTATTACTTCCATTTTCCTAACAACACCCCTTGTGTATAACACAATGTACAAAGATACCAAGACAATTGTTTGTTCAAACAATTCATCCATAACATGTAGTATAAAAGCAAATTATATAGTATTTTAAATGTTTATTTTATGTGATTTATATTACTCTAAAAAGGGATACTTAAGTATTAAATATAGCAGCAAACGGTTCATATTAAAGTTTAAATATTGTAAACCAGTACATTGATTACGTGCCTTATACTTAAGTTAATGGAAAAATTAGTATTGTGAAAAAATAAATGTATTGATCTTTTACCATAAAGGCATCAATTGGTTTATGAGCTACTAGTTAACAAATTATTTTCTTACTTAGAAGTTACTAAAAGCTGGAGTACGCTACATTATTTTTCGTAGCAAAGTTAGCTGAGGTTGCATACAAAATTTCAAATCTGTAGCTCACCTTATTATCGAGATGTCCTACAGGCAGATAGAAATCATATAAAAAAGAAAGCCACGTAAACATTACGAACCGTAACACTCATTATTTTAAAAATTTAATTTTATGTGAAATTTAAAATCCACATATGAGGTATTTCTCGACTTCTTGCTAAGTGATAGATTTATATGATTGTTTATAAAATTGGATTTAAGTCTTTATATAATACTATTCTACACACCAAGTTACTCTACAATTATGCTGTATGTGTTTTAATAGGCAGGATACGTCTGATAATATGTCGCATATTTGAATGTCTTATGGGTAAATTGAGTTTCTTTGAAAATTTATTTACTCTATTTTTTTCGTTGAAATTATACCCATAAGATTAATTTAAAATTATTCGCAACTCCCAGTCAAATCCCATGGAGGGAAGTTCACTATCATCGAACTCAGTGTTCCTCAGCTAGAAATGAAGCTTCATGTACAATTTCTAGTATATAGGTAAGTTTTTTTAGAGATGTCGTATGGGTAGATAGACAGACAGATAAACAGATGGGCAGAAATTAAATTTTTCCAGCCCTCCTTAGACGTCGCTAAAAGTCAGACAAAAAATGAATCAGTAAAATGCTGGTTAGAAAACCCTGCAAAATAGAATGAAGCTAACTAATATAACACAGTACAATAAAATATAAATTGACCTTTAAAGCAAGCATTACTAAAATTTAACGAATATTTTTAACATATGGATTTTTAAGGAAACAAACAGTAACGTAATTAATGTGTTATTGCAAATTTATTTCTCTGTGCATTTGAAAATAATGATCCGATTCAAACAAGAGATGTAAAATCACAAATAACCTAATTTCACAATGTTTAAATAATGTTTACCTCATTGACCAAATCTGAGATTGATAACACCACCACCTTAAAATTACGCCTATGCTCCAGTTCAAAGTATTACGTTTAAAGTACTTGAATTTTTAATAAATTATAAGAATATAATTGTACTATAACTTCGCTTTACCTTATGGTAAATACCGATTATCATTACACATGGTAAACCTTGAAAATGAATTTATGTGGTTCCATTAGAAATATAATATCATAACTTGATAGAGTAACCTAAAAATATTTATAATATTACAGCACGTATTAAGTTCTTTTAAGATTAAGACTAACACAGTTTGTGTTGTCCTGTACAAAGCCAGCCAATTTGGTTGTGAT
Source organism: Homalodisca vitripennis (assembly GCF_021130785.1). NCBI lineage: Eukaryota > Metazoa > Arthropoda > Insecta > Hemiptera > Cicadellidae > Homalodisca > Homalodisca vitripennis. Next base: position 103,967,776 of record NC_060209.1, read on the forward strand.
TTCAGAGGGATTACCTCTAGACATCAATACTGAAATCACATTTATTTTCCAACTTAATATTTGAAATTGTTATTTCGTGTATTTTTTAGGTTTCATTAAAGTCTTAAGGTAATTTTGTCAATGAGGTAATGGAATTTGGCATTTATCAGACGAAAAAAATATAAATTAAAAGTGTTGTTTTTGAATAATTTCGGTTAATGATAAAGCAATTTTATTTTTTTTTTTTTTTGTAAAGCTATAAAACATTTTAAGATAATAATAATAATAGACTACTGCTTTGTATAAGCATATGAATGTTAATATGAAATACTAAAAAGGCTAATCCGCCACACTAATCATTTATTTGTCTTTTATAACATAAATATAATCTTCGTCTCCAACCGTACTTGCTAACTGATGAATGCTTGGCCATAAAGTTATTACTTAGATATCGTTTGCTATAATCAGAACCCGCCAAATTTAATTTATTAAAATTAATATTCATTCATAAAAAATAATTTATTACTAAATTCAGCATGACGTCCTGATTCACGTCATGATTTATATACTATATGGAAATTAAATCTACTTTGTGTTATAATTTTTTGTTACATATAACGAAGGCAAATGTCCGAAATCATATTATCCTTTCAAACCTTTCATTGTCAATAACAAACTTTAAACAAAGACAATTGATGAGAAGGCTATCATTACAGTTCTCAAATGAGTTTCTCAATCATCATTCTCTTACTTGGAAACTTCTGAAATAGTGAATTAATAAATAAGCTTACAAGTGTTTTACTTAAATCATAAAGATTTTTGAAGTTGTATAATTTAATAATATGGACTGACTGTTTTAGTTTCAATGCGAAATATTATTAAGTCAAAATTCCTTCTTCTGAGCAAAATTAGAATGACAATCTAAACTAACTCAATAAACTTTGTTGAAAACTTTGGTAATTTTATTGAAAAAAACTTGCGCGAATTATTGAATTAGGGTTTATTGTCTACAACAAAATATTACTTTTATGCACAAGAGAAATACAACATCCACTTCCGTAATCAAAGAAATACCGATACAGGTCGTAGATGGTTAAATACCTTATATTTCCATAGAACAATATAATCAGTGTTACGTAAGTGAACTAAATTTATAATGTCTGTCAAGGAATTATACATAATTATCAAAAAGTATTTCCAGGCCATTGTCACTGGATGATGTATCAAAAAGTGTGGTGTAATGTTAAAAATAGATTTTTACAACATTCTTTACTTAACTAATGACAATTTAAATACTGCAATAGCTACAATAACGAGAGTGTCTGTTACTCCATTTAACCTTTTAGGCAACTAACCACCACTGGCTGTACTCAAAGTAAACGAGTACAATGTCATTTTACCAAGGTTCAATCTTGTTTTGTTTTGTTCCCAAAATTGCTCTTGGCAATAAGTTATATTGGTTTGTGAAATTAAAACTTCAATGTGATATACAAAATTTCTTTATTCTGTTATTACATTGAAATCAACTAACGTTGATAACGTTGGAAAAACACGAAAAATCATGCTAATTTTCTATTACATATTTTATATGAGACCAAAATACTCTTACACTTGTTAGTTTGTCAATCCACACTGTAAATGTACACATTTTTGTAAAAAGGTTGAAAGTAAACCTACCACTTGTCTTACACTAAAGTTAAAAAAAACTTAGCATGCAAAGTTTCTGTAGAGTACAGTGTAAACAGACCACCATCAACGTCATTATCTATTCCTACAGCCAAGCTGAACTACATTGCGATGACGTTATGTCATGCCATTGTCGCTTATGTTAGTTATCCACTCTGACACACTGAAGACCTGTCTGCCTTACCACAATGGACCATAATCAACGTCAATCTCGAGATATCTCTGATTGTAGACAGCACTACTACTACTTCCACAAATTTGTTAGTATCTTGTTTGTATAGATCAACCTGCCATATTCAAACTGCAATTGGTAATTGTGATTTTTCTCTCTGTCCAAACTATGTAATTAATATACAACTTATTTTTCGTTCTGATTATTGTTCCATATATGTATTATTATAACTATAAGTTACGTATATTTCTATACAGTATTTCTGAACAGGATGAGTAGTGTTAGTCAACCAAACAAGTAGCTTGTCAATTGCTAATCTTTAAACTTATTTTTTCTTCGAATAATAACAGAATTAAACTTGTGGTTTACTCATCAACATTCAACAATATATAATATGTGTGTGTGCGTGTGTGTTTGTGTGTGTTTGCGTGTGTGTGTACGTAACAATACACAATAATTAACACAATTAACAATATTTTCATTTAATTATCACAACTGTTTAGTAAGATATGTTGTTTTTTTACAATTATTTACTTCTTTAGTTATTTAAAACTCTGCAAATCTAACCTTGTAGAAACCATTTATCTGACGATGAAATTTGATTACCCAATAAAGAAAACTTAGCAGTTAATAAATCACAGTCTCTTGGTGCAGATTTCGATCTTCTCAGAAGTTTATTTTTGTAGTTCTGGTTGTTGAGTTATTGATATTACTGTCGTTCAACACAGATGACACACAATTGGCACATCATTGCCACTATAACTACAGACAATTTATGGAACTATATTGATGTTCATTCGACCCGTAGGTAAAGTTAAAAGGAGTCAGTATTGTAAGTTCAGGAGTCCTTCCTGTCGATTTTAATACTACTTTACTTCACCAATGTTCCGGATCTTTCCATATGTGTGGTGCTTTCAGTGTTAAAGGGATATGCATAAACTTGTGGCAGTAATTATTGTATTGCTGATTAGACTGGACATGTCTTATAAGTAGAATATTTGTCTAATAATTTTTTAACTCAGCCTCACAAATAATAACATTCCTCATATCTTATGTTGATGCACCGATACTCAATTTAAATTTTTCTCTTTTAGGGATTAAGAGTTTGTAAGACGGTTTTGTTTATCATAACATCCTTAGAAAAGAAGTCTAGCTGTGTCATGTCAATTCAACCTCCTTAGTGGTCTGCACACTACTCCACCGATTTTAATCCAGTGAACTGCAAACCCTTCATCCCAGTAGTCATAGACTTGAATCAGCGAAAATTTACACTTGTATTTACTTTAACTTGAACTGCAAAATCGAGGGTAGTAAGATGGAACAGAGTTTTATTTCTTGGTAGTATTCAAGCATATCATATACATACGTTGTTTACTTTAAAGTCCGTCGATTTGTTTATGGCTTTAAAGGAAACCTGTCCAGATGAATAAAGATATGAGTTTCAAACTTTTAAAAGTGTGTAGTCTACTTAAAATGTATTAAACATATGTTTGCGAGAAAATTCATATTAGGCTTCAAAATGGTGACCGTACACATTTTTCAAACAGTTTTGAGTACAAATTTAGAAATTAAAATGTACTAATAATAATAAAACATAATGGGTTGTTTATAGAGGAAACGTTTGATACGAAGATGACATTACTTTTGTTAACTGTCCACTGATTGTTTTATTTCTCAGCTAATGTTATCTGCTTCTTGATACAATTTTTCTCACTCATTTGAGGGAATTTTGGCTGTAGTAGTCTGGCAAAATTGAACTTCAAATGTTTTTGTTTAACATAATAGGAATAGCATTCTGTAACACCTTTACTATTCGAATATTAGTAACCGCATCGAAGCTTTCAAACTATTGTATTATAAAATGTTCCCAAAGTTTGCCATTTTTGAGTCATTACAGTTTGAAAAATCTGTGACCACTACTTCAAAACCTAATATGATTTTAATTGGACTTTTGCAAATTGATCTTAAGAATAATGTACAGTTTTCTAAGTTTGAACTTCGTACTTTTTTCTAAAATTTTGTTCTATCCAAGAGACACAAATAGATAGACATCTAAGTAAGATAGGACTATACATTGTATGACATTTCTTACTCATTTGACGTGTCAAATGATATAATGAATTTGATAGAGTCATTGTGTACATTCTGTTTGTTAGTTGACGAATTCTATTAGACATTAGTTTGAACACGCATAATTTGTTTCACCAGCAGAATGGTAAATATTATTGTAGTTCGTTTTATAATTATTCTTCAACTTTGTAAAGGATATTGTAAGTATGGTTGCAGATAATAAATACTAATGATAATACTAAAATAACGGTTTTGCATGACTTTATTCGTAGCGTAAATGAAGTTTCATTAACAATCTCATTGTACTTGCCATGATTAGAACTCATATTAATGTTTATTGGGAATGGACGTGTAGCGAGTGATTGTGTTATGAGCTTACAATTCAGGTTACACTGCATTGGTTGCGTACACAAGTTACGGTGGGGAAGGCCATCCCTAATTACCTACATTCCCCCTCATCCACCAATAATTAACAGTAATTAATTTTGATCGATCGAAATAATCATCAATCAAGGCGACTGAAACAATTTCGCACTGGACTAACTTGTTGTTTAAACGGAAAATTAATCAATACTCTTAAATGTTGCACAGACTACATCTGTAAATTGAATGTAATTTGTAAGTAATAATGGTGTATATCTCATATCCATTGAAGAAATTAATAAACGTTACTTATGTCTAAGTTTAAACTAATCTCAACATTTTAAGTAATCCAAATCCAAGCATTTTCTGGCGTAAGTCTAAAAGATACAGACGAATACAAACCGTGAGAATATTTCAATAGTAAATTTGATCACAAGGAATGAATAAACAAAAAAATCTAAACCATATTAAATGATAATATATGTAAAGTTTAGTTAGTATATATTTACAGCAATATAAGTAAAAACTGTTGTAAAAAATAATATGTTACTTAAAATAATCAATACCCTTATTTTGTAACTCATTTAGTGTATGTAGTTTAAAACATATGTTAGTATTAAAAACTAAAACATTTGACTCCTGTATTTAGCTAAGTTGTGAAGTATAAAAGAAGGTGATCAATTATAAAAAATTAGTTGATCTTTTTAAGGTTGCTGAAGGTTATATATATATATATATATATATATATATATATATATATATATATATATAATACTTTTAAACGAGCAATTCTTGTATATATTCTCGTATAAACTGAATCTGACCAAAGGCTTCAACGATTGTTATGTAATTTAGTATGCAGGGGGTTATGTGGGCGATAAATAGATTTAGCCAGGTTCCATTTTTAGAAAACGTTGTTTTATCCAAATTGTCATAAAAAAAATAAACGCATCGTTTGCTCCTTTAATGCATAAGATGACAGAACAATAAATGGTTATGACATTTATAGTTTTATTGTTTGCGAAATGTATATCATAAAGTGAATCCCAAAACACGAGTCATCACAAAAAAAAAAATACCAAGCAAAGCTCGGTTTCCTGATATTGGTTATATATATATAATTTCAATAAACATTGAATCACAAAAAGTACTTGCTCCATACCAACCTAACTCGGGTAAATGGACACAACGACTATGATAGCATATTGATCATATGGCCAACGTGTCTACTATGATTTTGTGCCGCTGTCATATCTTTATCTACCTTAGGTGAAACATTCACTGTTACCAACCTAACTCGGGTAAATGTACACAACGACTATGATAGCATATTGATCATTTGGCCAACGTGTCTACTATGATTTTGTGCCGCTGTCATATCTTTATCTACCTTAGGTGAAACATTCACTGTTACCAACCTAACTCGGGTAAATGGACACAACGACTATGATAGCATATTGATTATTTGTACAACGTGTCTACTATGATTTTGTGCCGACGTCATATCTTTATCTACCTTAGGTGAAAAATTCACTATTACCAACCTAACTCGGGTAAATGGACACAAGGACTATGATAGCATATTGATAATTTGGTGGATGTGTTTACTACGATGATTTTGTGTCGCTGTCATATCTTTATCTACCTTAGGTTAAACATTCACTGTTACTTACCTAACTCTGGGCATTGACGACATATTACGAAATTGTTAAATTATTTATCAGTGATTTTATGTTTTCCATATTTGGTCAACGAGTAGTATCAAATTAAGGTCAATATTTTCTTACGCTTTACATAATAGGCCCGAATACTTAATTTTTCAATTTTACTTATTTAAAAAAATACAATTTGTGTATTTTGCAATTGTTTGATTTATTTTGTATATTTGCATTCAAAACATTCATTTTTATTAAAATATAGAACAACTTTTCATTATTATAACATTTCTAATTTATTAATCTTCTATATTCAAATCCAATATATTAAAATTGTATTATAAAAATGACTTTATAAAAGTAAAACATTGTACGATAGCCCTACATTAAGCTTACAAAACACTATCTTTATTTTAAATTTGCTACTATATTCACAGTTATATAAACTGTTTATTAAGAAATATAGTACAATTTTGATTCATTCGTTCCTGTTGAATATAATTACTTATGAATAATAAAAATTGAGATAGACAAAATGGTTGTACTATACAAGAGTACAATAACACTCTAATTACTATGCAATATTTTTATATATTAGAGGGAATAAATTTAAGTACATTTCTTTTAACGATATACAGTAGATTCGAACCTGATGTTTTTATATATTCAACGAATTTCCAAACTTCTTGAAAATATAAATTCATTTAATCTACTACTATACTAGAATAATTATGCTAAAAACATTAATATGTTATTTGGTTTTTATATGTGCAATGGTTATTGAATATTTCCTTTGAATCTATAGTTTTTACATATTTTTATAATAATTTTTTAAACATCAAAAAGACAAGATAAAGTTGAAATTAAAGTGGCAAGCATGTTACCACTACACTACATAGTCCTAATTGCTCGAGTCGCCCAGCAAGTGACAGACTCGAGTTCTAGTGTCGGATTAGCAAGTACTTTTTGTGATTTAATCGTTACTGAAATTGTATGTATAATAACACTTTTTCTTTTCTTTTTTATATATAATGTATTAAGTATACTTCAGTTGTTATGAATGTCTTCAAATATCGTATAAATATGATTGCAGCACATATATTTGTAAAGTTTCACATAAGCTAATAAATATTGTTATTAATACAAGCATTAATAAATCACTTTAAAATAAAAAAACTTATATTTTTATTGATAAATCATTAAATACAGTTGTGTTTTAAAATAGTTACTGCAATATAACTTTTTAATACAAAACTGTTTACCGTATATGAATAAAAAGACGTTGTAAAGTAGCTTGTTAACTTAAATAGCATGTTATAGGAAAGACGTAAGTAAGATGCTCACAACTATAAGTAAAGTTAACTGCTGAATTCACACACGAATTCTCCAGGCGCTGACTTTCACATTGCAATTACTTGCTCAACGCACAGCTAGGTATGTTTGATATGGAAATTCAAATTAACTTTATGTATTTCACATAGATTACACTACATAGCAAATTAATCGTAATATATTGTGTTTTCCAAATATTTTTATGAACCTACAATTCACTTCTTATTTAAATTTATAATTGTACACTATATTTAAATTACTCAACATACATATCAACTTATGTTAATTAATACGTTTAAACTTAATTGATATCTAATAATAAATAATCAATTGTAAAATGATAAAGTAAAACGAAAGATTATCAGCTAATTATGTGAGTAAAAGTATTGTTAAGGGTAAAAAGGATACTCGTTTATAAGGATGTTATTATTTACGGAAGTTATGTTTAATACATAAAAGCTCTGACTCGTGGCTTTGTAATATCTCTTGTTACGCTTTTTGGTGTAAATTTATTCATATGGCAGAGCAACAACAGTTTTATTGAATAGTCCAGACGGCAGGCCAAATTATGCTGAGGTTACTTGGATAATATCCCAAAGTTAATGAGCGTTTTAGATATGATTGTGGTTAAACCTGATAATTCATTCCAAGTTTTAGACCTAAAGAAACACATAAAAATTGTGAGCGACGAAGACCCCTATTGTTTGTTACTTGTGTAATGCGCCTTTGCTTGTAACGTAATTATTGTTTTAAATTACAGATCATTCACATTATCTTTTAAAACAACAAACTATATCCAAGTAACAAACAATAGGAGGTACTAGAAACGAGAATGAGACTACTGGCTAAAAGAGACAAATTTTATGTAGAAAAGGCAGAGAAAATGAGAAAAAGCATATAATGTCCTTGCCAGAAAATGATGGAGATTGAATCCACTATGCACCACTTGAAGGGTTCCTCCTGTCCAATTATATTAAAGCACGTAAACATTTCGTTTATTGTGGGAACATTGAGGTTTTGTTTATTAATTAAATGATAAGTTTAGTGGTTTGAGGGATATATCTAAGCTAGGACGTAAACATTGGGTAATCTTGGTTATCATATTTAGAATAAATAATTTACTGATGGAAATATTCAATAAATATTTTACACATAAATTTTAATTTTATTGCTATTATATTAACCTTTAAATATTTTATCTATCTTATTTTTGTAAGAAATTTATTTATCTAGATCCAGCTGATTCTTGGATACAATAATGGTGCTGTAATTTTGAACATTTCTTTACGTTGTTATTTAGCTCACAATAGCTACTAAAACTACATAAATAAGTCATATTACGAATTCGAGTGTACACTATAAGTTAATTTTATTGGTACATTTTTTACTAAAAGTAAAGTTTATGTTTTTATGTTATATTACGGAACGGAATTTTCAGGTTTAGCTCGGTAATTACAAAGAGGGGAGGAAGTAACCAGTTAGATGGCGCGGCGCGGCGGCGGTGCCACGGGCCTCGCCTTTTTTAATTCAACACCAAGTTCAACAATTCCATTCAACTGACATTGAAAAAATTACGTCATATCAAATGCTATTTTCGTTGAATAGACTTGTTTGTTTTGTTATGTTATATTTTGAATAATAAAACACTTGCGAATGTTTAAAGATAATACAATATTTCAGTCCTACCATGTCAAATATAAGTAAGTAAAAGGAGACATAAATTACACGTAAAATCATCGACTCAATTTTAATCCAATTATTTGTTTACAACATTCAGCACGAGATACAAGCAGGGTAAAACACTTACACTAAAGCTCAAATGAAAGATACATGGAGTAAATAGGCGGACTGGTTGGTACGTTACAAAAGGAATGACACAATGGAACAAAGGAAATACACTTAAAGGAAGATATTTATTAGACTCAATATCCTGAAGCTTTTGAGAGTTAATAAAGTTCTTTTGTTCCAGGCGCCCAGACACAAATGCCAAGTCTTCTCACAGAACCAAACAGATCAATTGAGTTTGTGACGTCATGATTTAGCGAGCGGTACATCAGACATGCTAAAAAAATATACCTTTATTTATGTTGTCAAGTAAATTTAAGTCTAGAGTTGATATTGTGTGTCATTGGTAAAGAAACACTATAGATCCTAACATTTCTACTTTATAAGAGAATAAGTAATTCGATATGTGTTACTCTCCAAGGTATCAGTTGCTTGTTCCTAATCTACTGTTATTAAAAACCCACTGTTCTAACTAATAATAAACACTTTTAGGTTGGGTGAATGTTTTGTATGAAACCAAGTACCTTATTCATTGCTTTACCTTCCTAAAAATATTGTAAAAACAATTTCTGATTAACTCGAAAAACAATACTTATGAGTTATGAGGACTTACGTGGTATATTTAAGTATTTTTCATTTCAGAATTCTTAGTATATCAACGATCATATTCATTGAAAGGTCGTGGTAGACCTACTAAATTATGGTACTATATGAAATACTCGTAGTTTTTCTTCTAAAGGCCTGCGTACTCGTAGTTACTTATCAAACACTTTTTAACAGTACACTATTCAGTTGTTAAATATAGTTTTATTACAATTATATGTGGTAAGAATATTTTATGCTATATTGTTTAAATTTGCTATCCTTAAAATCACTATTTTGTAGTCCTGCGCTTTTATTCGTAAGTGAAGAATTAGTTTTATGTTCAAGTTTTATTTAAGGATCTCTACCAATAAAAAGAAATGAACATTAAAGCAACAAGTAAAGTTTGTGGTGGCAACTATTATAAATTTTGAGATAAAAGTAGTAAATCTGTATCCTACCATATGCCAACCTTAGAACTGACATGATAGAGACTTATGGTGCAGTACCTGTCAAATGTACCTACAATTTAAGATAATAACTTTTATTACGTCAATAAAATGTGACACAATATGATTTGTAATGCCCACTTAATTTTAAATTATTTTGGACTGATATCACTGTGTTAATATTGGTAATATTTAAAAAAAAACGTTAATATGTATTTAGAATATTAAACACATCTCATCAAAATTTTACGAGTTAAAGGTAATAAATAAAAATAAAAGCAGGATTGTTTTATCTTGTTTTAATTAAAATTTATACCAGTGCAACGTCATTTGGTCTATGAATGTTAAGGATAATTTGTAAAGAAGTGGTGATATACTAAATCTTGTTATTTTTACATCTTCTACTTAGTTTTATGTCGTAAAATATAGGCGCAAAAAAACTTTCAAATTTCCAAAGTCAATGAATCGTCCTTTGGATTTTTGTTACCACCTTAAACCTAAGTATTTTAATAAGGGATAATTTCAGTTTTGTCCAAAACCCATTAGGCTATTTGCTAATTAGAATATAAATTTTTTTACGATATTTGAATTTAATTAAATAATGTTTGATAAATTTGTTTATATTTTATTTGGCTTTATTACGGTCATAAGTTCATTAATAATTTATTTTTATTGTGATAACGACAATAGTTATCGGGTATCACTAACATTTTTATACCCTACAAACACTGAATCATTACAATGTAAAAAGGCTATAGTTTTAGATTTTGCCCATAAAATTATTATAATTTTTTCTATTAATACGTAATACTGCTATTTTTATAACACTTCAAAAATATGTGAAATGTCTTAAACTGTGATTAATCTATAGTATACTTAAACCTATTTCTAATTTTTTTTTCTTTTAATAATGCAATTACTACTATATTTTGAAATAACTTTAAATGTAATGGAAATAAACGAGAATCCAGCAGTATAAATCCTTCTGGTATACATAAAATAAGGAATCATTATTGAGTACGCCGAGCAGCGGCTCCTGGTTGTCGCGACAACACACTCGTATCCTGCTTCCCACCCTTCCCTCTCATAAACCATCCCTTAAGAACCTAACTGTCAATCTCTCGTCCTTTCTTACACATTTGTTACGTTTTATTTCAAAAAATTATTTAAATGAATTTTCTAATCAATGCAAAATGGTATTTAAATCATTCATTATATACTTTTAAATTCACTGCTCAAATCTTTGTGATGTCCAATACTCTCCACTGTATAATTGTTAATACTTTGTATAAATGTATGAGTTATTGAACCCATGATATAATAGATGGTCTGTAATTAATAAAGAACTGTTTAAAAAGGAGCTAATTAATTGTAAATTTTAACTTTGAACATTTTAACTTTTAAAAGCTCACTCAATTGGTTATTCGAGTCGTGAAGATAAGAAAAGTTGCCATCTATTAAGTTAGAGGGTGATTTAAGTATTTTTATATTGAACCAAACATCCAACAAGTTTTTTGTACATTAATTTATACATTATAACAAGAAAAAATGTGTTCAATCCAGGGAATTCCGGATGGCTAACTCTATAAATGTATATCAGTGCCTTTGCAGATTTTATAACAGTTTAAATTAGATATTTCTTACGTTACGAAGAAATACTATCAACTATCCTATCAAGTCCTAGATGTTGAAAAGACAACATCTCGTATGTGTTTTGCATCGTAGCCTATGTTGAGAAATCTGTTTGGACATTGAAAAGATAATGATGAAGATATTCTATCTTTTATACGTTGCGTCACGTACGTTTTAAATATATTATGATTAAGATACATTTTTATATTTCGTTTTTTATTTAAGGAAGAAGGTGAAGTAATGATAGAGTTGCAAAACTAATAAGGGTACCAGTGTGTTAGGTTGAAGTGTCTGGTCATTTAGTTAGATGATTGTTTTACTTAATACCTTTTACCTTTTTACTGCTGCTTTTTAAACCTCGCATTTACAGTATCAATGTATGAATTCAGTAGCCAGAGCTCGACGTACAGTTTCATAATAATTAACTTCCATTTTCCACCATTAATTCCCTAAACCCAATGGATATAACTCTATTTTGGTTATAATATTTTTAATATAAATCTCTTTTACTATTGTACAACCTAACAATGCTATCTCATTTTAAAGCAAACATTAGTTAGGTTCTATTAATTTAAACAAACTCCCCAATAATATAAAGTTTTTATTTTTGTGAGGCATTTCGTACTCAATGAGTACATCTTCGGACGAAAGGCCTCACAAAAATAAAAACTTTATATTATTGGAGAGTTTGTTTAAATTAATACATAATTTCGAATTAGAGAAGAGCTTCAAGAATGTATTAGTTAGGTTGCAGATAAATAATGCTTATAAGTCTAATCGTTATATCATATACATATATTATATTTTTAATAATTTAATAAATCAATTTTAATAATTGGGGGATAATATTCATGCTATATTTGCACGGGCAATGCTAAAATAAATACTGATAGTGGTGGAACGCATTAACAGGAACGCCTGATGGGAGAGAGCTTTTATTATTGTATCATACCGTTAAGAATTGTGTAGAATATCGACTGCTTCTGAATCGAAATTATGCATTCGAATCGTAGGATACTATACTGCAGGATAGGTTTTTAGTGTTCATCATTTGAAATATAAGCAAAACAAACAAACAAAAAATACATATGCTATTTTGATAATTAATTTAATAAGTTAGTTTAATTTGGACACCGCTGAAACTACTGTACTTCGCAGGTCCATTGAAATATAAACTTTTAAATGAACTAATTGAGTTTCATTTAATCAAATCCAACAGACATTGCTATACTACGCTGTTTTTTTAAGAATAGACATTGTTTGTCTGAAGTACACTTTTCATACCTACGAATATTTTCTTTATATGGGTAAAATTACAAATTCGACAGGGGCACCGTCAAAAAGTGTATGATATTAAATTACACTTGCTCTTATTATGTACTATTTATTCCTATTTACTACTATTTATTACTTTTTATTTAATATTTCTCCACCTTTGCCTAAAATAGTCCTTATATTACTGTTGTTACAATTGTTGAAACTATTTATTGAAATAGTTTTGAATGTAGCAGAGAAATTTTTATATTTCAAAACAAACTGTTTCATTCTCCAACTTTGGAGCCACAAATCTCTGCTCTTTAAAATCAGTAAAATTATTCTGCAACAGATGAGAGACTTCGAATATCTTCCAGTATAATCACTTATTTATATCAGTCACTTATCATTTCAGTTATAGCTTATGACGTACCATTTATTAAACATCTAACCTTTACCTGTAATATAACAGGTAACTAGTTTATTTAATAGAATGATACATTTTCATATATGTTTTAAGGACACATTTTATACAAACCTTTACACAATGGTATGTCCTTTTAGAACGCATAAAAAGTTTATAATTATTGGTTTCTAAGGTTCTGAGGAACAGAAGCTTATGAAAATAAGAAGTATACTTTTATCGTGCATTGTTTACTATGAATCTCTGTACATTAAATGTTACTCATAACAGCCTATTTATAAGCAACTATAAGTTTTTATAAAATTAGAGGAACAGCTCACAAGGATTTAAAAATAGTGATAAGTTGAGTTTTACACCAAGATTGTAATTAGTAGGAAGCTGTGCCGTCTACCATGCATAAATGCTTAGCATAAAAAAAAATAATTTTTTTAAAGATTCTCTATGGGTAAGAACCGAGAGAACTGAGCAATAAAACTGCTATGAGCAAAATCAGTCTACGAAAACTAACCATTGTCACCAATGTATAATCTAAACCTTATTCTGTATTGAACACAGACACACATTCTTGACATATAGAATGTAGGTTTCGACAATCCCTTGGCAACAAAGCCGCAAGGGAAATACAAGGTAACGTCTGCTGTCTTGGACCAAGTTAAGCTTTGTCTCTAATCGCGGCTTAAGTTACTCTGGAGAATGTCTTTTAACACTTGTGTCATCTTAAGATAACATGTAATAGGAAGGAAATATTGCCCAGTTTACCATTACTTTAAAATCACTATTGTGTGTATAATTTTATTGGTGTCATATTTATTACATTGTATAAAAATATTATTTTTATGTAGCTTTCAAGTGTAATAACTATTAGAAACAACTTTGAAATTTGACCAAAATAAATAAAAACGCAAAATTGTAAGCCTTTGGTGTTAGAAATTATATTTGGTAATAACGACAGCCATATTTCAACAAACAAACAAGTAAGTAGTCGACAAAGCATAAATTTATCTCACATCACAATTGTTACCATCCAAATGTATATTCTTATTGCATTTTTCCTCGTGATGTTATTTAAAAAATAAGTCATAATAACGATTGGCACATTGCCGTTTTAACTGTTTTTGCCACAAACATCGTAAGGTTCTCCAATAAAGGAAACGTCTATTGTAAGTAGGTATGCTATGTGTGCAACACGCCGAGGGTTAATTGGTCTCATGCGGTTTTGATTGCCGTCAAGGCTCCAAACCGTTTACGGTTTACTCAGGCTTTCAGTGCTAAAGCCATTAGTACGGTTTGTTACATTATGCTTTAGCTAAGGTAATAAGAATAAATCTATACTAATTCAAGTCAACGTGTGTTTTACAACTATGCATACCACATCTGAAGTCACCAATACGTAAGTTTTAAATTTTAGTGAGCTCAGTTATTTTATTTGTAAGCTGCTAGACAGAATATGGAACCCAATACATGATAAACAATCACCGAACTCCGGTAGCTCTTGTACCCCGTTATGAGGCTTATATACTATTTTACTAAACTCACGAGTTCTATTTATTTAACTTATTTATTTAAAAATAGTGGATATTACAATAATTTGTTCGTATATCAAGCCTTAACCATAGTTATGTACAGTGCAGTCCATATTTTTTCTATGCCACTCCCCTATATGTCCCATTTAATCATTTGTTGTCAGATTTCCATTCTTGAATGTGTGAAGGTTGGCGAGAAGTGAGAGACTTGAATGTTTTACTTCAGTATACACTAAACATTTAAAATTAACATGGACAGTGCCACTCATTCATTAAAGCTAAGTAACAAACACTATGACGTAATATATCTTAGGTTTAACTTTGATTACTATTTTACATAGAGAATCATTTTACATTTCATGCTACTTAGGAGACAAGAGAAGCTTGCTTCACTCCGTAAATGTAGTTTATTGCGTCATTCCAGGATCTTGTTAAACTTGCCACTTCCTAAACTTTATACTTAGTAATATATATATATATATATATATATATATATATATATATATATATATATATATATATATTCCTACCATCTTTTTAAATAAATATCACAAAAGTAATTACTCGTAGAAATGAAAACTTATTTCTCAAAAGTAATATTTTTTTAATTTGAGATTTGGTTTTATCCATATACAAAGAAATATATGAAGCGTTTTCATTGACAGCTAGCTGTTAACCGCGGCTTCTAAACTTTATTTTAAAATAATAAAATGTAAAAAAGGAATTCAAATTCTGTAATAAATTCGAATACTTTTAAAGGCTAGTATTCTATACATGTTTATCTCAAAACAGGCTTTTTAGGAACGGAAATCGGAACTTCAGATTCATAATTCCCTACACGCCGCAGACTCAATAAATTAACATAACATTCTAGAAGTGGGCATTTCGGATATTACTTTTATCCTTTACTCGATCACCATTAAGTACCTTCTATATACAATTTACCGCATAACAGACAAAAAAAACAATTAAAACTAAATAAAATCTAATTAGATTTATAACGTAGAGAAATATTTGTATTTCATTGTCTCTGTCTCTTTTTATACAGGTATTATGTAGTGTCAGTTAGATATACAAGAATTACAACTATACGAATGTTCGAATGATATAAAACGAGGAAATACCTCAAGTACATAGAAGTAATTTTCATATCCTAGGTAACGGACATGGAAAAAATATTATTATTATATGATCAGATATATTATTTAGAAGATCTTAATAAGGAAGGGTTAGTTAGTAAAAGAAATAAAATCATTTTAAGGCTCAGATTATAAGATGTTCAACAAAAGTAAGCACTGTTTAAGACCAATATATAGGTTTATATTTTGCAAGCATATTTATTGACATACGATAGCAGTGAAACTTATTTGTGATGTTTCATAAACACTTATATAAATATAATTTATTCAAGTTATCATGTAGAGTCATTAATTTTACGTCTATCTATAGACATTTCATGTCTCTTTTAAGGGGTACGTGATCAGTTTTTGTAAATATTTATTCAGTAAAACATTTTAGAGTATCATCAATGTATTTGTTCTGGAGAGCTCTGGAACAGATGGAGTATTTGAGTGGAAATCAGTTGGATTATGAATCAGAGTGGATGTATGTATGTAAGTTTAAATGTGATATTGTGAATGAAAGGCTAAGTAATAATTTAATTTGATGGTTGTTATGAATTGTTACAATGCGTTTACTGGAATTGTATTACTTGGTTAATTGATTGATATTCAAATTACCAATATCCCTGTCAATAACGTTTCCGTTTAGGTAACTGAGGAGAATTTGCTGTGAGTATAATACATATCATAGGCACATGAATAGAACAAATCGTGATGTGTAATCGTATAAAATTATTTTTTGTCGCAGCCAAATTCAATAATTTTGGGGTGAAAAAGTGTGTTGTAGAGGATAAATAATATTGTGTGTCTGTGTGTTTTATTTTTGTATCAAAGCCAATATATAATTTAAGGCTGTTTTTTTTCGCGTTACAGGTTTATCTGTTAGTCGTGTGCTGTGAGGACATATGCCAGTAGTTTTTTTATTTGATGAGTAATAAAAAAATTAATATAAAAAACATTTAATAAAACAATACTTATTATAACAAAGGCACAATTGCTAAGAATTATAGATCTCTGGTAAAACGAATGTTTTAATAATAGGTTTTAGTAAAAGTTTTGGTTTTGTAAACCTGTCTGTCAACCAAGCTTACATCTTAAAAACCCACTGATTAAAAATTTAAATTTTCCATTAAAGACTGTGTTACACTTAATAATACTAATGTATTATGATAGTTTGCACTGAAAACACAATTGATGTACAGTGTAACTGTGCATACATACTTCAGTTTAATGCTTTGTTCCTTTTATTTATCAAACATTTAAAGAAAAATATTTCCTTGATTCTGAAAAAGAACTGTTCTCACATTTGATTTATTTAAATATACAATACAGGTAAAACCGTAAAACATTTATCCTATCAAGCTTTCCCGCTCATTAATAATTAATTTTACATTTTTAATGAAATTATATTACTTTAACTACTTATACTCTTTTAGTTCATTCTATATAGGAAATATTCTGATAAGATTCCTTTTAATTCGCTATGAGAAATAATAATGTTCCACATTTTACGATGTGCATTAGCATAGCTTATGTGGGTTGGACTTGGACTGGACAACATCGATATCATGAATACCCCATCTATACTTCTACTCAGACATTCACCATACTCACCTACTCATACTACATACTGACGGACACGGTTCCAGTTCTAATATACATACATAAAGTATCGTTACATAGTTTATATAATCTACTGCTTTGATCATAGTGAAGTTTATACAGATGGGACTTGACCGATTGAACCATAGATCAAATGATATGTGCTACTACTAAACAATTCAGATAACTTGGGCCCTGGTCACACTCCCAGATCATGTATACAATGCAGTAGGTTACACAGATTATTACGTTCTTATGTCATAGTTTATATAGATTAGACTTGACATATTGTACTATTGATCGCAGGAACAAGCTACCCATACCAAAGTGTCATCAGTTCCAAAACTTCAGTTCCCAGCCCACATATACACTATATATGAAACTTGTTACCCTGTAATATATTTCTAATAGTAATAATAGTGAGTCTTGTATATAAAATGCAGGACGCAACGGCATTGACCAACTTATTAAGTAATATTATTTTGCTTTTCATCGGTAGTAGGAAAATACTGAAAATGTATATCGATATAGATAAATTTACTTAAGATTGTGTAGATGTGTAAACTTTAAACTTTAAGTTGGTCATATTAATGCAGTTATCCTCAATAGCAATCAATGCTTCACTGAATAACGTCACTGAATGGATGTCTAACTCCAATTTGCTGCATTATAGAGAATTATTCTATGCTGACTTAAGACTGAGTTAATGTCTCTCTTACAGTTAAGAAACTCTAAGAAAATGTCTCTAAAAGTTAAGAAACTCTTCCTGTACAATCCGTCCTTACCTTATAGGATATTTCGGGATTAAGTGGTCATCACAAGAAGCGAACAATCAGCAAACCTTGGTTCGGTGAGTTGTCCGGAAACGTACATTTTATTAAGATAAATGTAAATGTAACCTCCTTAACCGGGTTTTAAAAATCAAAATGTTTGCCATCACAGATTCTTCACAAAGCAAAGGTCTACATTATAAAACTGATGAATACCTGACTTTTTACATAGCTATATTAAAGGTTTTAAATGCATGAGTTATTTAGTTCGGATAATGCCTCATTATTTTAACCTTTTTTATTTAAAGGTAAATAAATTTTCTCGTTTCTAGATATAACAGTTCGCCGCTTGGTGTAACAAAAATAATTGTTAGGGAAGAAATTAAATATAGAGTGACTTTTTATAGTTTAATATACACTCAGTGGAGCGTATCTTTACTCACGAAAATACAGGACGTTTAGATTTGAAAAGCGACTGTGAAAATATAACCCGGAAGATAATATGGAGATTTTACAATGGGAGGCTCTCCTACATTCATGCAATATTCAACACCTGGAAATCAACTTACTTACAGCCGGCTTCTTTCTTGTATTAAATTTGCTTTAATAAATACAGATACGTATTTATTTGTATTTAAAATATGACCCGGAAGATAATATGGAGATTTTACAATGGGAGGCTCTCCTACATTCATGCAATATTCAACACCTGGAAATCAACTTACTTACAGCCGGCTTCTTTCTTGTATAAATTTGCTTTAATAAATACAGATACGTATTTATTTGTATTTAAAATATGACCCGGAAGATAATATGGAGATTTTACAATGGGAGGCTCTCCTACATTCATGCGCTGGAAATCAACTTACTTACAGCCGGCTTCTTTCTTGTATTAAATTTGCTTTAATAAATACAGATACGTATTTATTTGTATTTTAGTATTTTGTTTGTAGTAGTTTTTTGTCGTCCAACGAATTGTAAATTTCAAAAACCAATGAAAATACTTATATTTTCTTACCTCATACGCGTACACTAGAAAGAGGGAGTTTTAAATTTTGATTTCCTTTAACAAGGTTTAATCCCCAAATACTCAAGGTTCTTTTGATTGACGAAACATATATGTATCCAAATATTGCGAGCTGTAACATTAAAATTACACGAAAGACACTAAATACCACTATAATGCAACAACCTCGTTGATTTAAACCAAAAACTAATAAGGTAGAAAAACAACAGACCACGTTCGTGTAACAGGCTTCGTTGAAGTTTATATATGTACTTGATATAGAATTGATATCAAGTATATAGACATGATATAGTTAGCCAAATTATATATATATATATATATATATATATATATATATATATATCAAATTTCAGCTAAATAACTTCTTAAGATATCCAGGGAAAATAAACACATTAGGCCAAAAAATTCAGTGATAGCCTCCCAAATTGCATGAAATTTCTATTTTAAAGATAAATTCTCAAGACACTACACTCAGCTATAGGCGCTCTTAACGTATAGTCATATTCCATGGAGGTACGTGCCCCATTATATAACCCGTCTATATACCAACAAGTTGGTGTAATTAACCTACTAACTGATGGGGTTTGACTAATTACACCAAAAAAGAAAAAAATTTAATACTGGCCCTATGTGTATCAACGGTGGCAAAAAAATAATGACTGAATAAATAAGTTTTCAAACAAACGGAGTAGAATAATTTGATATTTACATATTACATGGTAATATATATATATATATATATATATATATATATATATATATATATATATATTAATATAGCCTAGTCTACATACTCGTATCAACTGTTACGAAACATTCGTTTCTAAATAGACAATTTTTATTTCTAAGTTGGGGCATATTATTCGGCTGAGTATCATTTAAAAATATCACTCAGTGAGCTATCAAAATTTCTCTTTTGTCTCCCAAAAAACTCAAACTTTCTTTTCTGTATGCTTGTCTGTATATCGCAGAAAATCTAATGAAAGAAGTAAGCTATATACAAGCACTTGAAATTTTGCATGGAATCTTATCTGTGTGGTATGTTCCTACCTTATAATAACATCAATAATGAAGTTAACTAACTTTTTGAATAGTTTCTTATAACTAAAACTATTTATTATGTATGAAAAAAATTATTATACATAGTAGTGTGAAATGTTTAAAATTAAATCTCTTACATTGTGCTAATGTGTTTAATCTAATAACCATAATTTGGAAAACTAACAGCCTCAAAAATAATTTGAAAAAGGCTCTCAAAAATGGTGACTATCTAAGAAATATAGGGTATAACGGGGATGTTTATAAACGTTTTGTGAACATCAACGCAACTGCTTAACTGGAAGATCTTACTACGTATGGGTAATGAATCGCTCATTAATATTAAAAATATATTCTATCATAATCTCACGAAGCCGATGTCTTGACCTTGTTGTACGTTTTTACATCCATATCAAATTAAAATATAGCTAGTTTAAAATACGTAATTAAATTTCTCCAATTTGAATTTATTTTGGAGGTTTATTATTTTATGTAAATTAGAAACTAAGCAAAATCACGATATAGAATGTTATCAGTTCGTATTAGTCTTTCGGAGAGTATATTAATTATGGCACATAATGTCCCATCGTTAAATATTCCCCTCATGGCAAAGTTTGGTAAGAAATAGTCCCATCAATTCCTTTACATTTGGCAACTAAGTTGGTTTTCATAAATATTATATTAGTATACCTATATCTTAGTATTAAATAAATATTCTTAGTTTTTATTGTTTGATTTTACACATTATTTTCAAAAATAATCAAGGTTATCTTCATTAAGTACAAGGCGTGATAAGCTTCAAGAGAATGAAAGTGAGGTTAGACCAGAAATACACAGAGGAGTAGATGCTGTAGTATTCATGGCCTAGTAAACTGCTGAGGCATTCAACTGGCGTGAGAAGATATTTCCTGGTCTTCAGTTCGTTCTGGTTAATTATTGAATGACACGGACATCCTCAACAGAGTATCTGTATGCACGGATGTGATCTTAATAATATCCCAATCCCTTTGATCTATAATTTTTATTAATATATACAATATTACATTAATGAATTGTTAAAAATTGTCAACAAAGATCGAGTATAATAAATAATTCTTATACAATGTCCTTGAACTCTCCACCAACAATTTCAGATAGTGTTCATAAATCTTATCCTAACGAAAATATCATACTCAAAAACTTTATATTTACAAAAACAGCTATATTTTGCTCTTAAGTTAAAACCTTTAAACTTATCAAAATTTTTACGATACGATTGAAGTGTTGTATATACAATTATGAGTCTTTTTTCAAGATCTACCTTTTAATTTGGGTTTCTAAAAATCGTTTTGCAGTAAATATCTTGTAAAACAGCATATTATAACAATAACATAGTATTCACCGTACAACCCCATGCCACAACGTTTCCAGATTCAGCTTTATGATGACTAGCCATTAAAAGCTTTAAGTAAACTATCCATTTAATAATCCTTACCAATACAAGGTCGGAATACGCCGCATAACGTGTCACGTAACAGGCTTCGCTAAGGTTCAATGCACAATTTCAAGAACTTCATTTCATTATTAACAGATAGAACGACCTAAAATAATGCGGAAAAGAACTGTTTTCATCCTCAAAGAAACAAAAGAGAAATTGTCTCAGCCTACTTACATTTCAAGGACACTCAACCAAATTCTACGGTTAGACATAAACCATCAGTTTATTACTGTCTAAGTAGAAATTAAGTTATACATAACTTCAAATCTAGAGATGATATTTTTACCTACAATACCACTGTAAAATATTCATTAACGCTCAGCCAACTCGCATGGAGTAACATGCACTATCAGTATGATTCCAGCGTTCCTCATACAGAAATTAAGCTTCATGCACAATTTCAAGATGAGTTTAAGGTCAGCTCGTGATATCATGTGGAAATATTGACACATAGGCAGACAGATAGAAATTAAATATTTTCAACCCTTTGCTATTGGCTTTGCTAACTTTTAGCCAATAAATGTAATTGTCTCAGAATAACAACGTAATATTAAAATTATCTGATAACAGCATCTATAATTAAAACAGCTGCTTGTTGTAGGTCTCTAGCGGTTCTGTTATATAATAACTGTTGATACTCTATACAACTCTGTTAATTTGTAGACGTGGACCACTAGACATGGTCGTGTTAATTTACGGTTAGCTTCGAAAAACTCTTATTCGCTATTTCTAATTATAAAATTAATATCTGTGTAAAATGTAATCATATCATAATTTTAATTTGTATGTTTATTAGTGTTTTTTATACTCAAATTAATCAATGAACAACATAATTCTTTTTTAGTTATACATCACCAAAAATTTTTGACATAAAAAATACTAAATATTCTGTTAAAAATGTGTTCATAAATCTTGTTCAATACATATTAAAAGTTTATATTATAGGTAATGTAATTATTAACCTTGGTTTTACGTTGTACAAGAAAATAATTTTCAGAAATAATTAATTTAATCTTAATATACTGTCCTATCATATTAATTAAAGTCTTTTTACTGGAAACTGATTCAGTATGATCGTTTTATGTTGTTGTTATGTTGTTTATGTGAAACGTAACCTCTTCTTCCTTATAAATAAATATTGGCACATGACAGTTCGCAAACATCTACTGTACATGCATCTGCAAGCTATTAAAACTAATTAAAATACCCATATTGACATTGTTAGATCAGTACCTTTATAGTTATAACAAAGTAAATCTGAAAAGCTATTGGTTCATCGTTATTAAACCAATAGCTCATGGAAATATTAAATTAAAGAAATCCCTTTCCTAAAATTAATTGTTACAACATAAAATATAGAAAGTGTTTTAAAATAAACAAATATTTCTATACATTTCTGAAATATGCTAACAATATGACTAAAATGGCAAACATTTATATATATATATGTAATATATATATATATATATATATATATATATATATATATATATATATATGGTATAACTTTTTAACTATTAAAACGCATTTATGTCAAACATTTTGATTTTCAATTTGATGAGCAACATCAGCTGAAAGGATAATAGGATTTTGGACATTTGCATCGTTAAATGTTAAAAAAGTTATACCAGACATTTGTAATATTTTAATGTCTTAGGGATTTTATCTCAATTGAGGGCAGATTTAAATCTTTGAAACAGCATTGTACATTTTTTGTAACGTATAACGATGGCAAATGTCCAAAATCTTACTATCCTTTCAAACCTGCCATCGTCAGTATTAATCCTTACCAGACTTTATCATGATTGTCAATTACATGAGCAGTTGAAACAATAATTAAATTAATCTTTAAAAATCAAGCATCTAATTAAAAGACTTTAAATGTTACACCTGAATTCCAGGATTATATTTTAAGTACCAGTTGCGGTTATAGAGCTAAAGATTTGAGTATATGGCTTTTTATTTTCAAAATGACCGTATATAAACATACCACAAATCTACATTTCATTGTAGTCTTCACCGCTCTCGGTTTACTGATCCGTATCGACAGCCGGTTCTCTCTCATGGCAATGAAAATAGAGTTTTCCTGAACCACTGTGTTTATTCCAGCTCTCAGATCAGTTTAATTGTTGAACCGTAATTTAGACTAGTCTTTAATGGAAAAATGAATGTATAGTTGTATTAACTAAAATATATTGCAATCAGTGATTTGTTAACATGTCTTAAATTTTGTACGGGACATGCCTCGCTGTGAAATATTGATCATATATACTGTTCATAATTTCTACATGCCCGCTATTACTGTTTGTCGATCTGATAGCCTCATTCCAGCTGGCCTCTTTATGTGTTATGTACATATGTTAAGTTGAGTTACAACAGCAATAAATTAACACTAATACTGATTATAACAGGCAATTCAAACTTTTATTTGAAAGGGACTTTGTTTTTACAGTCAGAATGAATTTTAAACTGTGCCAATTATCGCAAACGGACAAAAACTAATTTAACCTACATAGCGCAAGAGGCAACAAGCACCTTACACAAGTGTTAAGTACGTGATCTATAGCGGGTTGAATGATTCAGTAACTTAGAAAATATTTGTGTGAAAATAGATGGAAAATATATTTTTGTGATAAATACATTAATAGTATAAAGAGCGAAAAAAGCGACCATATAATAACAGTGTTTTATTTCATTTACAATATTCAGGATTGTAACTCGTTGCAAACATAATATTGAGAAGTTGTGTTAGATTATTATTTTTAATATTTCTAGATTTATTTTATGGCTGGAAATGATGGTGTGAGCAGCTCATATAATATGTCTGTGTACTCAATATTCCAATCGATTTTAATCTCACAAGTTAATTATAATGAACGTTGTTGTTCTATAAAGTGGCAGTTCTTCTCAATACTGTACTTAATAAATATCCTGTGTTTTTAATAATATATGGACTACAAGATGAAAAGAATTTATTTGTATTACTATCGAAGTAATTTAATGTTTAATTCACAGCCATTGTAATACTTAATATTAAATTCACATTTACAATGCAATAATATTTCAGAAATCTAAATAAATCGTTTGATTTATCAGAAACGTATTTCAAAAGGATTATTTTTTCTATGCATTTTCCTACCAATAGTTATCGCAAATTTTCTTTTATTAATGTGAAGGTGTTAACTTAATATGAGTTAGAGGACTTCTGTTTTACTATATACTTTCAAACAATTTAAAAAAAACAAACAGTCTGTATATCACTTGCATTAAAAGCATAGCTTTCAAATAGTTGATAACTAGTTAACCTTTACGCAGTAACTCTTACAAAACTGTGTAAATAAACAAATATAATTTATAAATGTTATTCTATAAAGATATATTTCCATTATGATGAAAGTGGATGGAACTCTGAAGTACACCCACCAATCAAAACTGTCAAAACAGAAACCCTTTTAAAAAGAGTTATGTGGCGATTAAGTAAATACACAGTCATGGGATGCAGTTGTTAAGTGTTTTTATTAATTCGAATATTTTTATATTCAATTATACAAACTAGTTTTATTTCTTTCAAATTTCTTGTTAGAGACTCTGGTAACGGGAAAGTAGTCCAACTATAATTATGTGTTATAGAGGTTTGGATATATGAAAATACTTCTACATAACAAAATGTAATCAACAAATTCAGTTGACACATTGTATGATCAAGAATTACAAGAATAACAGAAAGGGCCAACAAGTGTGTTTTATAAACATTTATAAATATACGGATTTGTAAAATCCAGACAGAGATACAGTAAACTGTTCAAGACTCGCTAGGATCTACACTTGAAAAGGATTAAGACTGTGTAGATATCATGGTATTTTGTACGTCACTATAGCATTTTCTACATTTTGACTATCAGTGTGTACTAAAAAGGTTTACCGTTATTATTACTGAATTTTACTGATCAGAGACATTAGCTGTAATAATGAAAACATTACAATGTTTCACAATGGAGTAGGAAGTAAAAACCCTCAACAAACGTATTACTATATTTCTATTTTTAAAGTTATGATGCAGCTCTGGATCATAAAATCTCCAATCCGCTCCGTAAATCGTTTTCTTAGAGGCTCACTAATGACTTCACAGCAAGGCTCAGTAATGGAAGCAGTTTACTGTATTAAACTGTCCTTAATACCTGAGACATAGAATTGGGTTTAGGATGTTTTACATATTTTTTAAATACAATTATTATTGTGTTGATAATAAACCGTATTTATAAGTACATGTTTCAAAACATTGAATTAATTAAGTTTATTATTAAAATACTTGTTTAATATACGAATTCTTTACTTATTTCATATTCTACATAACAATTGTATAATAAATATTGTGTATTACATGGCAGCAAATACATATACATGTACATATAGTTTATTAATCTAATTATTTACTGTAAATACACTATAGTTTGTTACATTTATTTTGATTTTTCTTTTACTTAAATGTACTTTTACAGTAAACACATTTTACATTAAATTCGTTATAATTATAATATGGCTTAATTCATTGTGACTAAAAACGACAAATAATTTAATTAAACGAGCATAAGCAAAGACTAACACTTGTGGTACAGGAAAAGTTTAATTTATCACTGATACAAACTGACCTATAGACTTGAATGTTTTTTAAAGCTTCATTTCTATACAGCTAAAAATAATTTCGATTGTTGTACATGTCACTTAATGAGATGTGGCTGAGCGATATTGTACAGTTTTACATTTGTGTTATGGTGAACCATAATTGCAATGAGATAATAGCACCCTATAATTATTTGTAAACAAATGAGTACAATCATATAAGATTAAAAATATTACAATTGTATTAAAACACAAAACTATTAGAGTGCAAAGCCAATATTTAAACTTCATTACTATATTATATGTTAAATATTTTATAAACATATCCCTCCCACACAGTATTTGCATTAAAAAAACACGCACAGAACAGTTTTTGCAACGTATTCCAACTTACGTTAAAAATACATTACAGACATTGCAAACCGACTGTGTGTTTTAGAAGTTTACAGTGAAAAACATTTGCCTTGCGTTAGTAATTATTCAGGTGTGAGAAATGTGGAACGCAGATGTTGCGAAAAAGTTTAAGAAATTTATTCAGGAACTTTGTAAACAGAGAGGATATATTACCTTAGTAAGTGAATTTAAATTTTTCGTTCACCGAGATATACTATATTTGTCATTATAAGACTTTAAAGACATTAAATAGACATAAAAATATATAATGCACGCATTCAGCTCATGAGAAATATGCACAGCTTAGTATAAACTGGTACGGTTATTATCAGCTCATTTCCTATATCTGTAGAGTCAAAAATATTGTTTATTGGGATCTATGCCAAGAAAATTCCAAGGGAGATAAAAAGTTTAATGCTTTGAAAAACTCGAAACCATCATAAGCCCAGTAACCTCCTGTTTTGAATTCCCATATATGTGGCTTTAATATTTATGTCAGTTAATAACTGAAAACACAAGAAGATGAGAAATTTTGCCGAACTTAAAAATTATTAACTTTGTTCCCCATCCGTATTCTTGTTGGAAACTGATCTTCTATACTATAAAATATCTATATCTTATGTATACGTACAGATTATACACACCCGTGTAGTTTTACATTGCACGAATAATCCGGTATAAACAACATAAGACTTCAACTATTTCTTATTGCTTGTCTTGTGCTAACCAGGGATCTATTCCCCCATCATTGGTATTTTTGAAAGGAACGTAAATGTCTCGATAATACCTTCGCGGTTTCTTTAAATGTTGTGTGGAACTGCTGGAATCGTATACTGTGCTAGGGGAGTGCCACAATTAATATACTCTCCGAAAGACTAAAAACCTCTCAAGAAATCACGCTCTATACCTTTTTACCGAAAATTTTAAACCAAATTTACTTAATTTAATTAAAGTAGTTATACCCTAAAGGGACCTCATTATACTTCCTTTCCTTATGAAAATTCCCGTCGCGGTACCATCTAGTATTAATCATAGACCCATAAATGAGAGAAAGGTTTTCAAGCTCTTTGCAAGTAGTATCAAATTAGAATATATTCTGTAAAGAATGTTGTTCTTTGAAGTTGAAATTTATTAGCAGTTAATTTACAAAACTAATTGACTGCAAGGTCGACTGACCGTTGAATTGAAGATGTCTAACAAGCGATGGTAACATTGGTTTTGATCCATTATTCAATAATTAATTGAACACTATTAGTTGTTGTTATAGACTGTATCATTACTTGATCAATATTATTATTACTTGCTAAAGTATTTGCTTAAAATACTTTAAAATTATAGACTGTATAATTCATGACCAATTAATATTACTTGCTAAAGTATTTGCTTAAAAGTAATACTTAAGCAAATTGGGGTTTGATAGTTCTTATTAGGTATAAAACCTGTATGCCTCATTTTTTATCCTGACACTTTTTAATATAGTGTTCCAAATCCAATCCACAATGACTAGATCTTGGAAACTATGAAAGAGAGACAGGATAGATTAAATGGACAAAGTTGTGCGTAATAACAAGCCAAACAAATTAACGTTGTTAAGTTAATTATTAGTTACGCCGAGTAATCTCTGCGCTTAAAAATCTGTTTTATTGATGTTTCTATTAGTACCTATAATGGAACGTTTGTTATATGGAATAGGCTAAATTTGTTTTACTTTAGCCATACATAGTATAGTTAGTTGACTATGCTGTATAACACTTAGACTCACGCTTCTTGACACTATCTAGGTGCCCCTCACAGTCTACATGAGCCTCTAGCACTGAAGAGGTCAATACAATTTTAAAACACTAGACAATATCACTAAATTAATATTTTTCAACGCCAATGAAATATACTTATATGAGTTTTGTGTAATCCTGAGTGCTTTGTTACGGAAAATAAAAGCTCAAACCTCTTTAAAAACATGTATTTCACGTTTAAAAAAGTGAACCATGTCAATACTACACCAACGCTGGTTGGTGTTGTCAAAGTAAAGTGAACAACTAAAATGTTTACAGTTTACACGCTTAGTCTGTGATGCGAGTTTGCTGATGCGGTTACCGGAACGATTCAGTGACTGTGTTGCAGTGTTTAGCTGTGGCAGAAACCCGATTAGCAAAATCCGCTTACCTGTCCCGACCAAAGCATCGTCATTTTATTTACCATGAAACCTCTAATATTTAACAATAATTGATTACATAAAGACTTGAAATGGTTTAAGTTACACACTGCTGTTCTCATTTAAAAATTAGACACATTAAAATGCTTCTGTTTACAATAGCTTTAATAACTGGGTGAGTTTTGAAAATAATATTGTTTATGTATGTTACACAATAAATAATGAGGAATTCAATTTATACTTTGCTTTACATTGAGATAAAGCATGGTATTAGATTAAAATACAACGAACTAAATACAATTTAACAATAAATTAGTAACTTTATATAAGCACTATTATTATTACTTTTAGAACTAGAGCTATAACGCGATTCTTTTACAAACAGGATTTATACAGATAGGGGTTAAGGGGATGATAACAAGAACGAGTTGTAGTGCTAGATAGTATGACTATCTCAAAAAACTATTAGATAAAACTGTTGATACACAAATGAAAACATTAGTGCCTGTAAAGAATAAAATGTTCAATTGTCTGTTAAGTTACACCAGTAAAACTTTCAATTTAAAGAAAACTCTGATTAAAAAAAAAAAATAACAATTAAATTACTTGTTATTAAAAAGTACGTTTATATTGATACGTTGATTTTTCAAAACTGGGAATTTGCAGAAAAATAAAACAAAATGTTTTTACATTTACTTAATATTTGCCATACGCATGCAATATGTCACTATCGGCAAATAAATTAGTACTTTCCGTCCATAATGTTCGTAAACACATTTTAAGAATACTCATTATAATGCATCCTTTTAGTGTTACGCATCCCGCTATTCCCGTAAAACTGTGATGTTTTCAGAAAGTTATCAAACAATAACTAGGAATAGTCGCTACTGTACGAGGTGTACACCACGAACGGAACGATAAAGCACCAGTCCGGGAAGAACATAACTAGCGCTTTCTTTATTGAGACTCTGATTACGACACCTTTAACAGAGTGGGAACCCGCTTTCCCATATTGAGTATGACGATTATTTGTAATAGTATGTGATAAGTGAATGAGCCGTAGACTTCTGAAAATGAGCTAAGCTTATTAGTTCTTATCAAGACTGGTTATTAAGAACCCAACCGCCCTTCGTTAAATCATGTATCTGTCTCCGTCAATTATATGCGATAAATATTGTTAAGGTCCAAGAGACTTAGAACGTGCTACATAGGATCTTGGTCAATGAAATATCAGTATTGATTTATTGGTCAAAATGTTAATGGACAGTCCGTATGCCTTTTTTGTGATAATTCTTGATGAAAGATTCTAAGGGCTTTAAACTAGTTATGTAGTTTTCTCTTGGTCCATGAAAGATATCTACTGATATTTGGGCTGAAAATAAAAAAACTGAATGTCCGTCTGTGAGATAATGCATGTTATGTTTTGTTTGGTACTCCAATACGCAGTTGTATTGATTTATTAATAAAGCAATTAATACTGCAACATTTGTAGCCCCACAGTTCCACACGTAATCAGTAAACAATTATATTCCTATTTATCGATATTCCACTAAAATCTTTTTCCACTAAGGGTTTTTTAAATCACATCCATCCCATTACTAGGCATTTAAACTGAAGGGGCTTATGTAAACGTCAGAACCCCATAGTTCTATTTCCAATGAACTAATTGTACTGACAAGTTAATTAACTTTATTTACTTTAAAATGTTTGTAACATTTTGAAGCTACGCATGGATGTTTAAGAACATTATGCAGGAAATACAAAATTCATGTATAAATCGGATGTTCCAATACCCGAGGATCCAGGTAGTCGATTCATGAATAACATATCAGGTGCAAGCCCTGGTATGATATACGGACCATCTTCCTTATCCTGGACTTTGCCTTCCTTATCTAATATTTATTTATCGACATCATATTTAGGGAAATAAAATTAACATGCCTAGTCAGCATATAAATGTATTTTCAAAACTTCTTATTACACAGAAATATATATTTTAATGTCCCCTTTTTCATTAAATCATTTCTTTTCTTCACACAAGACCAAATCGATATAAAGAGTTAATGTTGTTGTGTTATACATAAAACTAGCTTTCCGCATTGATATAATTGCAATAATATAAATACTTCTTCTAATCATAGTTCTTATGCCTTATAACTGGATTCACTGAAATCAGTTTTTCCTCTTGTACTAATTTAAAGTGCATGCATGCATCAAGTGGTTCTGTCGTTTACAATATTTACGACGTCAAAAACAATAACAAACGGATCTTTCCGATCAACCTGAAAGACATTTTTTTAATTTGTTCATCAAACAAGAAACAATTACAATAAGAAGGTTCACATTAAAATAATAACAATTATTCGTAATTTAGTGCCGACTTAAAATCCTGTTTGCCACACTTAAGGATAAAAAAATATGCCCTATCACACTTTTTTTTAAATTCACTTCTCATGAATGAATGTATGGTCCAATATTGCAGTTTTAATCGTCTTTTACTGTATTGTATCGTTAATTTTATGTTGGTTTCATATTTTTAGCTGAAAAACTCTACGTATGTCCTGCATGGGTAGTCACTACATTTAGAAATAATTTGGTCCAAGAATTGATCGATAGGTCAAGTCTACTGTGGAAGATAATGGGGTTTGATAGGGTTACCTAAATGTTAAAGGCAATTGCTAGACCTACAGCCTACAGGCGTAGGCAGTGTTAACTCTAGAGAGGCTGGTAAAAAGCTGACTCTCTCTCTTGGTTCAGGGTGTTATAACTGAGACATAGTCCTTGCTCGCTATATCTTCTCATTGATTTAAGCAGAAAAAGTCCCTAACCCCAATCGAACTCATCCTGAATATTGTATCACTCCGGAATGAAGCGCAAAGGTCCTTTTAAGACTAGTTACAATGATATATTTTTAAATTCTATTCCTTATAGCACAAAATAAGGTGATTCTAGTGTCCTAGTTTAGTTCCCCTCGCTGTTTCGACCAATTAAATACACACACATGCTTAGGATTAGGAACCTGCTAACTATTGAGGTCAAAACGAATCTACTTACGGTAAAACATTCCAACCGTTCTTGTGATAAGCAATTAGGAATGTAAGTGATTCATTTTTATGAATAAAATAGAGTTCCATTAATTTATTACTATAAAAAACTCACCTTGTAAATTTTTATCAGAGCCTTTTCAAATGTTTTTGTTATTTTATGATGAAATTTATTAAATAGTGTATTTTATCTTAAAACACGATTTCATTTCTCCTACCTTTTTAGCTCAGTTTGGATCTTAATCTTTTTGTTATTTTTATTACTTTTGAGTATAGTAATTTGATATTTATTGGCCGTAAGATTCATGTTAGTTCTGAGCTACGTTTATTTACAATATTACGGACAAGAAGTTATAATAACGACATTTCTCAATACCGATATACTTAAAACTGTAATTATTGACCGGAAATTATAAATTTCTATAAAACTAGATTTACCTTATTCTTTGAATATTATTAATTTGTTAGTATTAAATTAGATAAAAACTATTAATGAGTACCAAACGGCCCAATTTATGTATATCACGGAATAATAATATGATAGTTGGTTTAATGTCAACTTTATTTGTAATATATATCTTCATGAACTTATTGTATTGTATTTACAATTCTTAATACTAATGTTTAAGCAAACGGAATGGTAGCCGTAAAATTGGAAAGCGTAAATCGCAAAATTAACACTAGATGGGCTCAAAGCAACATTTTTATGAACTAAGGAAGCATTGTAAGAATGAAATATGAATTCATAACATTTTTTTTAATACGTTTTCCAAATGTGCTGTATCTCGTTTAGTACATATCGAAACCTAGAACGTTAACATAATAAAATATTGTTGATTGATAAATTATATTTGTAATATATCAGTTTTTTAATATCATACAAAATGAATGTTTTATACACTTAAAGGCCCAGAAACATGCACTAAAAGGAAATGTTAACGTTATAGGCTTTTGCAAACAAAATAATTGCTGGTGTAAAAACATACTTACGTTGTAGAATGAGCAGGACGGATATTGCTGTTATCTGTGCCCAGGGCACGAGGAAACCACACGTCCTGAACAAACTGATGACTTTGGCACACTTTAGTGTTTTGGGCCCGTTTCTATTACATACAATTATGTCAAGCTTTTGGATCTATCTAACCATTTTATGATGTACGTGTCTTAAGTGCGTTTTAAATAAATATGTTTACACAGATTGATGCTTATTACATATTTCTGCTACTTGGTTTTATAACGCACCTTTATTAATTGGTATGTGATATTTTTCAAAGCACAGCGAATGTATTTTTTTAATTGCTCAGTGTATAAATTTGTGTCTGCAATTTCTATCACTTTAAGTACTTGGAAATTTTTGAAAGTGTAAGGGGTTTTTGGACTCGGATATTTTGTTAAATATGTTTACTTCAAGATACAAAAATTGGTATTATGTGTTGAATCTAAATATTGGCAAAAGATTTCCCGTTGTTGAAGAATTGTTCTTTCTTATCAGTTTATTATACTTTTACCTGTTTGAATTACCTACTAAAATCTTAGACACAGTAGTGATGTCTAACAATTAATAGTCATTTAGATTGTATATGTTGCATTTATTTTTCCGACAGAGACTGTATACGCTTCTTGCGTATGATTTTCCAAGCAAAATAAACACTTTATAGGGAACTTAATAATAAATTAATTTTAATATTAAATTAAAGTAACACATTAAATTACTCTGCACTGAAATAAGTAGTCTGTAATTAGTACTCATTTTTGTATAAATTTAACTTAAAACACCAAGAATCGGATTTAATAATGAAATATATCCTTTTTTTACACAGCCCACTTATAAGTTTATTGGCTGAGCGTCAGTAAAGGCTACCACTCGTGGGATGGAAAAAAATTAATTTCTATCTGTTTGTGTGCCTGTCTCTATATACAGTACCTCCAGAACAAACGTATTATCGACATGAAATTTTGCGCGAAGGTTTTACTTGTACATAAGCAACATCTAGTTAAATTATGGTCAATATCACTTCATAGAATGTGGTAGAGCATTAACAGACTTTTTATGAATAATCATAACGGAAACTAGAGACTCGCATTTGTAAAGTATTATATGTTATTTTTAAGTGTGAGTTAGTAACACATGTATCCTAGAGAATAAGTAATAGCATTAGATTTTTAATGTAACCTCAGCAAAGTGTGTTACGCAACACGCCGGGTAGCGTACACCCATATTTTTAATACCTCCAGTTTGCAAATGAAAGTATGACTAAAATATTAACTGAATTTAGATTTTTCAAACATGAATTTAATCAACTGGCTGGGCGTTAGTTAAACCAATTAATTGTGGGGCTGGAAATATTCCATTTTCGCCTGTTTATCTTTCTGTATATCTGGACGATATTTTGA
The DNA here is from genome assembly GCF_021130785.1 of Homalodisca vitripennis. Taxonomy (NCBI): domain Eukaryota; kingdom Metazoa; phylum Arthropoda; class Insecta; order Hemiptera; family Cicadellidae; genus Homalodisca; species Homalodisca vitripennis. Next base: position 104,002,320 of record NC_060209.1, read on the forward strand.
CATGAAATTAAGTGTAAAACTTTATTTCTACAAAAGAAATACTAAATTGTATGATGGTGCATGTCACTACATGGAATTCGGCAAAGCGTCAGTGAATATTTTTGGATTAATTTTATGGGTAAAAAATATCAAAATAAGTAATTTATAAAACAATTTAGTATGATCATAAGATATATTGAGATATCATAAGTGATATAGAAGTACACCCAATATAATTTTATGCTAACTTCATGTGTAGACAGTTCTCGGCGAAATAATAATGCCAAAGTACATAAAAAATTCATAACCCGTGACAAACATCCAGGCCTAAGAGGTTCCCAATAAAACCTTTGTTTTAAAATCTTCTTCTTTTCAATAGTGATTGCATCTTGTATACTGTGGTACCACTGTGCTTTACTAGTACTCCTAAGAGGCGATACTTTATATATGATTGCTTACAAACTTACAGTTGCTTACTTATCGTTTATGGACTATACAAAATAAAACAACCCCTTTGTTATCACAGTTTACCGCATTTAACTTATATTACACATGTACGAGTAGTTCTTAAATAATAATTTCAAAGATAAAGTTTAGTTTTCAAAAGATCCAATTTCAATGAATACAACACCTGATATCCAAAAATAAATAAAATATATTTTTCGGTAATTGATGTAAAATAACACCTTATTCTATAAGCTATTCGTTTGCTCTTCAACTTAAATACTCAATAAACTAAAAAATAATAATAATCACCTGGTCATTAAAATCTTTAAACTATTTGAAATATTAACTTAAAGCTTTTTACTTGTTTATCCGTTTATAGATTGTGATGTTTTTACCAAACAAAAATTGGTATTATTATTGCATTAGCCTTACTAGTTAAACGAGTTTGAATAAGTTCAGTAATTTAACATAATGGCCTAAAAGGTAGGGATTTATTTGTGAATCCAATGTTTTTCAGTCATTTTATGGAATAAGCAAATCAATAAGTTATTATTACAGTTGTTTTTAACTGTCACATAAACACTCTAGTCAGTGTTGTGTATATACCGCGTACCCTACCGGTCACATTCTAATATTAATAAGTCTACTCGAGTAGTAATAACAAAACAAATAACAAAGTTAATACAGGGTTGACACTGTACCTAAATTAGACCATGTAACACCGTCCTCTGACACTTTAATCTAACAGTAGTCCATAGTTAATCCAGGTCGGTTGTGCTACTTGTATATGGACCAAATTACTTCTGTACGAGTATCATATATGTCAAAACTAATTCAGTTATAGAACCCTATAGTACGATTAAATGTCATAGTTCATATCTAGATTTTAAAACTTCTAATATATTATGTAGAATACATAAAGGAGTTAAATAACCATATGTATATATCATTACGTTGTAAAGGCAATTGTGTGGACAAAATACTAAGTAGTTATATAGTACTTTTAAATTTATCGTTTCCAGAGTTAACAGTGGAGTTGTAATACGTGTTGCTATGAGAGAATAAAAAGTTTTAAATGTGAAAGTAGTGCACGGAAAGGTAATCTATCTTTGGAAGGAGTTGAATTAAATAATGCGGAACAAAGAAAAAATGTGCATTATGAGTCTAACGGTATCCTAGAGTAAACACACGCAATTTCAATTAAATAAATAACATTATTGATATAGAAGAGGAAGTTAATTATTTAGAGCAATAATCGCGCGCAGATATTGTGTACAGCTTCAAGGATATACCCTGTGTACACTTACCCTAAATAAACACATCACCTTGAAGTAGATTCTCGTACTTTAATTTTTTATATTGTCAGAGAGTTAATTATTTATAATTTTGAGTATGAGATGGGTATAAATATTCGTTCCAGTTTTTAATATACTGCTTAACTCAATACCTATAGAACTACAGCAGAACTAAAGTGTTTTCCTTTAATAAAATCGAGAATGTAACTTGCCCACCTTGAAAACTTATTAAGTAATGTTAGCTACCTTAAACTTTCTTAATTGAAATTGGATGACTATAAATATAGACAATAAACGTATTATTATAAAATATTTCATTTTAAACTAACTGTTTGTAAAAATTAAACATATAGTGCTGGAAGTGTTATATATACCAATAATACCTTATGTACAATTTACCATTAACATTTAAATAATAAAATTTTGAATCAGTATATTTTGTCCGATTGCACATAAATATTTTAGAAAAATAATTTCTTATTCTTTTATAGGATAAGGGAGGGTAAAAGTACGCACCTAATTGATTTTGGATTGTAATTTGGAGTAAAAAAGATATAAAAATACCAAATTTGTTAAATAATATTCTTTATTTATTAAGTAATAATTATACTAAGGTTTGTTAAGTTATAACAAAATATTTTTGAAAAAGTATCATTTTCGTACTCTTAAGCTCCAACGTGGCTAAAAATACGCATGTAGTAGGGTAATAGTACGCACTAGCTAAATGTTTAACAACGATCACAGATAAAGGGTCCGTTTCCTTCATATGCAAAACAGGCCTCAATCCACCAATCAGCAAACATTCCACACTGGATCCAACCGTCATTAAATAACTGCCCACGTCCTGGACACTCAACAGTCTCTTCCGATTCTTGGTTTGAGCTGGTAGATTGTTGGGTTGTTCAATATCGAAGTTTAGTTTAGTTTTGACACTTGAAGCTTTCTTTTTGGTTTTGTTGTCACTTTCTTTCATTCTTTTTTCTTTTCAATCCGCTCTTCCATCCTTACAATATTTTCTTCTTTCTTTTTTTCCTTTTCCCTTTCCTTTTCTTCCAATATATTTTTAAATGGTGAAGAGGGTACCACCTCTGATTTTCGTGCAGGTCTTTTTCCTTTACGGTTAATTTCAAGTTTTGGAAGCGGGAAAATCTAGTGAATACTGACCTTAGGTTTAAGAAGTCCAAGGATTCTTTTTGTTGTAGTTCTTGATTTGATGTTCCAGTCAGATCCATATCCTCAGGTCTAATTAAGGGTTCCCCAGTTTGAACTGGATTTGTAATATTGTCACCCTCCTCAGCAGAAGCATTATCTTGTTGCTCACCAATTCGAGCTTCAACCAGTAGTTGGTCTTTTTACTAATGATGGGGCAAAAAGTTCTTCTGGAATGATATCTGGATCAAACGGCTCAATTCCAAGTACTTAAAATGCAGTTTCTGAAAGTTTAATTTTAGCTGTTACAGAATAAGCTGATCTAAAAATACCTGATACGTCTATGAGTTTTATTACCTCTCCAGGGGGTTGAACTTTTAACTTTAAACTTTAACTCCAGTGCTGCGTACTTTTGGCCTCACTTGACTTGACTAAATAAATGGCCACTACACGGCAGTACTAAACTCTGTTCTACACCTCCACTCATATGTTAGCTAATTAAATATACTTTACTTTGGTTCAATTATATCCTTCATAATGTACTTCCTTATATACTTCATATATCCGATATTATCGGATGTTGGAGTTAACAGGGTTAACATACATTCAATTTATTACTTAGATATTTGGGTTTATTCAAAGTTACAAGTTCTTTTCTTGATTGCTCTCATGTGGCTCACGTAGATAGCAATTTTAATCTAGAAATTACAGTTCTGGCACAAATAATATCATCTTTCTTAGTAAAAATATATTATTGCAGTGTTTGCATGATGATTGAGGCAGAGCGCTTTCTTCATAGGCTTATGTCTCCCGAATCGGTTCCTTGGAGGATTCATCACTAGAATTTTTGGGGGCAGGACTTATTATTAAGAACTTAATAGTTTCTTATTATACTCGTGTCTTTGTCTGTTTCTCCATATTTGCAATAACTCTTGGTAGAAATTTCATGCAGACTTGAGACATTCTGCATATTCTATTCCACATCCAAGGAAAAACTTCATTGATTTTGGAATAAAACAATCGAAGATCATCTAAGTTGCCCTTGGGAAGATGACTGATTTATTTCAATATTAAATTAAGAATAAAACAAAATGATTTATTAATACAATTAGATATGTATTAATAAATCTGCTCATTACTGCACTGAATCAGCTCATCGTTTTATTTTGGAATTCCCTGAACTATTTTAACTGATAGCGAGAGGTGATATTCTGAATACTATAAAATCTTCTCTAACGGAAGATTATTGTAAATATTAAACAATTACATTATAGATATTGTGTCCTGTTCTATATATGAATGTAATTAGAAAGTAATTACGGATCTTCCACATCACTAATACGGCAAACATTTTATTGTTATTTAACCAAATTAGGTTGTGTTATAAGTAGCAATTGAATAAGAAAATTAATATAACTTATCATGTTTACTTCTAATATTTGGCTATTACAAAATAAATGTAATTTAATTTAAATGAGTTTAGCTTTGGAGATATCCAAATAATTCAAGATAAACATATTTCAAATCTATGACATGTTAATCTTAAATGTTTAAAATAATTATTTATATACTCATAATGCTATGTAGTATAATTTCATACGCTGTTTCAAATGCCCTAGAAGACAAATTACCTTTGTTTTGAATGATTCGTCATTGGTTTCTAACTTAATATATTCTGGGAGTTTGTCATAAAATCTGGTTCTTGCATGAGACAGTTTTTAAATTAATTTATTATTTGTTGCTGAAATTTGGAGATTTGGTTTCATCGTGTGTTATGATTGTGGTAATCCCCTCCCAAAAATTATTTAAATTTAAGATTTGAATGCAATATTGATTTACTAGAATTCTTTCAAACGCGATCTACATGACTCTCTCAATACACTTCCTTCTTCTTCTATTGATACTAATGTTTCATTTTGTTCCATCCATGTTTCTGTAAATGTCAAATGTTCTTTGACATACAATTTATTGTCTCGTTTTCAAACAATCGTGTTATAACAGTCCAGCCGGTGGGGGTAAAACGACAACAAACAAGGTTAGATACGTCAAAACATATCAAGCTGCGGTGTGGGAATTAAGGGAAAATTTAATTACTGGGCTGGATTGTTTGGTTAAATGATTTTGTTTCAAATTAAACACCATTAGGCGCCGTATTGGCTCCCCTACTTTCCTGTTTCAACTTTTTCTAAGTATAAACGGTGGTTCAAAACGCATTAACTGGTTGAGAAGGGCACCAATTAGTTATTGAAACATGTACATTTTAGTACGTATAAATATGCATAAATAATCCTTTTTATCACAAATTATGTAATAGTTACTATCGAAATTTCAATTACCATTACAGTACCAAAATAATACCCACGATTGAATGAAGAAATTCAGATGGCGTAGAGTGAGCAGTAAAGGATATTACTATTATCAGTATACAGGACACGAAGAAACCCAATGTCCTGAAAAAACCGTTGACATCGGCTTATTTTTTCGTTTCAATCTGTTTCTGTTACAAGTCCAATGTAAATTTGTAACTCATTTGTGTTGTGTGGTTAGTATTTTTTTAATGATATACCAAAGTACCAGGGGTTGAATAGTAATAAAACCTTAGCTTTTCAGGACTCATAATAATAATGTATCATAAGAAACTTGTTATAAAACAAGCCTTGGACGAATAGCTTTGTGACTTCTGCTTTATTAAACCTACTTACTGATTTCCATGTTCAATAATAATCCTAAATATGGTTATATTTTTAACTACAAAAAGTTCCCTATATCGCATAGTCCTTCAACAATTTAAATAATAACACTCCCATTTTCTTTCCCTAGCAATTCTTTCTATAGATCGTTGAGCTTTCTTTGGTGTAGTAGAATCTAACAGAATAAACAAAATGTGAGAACATTTAATGTGAAACTAATGTTGGCTCCACGAATTGGTGTTAAACGCTAAAATTCTCACCACAATGGTTCCTAAACATACCAAAAGCTAACTTACTAGCTTTAAGCCAAAACATTAATTAATAAATGAAACACCAGAAGAGTTAAGCACCTATAAACATCACTATTGATTTTAATCTTAGAAAATAACACGATACTCTGGATTACTTATTATTGATCGTATACTACATTCAAATTCGATATTTTAATACTACAATCTTTTAAATTCATAGTTACAAATTTAACTATAAAAGATTGTATTAGATAAAAATTATGGGCGAATTAAGAACAGCATCGTATGGTAATTCTACTACTTGGTTAATTTCATAACAGTATGCAGAGTAACCGATTTTAATGTATCTGTTTCTTGAAATTCCATATAATGCATAAGTGTTATATAGTGTCACATACAGTCAATTAGTAAAAGTAAACAAATATGTGATGTATGTCATGCTGTAATATCTCAAGTTATATAATATTTGGAATGTTCTTTTTTTCAGGCCTGTTGTAAAAGGTATGTTACAATGCCATACATAGGGAAGAAAAAATTAATTTGGAACACACAATTGTAAATGTTCATAGTTTTTCCTTCATTCATAATAATAATATTTTATACATAACTTTTGTGGAAAGGATTGATTTAATGTTAATGTTTGGTTTTGCTCTAGTTCAGGCCTGCACTAAGAGGAGTGTGTACTAGAGCTGAACCAAATATTCACAAATATATTTGTTCTATACTGGTATACATTAATTTTTATGATGTAACAGTTGGCCCTGGATTTACACACACTTTCAAATTGTGTTGAACTACTAATTAAAAGCACTTATGGTATTATATTATTGAGCTATAAGATATTTTTCAAAAACAAGTACACATAGATCATTGTATATGTTTTATTCGTTGAGTTCCATGACTTGATCTCACTATCGTAAATATAGTAAGGATAAACACTAAATGAAAGTTAGGAAGGTTCTTAAATGAAGTTTGAGAATTATAAATAAGTCAATTGTAAGCAATTTTTTAGACCCTTACAAGGGAATGCAAAATTAATAACAAATAATTTTCAAGAAAACCTATATTGCCATTTCCTCATAAAAAATATCCTATGCACAGTCTTCTTTATTAAATACGGGCATAAATAAAACGAGACAAGATTGTCGAATTGTTATTTATCCCAGTCTTCCTCTTCTAACCCATAAATTCCGCTTTAAGCTTATCACGTTCACCAAAGCTGTCATTAACAACGTTGTCTAGAGAAAAGAATCAATTTACATTAATTTAACAGAAATCAAGCTCTCAAATAAATATTGACATATATTTGACTCCATACACATCTATACTTTTACTTCCTTGTACTCCAAATATTAACGGTTGAGCATTAACAAAGCACTACCTTAAATAAACTGTCTGCCTATATTTTAAGAATATTTTCACTTTACTCATAACATGATTAACATTAATATAGAATGCTCAAAATCTGCATGAATCTTTGTCAATATAAGATACAGATTTTGTGTTTTACCTAGCATAATCTAAAATAGAACTAACAAACAGCCTTAAAATGCACTAAAATAAAAATATTTTATTTATTATTTTAATGTAATTGTTAACTTTAATGTTATAATTTTATGTGTTTTGTGAATACTATCAATTTATTTGTTCAGGTTTTCAGAAAATACTGCCTTGTATTAAGATTTTTTTTTCAAATTGTTATAATTAATGTATATGCAAAATTTCAAAATTATATTTCTAATATATTTTTTTAAGACGGAAAAAACTATATGGCAGCTATATACGAAGGCTTGGGACGACTGTAAAGTTTTTTATATTTTCTTGTGGTCCAAAAAATTTTTACTAATATTTCAAAAGTTATACGCTAAAAACATACCTTATTGCACAATGTAATATTACCATTTTTTACGCGTTTCAATAATATCATTGTAATATTATGAAACACAAGATGTATGTTTTTATCTTATAATACTTTTATACCAAAACAGATAAGCTATTTCAATTTTTGATAGTATAACGAGATATGTCTTCGGCTGTAATTGTTGTAATTTTGTACATAGAGTCATAAAAAATAAATTTTATATTAAATTAGCAGAAAACTTTGAACACCTTCTCTAGTTTGAATGAGTTGAATTAAGTTACGAGAAGTACCTCTGTACAACAATACCACGTGAATTAAAACCGCATCCTTACATAATATTACAGCGATAACATTGACTTTTGTAATATACTATAAAAAAAGAAATGCAGCAATATAATAAGAAATGTAGCAATGTTACGCAGTTCGTCTGCAGTATTATTACGTTATATTTCATGTTAGATGTGAAATAGCATCGTGGAGTACACACTCGCTGTAAAACCCACCAGGTCACACCACACGACCACAAACCTCCCTCTGAACAGTTGCATGTGTTAACAATTCACATGACCTTGAATATTTTACCAACGGGTTCCCTTGTGTCACGCTGTACGTCAAACAATTTTGTTTTGTATGTTCATAGTATTTCTGAATTAATATACATTTCACGTAACTTAGAAAACAAATGTACAGTTACGCTTATTCTGTTGATTAATATTGTAACGTGTAAGATTATATAAACAATGTCAATAGTAGGCCTGGCAAGCATGACGTAACGCCCACATAATATATAGAAAAACTAAAAATTTCTCTTTGCATCATATTTTGACATCGTGACATTGACATATTATATATATATATATATATATATATATATATATGCTTAAATATTTGTTACATAAGACGTTTACTATGCCAAATAAGTATAATAAGGTAACTGGTTAATATTAAAAATATACATCATTAAGCTAAAGTATAAAAGTATCGGTATTCATATACTTTTCAACTAAACATATTTATTGAATGATCTCTTCTTCAAAAGGAAAAGTTTTAAAACCAGAATATTTTGTTTTCTTATTTTACTGTGAGATTAGTAATACATTTAAGGCAACAAACATAAATAGTTCCCTTTTTCGAGAGTTTGTTTTGTTAAGAACTAAATGGGGGAACTATAAAATTAGAAGAGTTTAATCTTTATAAAATTTGGTTGCTTCCAAATAATTGTTAGTTTGAACCTGTGAAGTGGCTATTACTTGGGAATATCTTCGGAATTTGAAAACTAAATTCTTATATCTAACTATTTAAAAAAAGCGCCCATATTTTATCATGCAATGTGTAATAAATGTGCTAGTGTTTTGAATGATCGCCAATAGTAATATTATTAGTTACTTTAATTCTAACACGAAGTAGCCTAAGTCAATTTGATATGACTGCAGTATGAGCTTCAGATGCTTCAGAATTGTAGACTTTCGTTGTTGAAGTTGGACCAAAAAAAGATTATATATACCAGAATATTATTTATAACGTATTATTTAAAGTGCTAGATAAACTTATCATCTATAATAAGGCGGCTATTGGACTGAAATAATTACAACACTGTATATCCTGCTATTTCCCATTATTATAAAGTGTGGTAAAATAAAATAATATATACTCGTATTATCGTAAGTCATGTGTCGATTCTAGGCCAAATAATAACTGAAAATTAGTGGCAACTGCACTGAGAAATATTTAGGGGTAATTGTGGGGTGCGATATAATATATAGAATTTAGGAATTGCGTGGCTTTAAATTTAGAGGACTAGATACTTACAATTAAAGTACATTGAGATACCTTGATTAAGAAATGTGAGGAACTTCAAATTAATTTGATTCAAATTTAATAGCCATGACCTATGTGTCTGGATTTTAACAATAATGATAAATTTTGAATAAAAAAATATAGATATAATTCTCATCACATCAAATAATAACTAATATAAAAGATATCCTGACATTTCTTAAAATTGTATTTTTTGTACTGTATATCGTACGAGGTAATACTTAGTATAATCTTTTCAACATTATCATTAGCAAGTGACATTTCCATAAATAACCAACTATGTAAGTTTGAATGACGGTATTTTTAGCTTATACTTAGGTACTATTAGCTATCGTTTAATTCTGCATATTATTCTTTAACTACAAAAATATGTGTGTATTCATTACACACAAGGTGTGATAGCGCTTTAAGAGAAAGGAAAGTAACATATACCAGAAGAAAGGGGAAGTAGGTGTTGAAGTATTCAAGACCAGGTGCTGAGGCATTCAACTGGTGTGAGAGGATATTTCCTGCTCTGCGGTTCGTCCTGGTAAATTATTGAGTAACACGGACACCCTCAAGAGAGTGAATGTATGCATCTTTCATAATACATTCATACTATCCCAATTCCCTCGAGTTAATCTTTTTAATTTATTTCTATCCTATTACAGTAATGTGTTGTACAAATTAATTAAAGACAATTTGAATAGGTTATGTAAATAATTCTTTTAAAAAATTCTTCAAACTCTCTACATACCCTTTCAAGAATTGTTCTTGGACCGTAGCCAACCCAAAATATTATTTTTGAAAATTTTATAATTATAAAACTAGCACTTTCAAGTGAAACGTTTAAGTTCAGCTCGCTTTGTTGTGATATGTCTAAATAAAGATATGCAATAATGACACAAATATCTATATAATTATAAAAAATACAATAAAAAGTTTTTATTGAAAGTCTTCTCTCATATGTCGGCTTCTTAAAAATATTAAGTGTAAATAACATTAAAAACGTCATATTATAACGATAGACAGTATGTCTTGTATAGACTTTTTAGTTGCAAATCCAACGATATCATGTTTTTGTTTTGTAAAACAGTTTGATAAATTAGTACTAAACGACATCAAACGTAATTACGTGACTGCACTGCTAGCAGTAAATGTTTTAACGCTTTGGTACTGTCTGTTTTAAAATGTCCAACATACTAACATAATGCCGTACTGAAATTTGCAAATTTAACGTAGCTCCTTAACACTGGATATCATAGTGCTATATCATCCATTAACCAATATGTAAATGATATAAAACAAAAACATTATGTAACTTCTTACATGATCCACAACATAATATTAAAAATTAATCGATTAGATTTGTTAAAGTGACAACAGACGATTTTCTTGGCTCGCTGCCAGCTCTGGAATATAATGCTAGTTAATACTCTCTACTATTCAGTTTTAAAATATGTTCAGTTCTCTCACTTAAGTTTCAAGGAATAATATATAGTCGACTTGAACTTACAATAAACCGTATTCAACTTAAGAACATTGAAGTGAAAAACTAAATGGTGGCTGTAATTATAGTTTGTTAATGTTCAAATATGAAATTTTGATTTATCTTAATTTGGGCCGGAAGTTGCACCTAAAGAGGTTGATAGAGGCTCTAGGGATGCCTTGTACATGTAGCAACAATAATAATCCTTCGTTCAGGATTATTATTAAAAACCCAGTACAAGTTAATTAATAGCATTTGACCTAAGTATGTCAACGTTATAATTAACAGGAATAAAGGTGCCCGTGAAATACAATAAATGAAATATATGCATAGTTTATGAATATAAATAAGCGTTACCAGTTTAAAAGTAATGTTAGTACGTTTAACATTAAATTAATAATCAAGAATGTTAATTTTGTATAAATCGTCGCAATATCTATTTCAGATAGTATGTAAATACTAATATAAAAACTATAATTACTACACTATGTTTACCACGGGACCATCTCGCAATGTAATCTACGAGATGAAACTTGTGGTGGATTAATTTAATTTCAAATTACTAATTTATTATATCTTCCTTTGCTAGGCAGCAAGGGATTTATACTTTTTTATATTCAACAAAATAGTTCTGGTTTGTTAACTTCACATACCAATTTTATTTAGTAATAGAGATTAATTATATATTTTACTGCCTTATTCAATACCGGCTGCAAGTTTACGTTGTGTACATGATGATGGTTAACAAATTTTCTCACTTGACATGAAAAACTGATTTTTAGTTATTTTGTAAACTTCCCTAAATACAAAAAAATATAAAACTCGCAAAGAAACCTAAACGTTTTTATGTAACACTACTATAACACTTTTATTTTAATTTACCTGACAAGTCAAAGTTCAATGTATGGATATTTTTATCCTAATTTGAATACGAAATACATGCGTAGTATTGAATTCTTTAATAAGCTACAATTTTTTATTCATAATAACTGAATTTTGATGATGTTGACCAACAAAACTATCTAACTGGGTGGAATAGGAAGAATTCGGCTCCTAGTTAACTATATTTCTGGTTATGAGAGAGAAACCTGTGTTAGCTGTACTGGATAAGTTTGTTTTATGAGTAAGGAGAGGCGATAAACACACCAAGAATTCACCGCGAATATGTCAACTTCAGAAGTGACGCGCTATCAATCTTTCACGGCGACACGTGTCACCATGAACAAGAAATGTGACGTAGTACCCAAGTTATAAACAACAAATAAAATTATAATCCCGCATTGTAAAACCTTGAGATCCTTGTTTCTGAAACTTGAACATTTCGCGATGTTTAAAAGTTATTTTACAGAGCAGAAAACTTGTTTAATTTATTTTACAGCCTGGAATAAAATAACTAAAATAGGTCTCATAACAGTTTTAAAATGTATTGTAAGGTTTAGACTACTTTATCTTTTATATCTGCGCTGCTAACAGTTACCCGCTGCTTAGCACGCAATTTAGTAGGCGTGGCTCGTGTATGGCCATTGCAGTTAATTATATTTACGACGCTAATATTGAGTTTGCCTTGTTTCCCGATCAAGAAAATATAAATCACAAATCAGAAAACCCTACTTCTGTCAAAAGACAACTAATGTGAGTTTTGTAACAGTATTTAGGTTTATAGTAAAAGTTTGATAGTAACTTTGTTTTGTCTTTTATATCAAACGACGGTTGCATTACAAACGACACTGTTTGTGTGTTCTTTTCTTTATAACTTGAAAACTTTATAACTTGAAAATTGGTACATTAGTTCAAACATTCGCACATTCACAAACGTTGATACATTCCCTACTTTCATCTATCATACTTATGCTGACTCCTTCAAAGGAGTCTTTAAAGTCAATTTCTGACCATCTTAGGTTTTGGGAAATTTCCTAAGATAGACGAGTACTTACCTAATCACTGATGGTTTCAAGGTGGTGGCCGTTTAAAATTATAGAAGTATACATCTGAACCGTTATAGGTTGTTATGTTTATAGCCGTAATTTGGACTAATTGTAAGTAAATCTAGTCCTCGTTTATACAAATAATTTTATGTTTAACCCAAATTTGTTCTTGTCTATTTGTTTCATAATTGTGGATTTTCTAAATGTTGAAACTGTTACGATTGTATTAAAATACTAAAATTTAACGTTATTTTCCAGAAATAGTTTTAAAAATTAAACATCTACACTAATTTTGCATCTTCAGTTTGAAATTTAGAGATGATCCCAAATGATAAATGTAGCCTAACTATCCGACTGGGTTGAGATATTTTTTACCAATTTTCCATAGCAAGAGTTTTCAGATCAGCTGATTTTAGGAGCAAGAATTTAGATTATTCCTTACCTGATGGACGAATGTGTAGTTTTATTAACTAAAGTATATTTCAATGACTATTTTTTTAATTTCTAGTACGTCTGAAATGTTGTACGGATGCGATGACGTGGCTCGCTGTGAGAGATTGATCACGTATTGTCTCTGGTATTGACACCCGATATGATTGTTTGTTGTTCTGGTAGATTAACCCCCTGCTCGTCAAACATTCGTTACTTTTTATAGGCACCGTTACTTACATATGTTAAATTATGATACAATAATAGGACATTTATCGTAATAAATGGCAGGAATTTAAAAGCTTTACTTGGAAAGAGGACGTATGTTTACAACCTCAAAACAGTTTGAAACTGTGCCAATGAACGGAAATCAATAAAGAAGAATTTGACCCACTTGGCATTAGATACAACAAGCGCCAAGAGTTATATTGGTTTGGTTGAGACCGTACTGGGAAATTCTGATGATGAAGGTTTTGTGGATTCTTATGATTAAATTCATTTAAAATTTATAACTAAAGTCGATAATCGAGTGATTTCCAGCCGTTTTGTTTAGCGGGGGTTAAAATTAGAAACAGATTTAGATGTTTTAAGTTTTATGAGCACTTTAAAATTAATAAGGAAAAGATAACATTATCTAATATTTTCTAAATATTTCAGCGTTTATATTTACATAAAGAATACAAGAAGTTGAAGATTATTATCATTTCATGAAATTGTATAAATCTTTGATTTATTAACAACACACGTCAAGATTAGTATTTTTCCTTTTTGTTTATTAGTAATTCATAGAAACATAGTAATATAAAAGTATGCACCACTAAATATGAGTATATTAGAAATAGTTTTTAAGTAAAACTATCAGATTATCGTAAGTAAACCAAGTACTATCGACATCATCTCTTTTTCATTAAAATAGTATAATATAATATAATTTCAATTTTAAAAAACATAGTTTTTATCGTACGCAAATTTTATATATGATCAAATCGACATTAGGCCTACCCAAAACGTGCATGCACTGAATAAACACACATTTAGGAGGCAATATTGAGCAAGCCTTTGGGCTCCTTACTGTCGCGATGGCCCCCTCCTTCCATTTCTCCTTTCTACAGTGTCTCCATCTATACCACACGAGAATGTTTATTTTTTATTTTATTTCTCCTAAGTTACAGTGTTAGTGTTAAGTTAAACTGAATTTACCAAAAAGTTGAATTATTGAAATGAAGTTTATTTAATGTAAATATTATTAATTGAAATAATTTATAGGGATAAATTTTGCATACATATAAACACCTTTTTCATATTATGTAGTTTGTTAAATTAAAATAGAGAACATTTGGAATTAATGAAATTTTGAATTTATTCCCATAAAGTGTTATGTCACATTATACATTGACACGAGCCGAATCAAATCGCGATGACAGATAGTAGAGTGCAAGAATTCTGAACTCATGTTTTCTTGCCTCACGTTCCTTAAAAATTAAATTTTAACTACCTATTGTGACTAAAATTTTAAATAAAAGACTTGGATTGAAGTGATTTCTTATTTTTGAAGTATTATATAGTGAGATAGATCAATCCATATACCGCATGTGTCCAGGCGTGCGTTCAAGATCCAAGGTTTTTATATCATTATCATGATTGAAATGAGAAATGATGAAACTTTTAAATGCTGTTATCTCTGGATAATACTATATAAAGTATTGAAATATTATAGCTAAAACTCCAACCACTTATTTAATTGCATCTCGTAAAGGTATTTTATATGTTACCATTGTAATTAATTCTATATTAATTAAGGCACCACTTGTATATCTAATATCTATTCACGTATGCTTTGAGAAAGAATAGATAAGATGCGTATAAAGGAGAAGTGTTCCCAATTGCGTCATGGAGGATTCTGTTGGAGTGTTGTTAGGGAAGCCAGTAACACGCCTTTAGTATGACAAGATTTGGTGCCAGAGAAGCTGTTGTATTACAAGCGCTATAACTGACGTAGTCGGGAGATCTAAAATGAATAGGCGATTTACGGGAGATCTGGTTTAAACATACCTGTATATTCGTCTTTGGTGGTGTTTCTCTTTATTAACATATAGATGGAGTAATAATAGAGTAACTGGTGGTTGTTTGTTGTTCATATGCTCGGATACATAATGTTGTCGTAACAAATTAATTATTATAATTAAAGTTAACAAATATATATTACATTAAATTGTATAAATGGCAATAGCCTTATTTAATTTCAATAAACATTGAATCAAAAAAGTACTTGCTCCGCCGGGAGTCGAACCCGGATCTCTCACTTGCCGGGTGAATGTGCTACCATTACATCACAGAGCGCTTACTTTTTCCGATTCAATTATTTTGTATTTGGCGGTATCTGTCACATATGGGTTTAAATAAGCAAACTAACATATGATCGGAAGACCGAATACCTGTCAAACGACTTTTATTTTACATTAAATTGTATAAATGGCAATAGCCTTATTTAATTTCAATAAACATTGAATCACAAAAAGTACTTGCTCCGCCGGGAGTCGAACCCGGATCTCTCACTTGCCGGGTGAATGTGCTACCATTACACCACAGAGCGCTTACTTTTTCCGATTAAATTATTTTGTATTTGGCGGTATCTGTCACATATGGGTTTAAATAAGCAAACTAACATATGATCGGAAGACCAAATACCTGTCAAACGACTTTTATTTTACATTAAATTGTATAAATGGCAATAGCCTTATTTAGCCTTATATATATTTAGAATATATATATATATGTATTCTCTTTATATAAAAATAAAATACCAAATATTGGTAAACTCTTTATATGAATTTTCGTATGTCAGCATACTTCTTCAGATAACATATAGTGTATAAATATTTACAAAATTAAATAATTAAACTAACTAAGTATAAACAAGAAAAATAACTGAAATAGAATAATAAACAGAGGAAAATACCTCACAGCTGATGTTTCATCAGAAATGCCAAACAGTAAAAAAACTTTGAAATTAAGGAATGTTCAAACCTAAAGGAAATTTTGATCTTAAAACAAGTTAATGAGTAGTTTCACTCCTTCTCAAATTAAACCTATTTATATTTTCGTTGGTATGCAATGGGACATTATTGATGCCATTTAATTTATAACAGTTTTCACTTTTGTCCTGGTTATGTTCCCTGGAATGTACAGCGAGGGGCTTGACATCTCCACGAACAATACTGTAACGGTGACCTGTCATTCTGATCACACTAATTTTCTATCACACTAATTAAGTATTAAATATTATTAAAATTTAGATTCAATGCTCAGAATCAGCCCAGTACTCCTAAAATAATATATATATATATATATATGTGTGTGTGTGTGTGTGTGTTTGTGTGTGTGTGTGTGTGTGTGTATTCTTAAAATTAAAAGCTAGTATGAATACCAATACAAACACACGACAAATTTTGCTAAAATTGACTAAAACTCAGTAACCTCAAGCAAGTACAGTATGGCATCACGACTGATAAGCATTACAGTACCAGTGACTTGAACTCTGGTTTGGTTTGACCACAAATGGTTTGCAGCAGAGACAGTAATTTCAACCGCAAGAGACTAATTAGTCCTAGGCCTGTGGCCAACATTGAATACCTACACCAATAGACTATACATTATTGGATGGCTTTACGGTGGATATAGCAAACACATATGAGTAAAACAAATCATTTCAAAATATTCATATTAAGGAGACTAATGTTACATAAATAAAAACTTAGTAATAAAGTCTATAGCAATCACTCAAAACATTAATCAGAATCATCACTAATACTGTGAAAAACAGAATTAAAACAAAAATTTTAGGATAATTGTTCTGTTCAAATACAGTACTGAACACTCGCTATAAGGAACAAAAGGCTCTCTATATAAAACAAAATGCTGACGTTCACTTTACAAAAAGATTAATTTGTTATTGCCTTATAACTTGATATTATAAAGAGACTGAACTTTGGCAGATATATTGAGATTAGTAAAATGAGTAAATACGCAAACTGTAGATCATTTAAAGGTTGAAACAGTCCTTCATGCCCTGCCTCATATTACGTTGTAACATCTTAATTTTGTTTCTATCGTATTTTCTCCTCCGTGTTTGGCATTAATATTACCATAAATATCTACTCATTTCATTGGCTTCAAACAGTTCATTACAATTTCAATATGGTATTAAAAAGTTTTGTCATATTTTTGTTATCATCATGAAAATGCACGATAATAAAGAAGATTTACATAATAAAGTTGCACACTTTCTTTAATCGACTAAAGCTGGGACTGTAGTCGTATGTGGTCATCGGTCTGCAGAAATGTGCATCAAAAGATAGTTCGCTTTGAAAAGGTTAGAAGACTATTTTATAACAAAAGACTGCAATTAATTATGCCATATGCTGTTGACATACTACTTCCTGCTTCTAATTTTAAAAGGGTGATATTTTATTTTATATTTTTTTGATTTATTGAAATATTGATAATTTATCAATTAATTTACAATGAATTTTACTGTAGAGTTTTTAACAAAATTTAGTAGTAACTTCCTCATTTCAACGAGTTAAAGTTTAATCTGTAATTTAATTTCGGCTGCTACTTTTAAATGGTTAGATATTGGAAAAGTTGAAATGCTAGTTCTTTTTAAATGCTTTTAATTAAGATTTAGCACGTCATACCTTTTCACATCAAATTTTTAGTTTGATTTATCAACATTTGCGGTAGAGAACTGCACCCAATGTCTTTAATAATCCTGCCTTTTGAGAAATTTTATGAAGATTAAAAAGTATAAAAATTAAACGATAATGTAAACTCAAATTTTGAGATAGAAAAATAAAAAAACAACCTACTTTTTATAAGGCAGTCCAGTCTTGTAATGCGTTGGTTACAAAATTACAACTCGAGTGACATACATGATAATATACGTATCTGACTAGCTAATTTCACAATGGACTCTGATCTTCTGGATCAAAATTTCATTTTTATTTCTACCGCTCATCATTATAAACAGTTGCAGGTTCTCATTCGTGCCAATGATTATAGAATTATCTTAAACCTTTTGTATCACTTTTATACAGCAAGGACAACTGAATTTTTAAGAAGCATAGTTGTTGAAAACTCGTTTTAGAGTATGTGGATAAAAGAATTTAACATCAAATACACACATCAATGAACGATTTGTTGCCATTTCTAGCACGATGAAACGTTGTAGGCATGCGATGACGTGCCTCGTTGTGATTGATTACATATTGTCCCTGATATCGAAATGCCCGCTATTATTGTTTGTTGTTGTGATAGCTTGTACACATTCTCCATTTGTAGTTTACTTTTGCTCCATTCAGGAGTAAAATATTACTTTTCTTTCGGGCAATAAGCTTTTTGGTTTTCTTTAATTTTTGCATTCTATTTTTTTATAGGGCGATTATAACAAAATCAATATCATTACTAACAATTTTAAAAAAATCGTACATTATAACTCAATGTCTTTCTTAGTAACGTTTATATTGCAAGGTTTTCATTTAACTGCATTAAATTATAATAATATTTATATCAAAGTTATATCAAAGTTATATAAAAAATAATGGGAAAGGTTTGGAAGTATTGTAATGAGAAATATTTACATAAGTACTTTCATGGTTTTCTCCTCAGATATCGTTTAAATTGCTATTTAACAATCGTCAGGCCTTCAAACAGTACAGTTTGAAGGTTACTGGAATCATAAAATCCATTAATTAATATTAGAGTTTCTTATACATTATGTGATGAAACCCAGTCATGAATTTCTTTCACTGTTCTGCCTTTAGACAGATATATTTATGCCTTATATTGATGCTGTTGAAATTCTAACAACTACAAAACAAAATCATCTTAAATTATTTGTTTATGTTATTTTATTGTGGTCATTTAGAAGTGATCGTTTCCAATTCCAATTCAAGGCATGCGTATCACAAAACCCCCTTCTTGTAAAATTCTCTTGCAACCTATCCATATATGCTTATCAACTATTCTTCTAGATTAGAAAGGACTTCTTACTTCTATTTAACAACATTGTATGCGGGAGACGTTCCACGAAGCGATTCAGCGATTCTACCAGTTGGTCTTACTTAATACACAACCACAGTGAACCTGTGAATCTGAAACAGATAAAATCTATTTTTCTAGTACTCTGGTGTTTAATGCTATGAACTTAGGAGAATTCAAGTGGGTTTTTTAATTAAGTGGTTGGACACAGTTAACACAGTTAATTTAGTTTTTTCCACAAATGTATATATATATATATATATATATATATATATATATATATATATATTTAAAATAACATAGAAACTAGCAAATATGAATATTTACTTTTCACAGTTCATAAGATGTCAATAAAATCCATACATCTTGTTACATGTAACAATATCGTTGCAGTAAAAAGTATTCAATTCGTTGTAAATAATTTGAAAAGTGTAAAAATTTACAGTTGAACACAAACATAAAAACTGAGTTAGTGGTATATTCTAAATACTGATAATTTTTAACGAAGTTACATTTATTACACAAACGTATATGACAGTTATAGGCCATTTATAACTTAAGATTGATATATTTGAATCGTTTCTTAGACTTTGGTAAATTGCAGATTTATATAGTAAAAAGATACATCTATAGGACTTCAGGATATTACAAATGTGTATCTTCAGTTAATGTTGAGTCATGTTGAAAAGTGAGACGATCCGAGTCATATATATCACGTTGGCGGATGACACAAGGCAGGAGCCTCGAAGTCACGTCTCTTCAGTTGCTGAATTGATTGTTTACCTTATCCTCTTCCTTGAAATTGCTTCATCTTAATCTCAGCCACAGAATAAACTCAACCAATCAAATATTAGCTAATTAATACTTACATTTCCACAATTTAAATTTTACAATTTTACTTCTTAATTAGGTTTCCTACATTTTGGTGTTCATAAATTGAATTATCACAAACAGATTTCATAAATATCTATAAAGATTGTGTTCTACAATCATTTATCACTTTCTGAAACACTACATTTTTAGTTACCGCAATATTTATCTTAGTTTAACTAATACTTTAAAAAATGACAAACTAAAAACATTTTAACGTCAATTTTATTGCTTATTGATCTTTTCTTATTGTTAACCGTTAAATGCTGAATTACGCTATAATAAGACTAAAGAAAAAAATTAAAAACTACATAAGTAGTTTATTTAGTTTATTCATCAATAACGAGCAGTTACAAGCGTGTTTACACACAATTGTCAAAATCAAAGGGCCTAACCTTCTTAGAGACAGCATTTATGATGTAATATGATGGATCCCTGTAATGTTTTTCAAACATAAGTATCAGAGTCATCATCATATGCGTGTACATATTATTTCAGTATTCATTTTTGAGAGATTAAAAAGTTAAATAACATTTGAATAGTTCTATTTTTAGATTTTTTTTATGAAAAAGTCTCAAAATCCCAATTTGAACGAAAGGTATCAACCTTCGTTTAAATTCAATATTCCCGTAAGGTATTTCCAGTGCCATCATTGAGTTTACCTTTTACCCCATTTTTTACCTTCTAACTTTGGCTCTTTTAATTTACTTTCTGAGATATTTTAGTACCATATTTATAATTTAATGTTTTGTCACGAAAAGTGTCAGTTCCGGTAAATACATGTGTAAGTTTTATAATCCACTTAGATGAAATGCATCTATTTTCTGTCTACAATATTTCTATTGCTATAATTTATTTTGTTTTTTTACTTCGATCATGAAAATATGTTCATATTTAAGCAGAGACTTCTTTGTTCACTAGCCCTCGCTTGCGTGTTGCTTCCGGTATGAGGAGAATAATTCTTTTCATTTCATAATTTCTTTGTTTTTCCTTAAGATAAAGTAAAACTTCCATACACAATTTCAAGGAAGCCAACCAGTTTCGAAAACCATATGTGCAAACATTCACACCTTCTTTAAGTAGGGATGGTTTTGTAATAACTTTTAATAGTATTTCCAATGGGTTACATGGTTTACTTGTCACCGGTGCAATCCAAAGCGAAAATTAGGCAGTTACTTCATCTTAACAATCAGTATCACACTCCTGATCAAGCACTGTATTACTATTTAAAATGTTCTCAAATTTAAACGTAAACAAATGTTTCTGTCTCTTTGGTGAACTTCAGCTGTAAAAATGTCAATAGCTGTTTAGTGCTGTTCCTTCTTCGAGCATCTGTTCAGTCTGTCTCGAGACTAGTATTTAGCAACAATTTAAATTGATTATACCTGGATGCATAAATTATACATGACGTGAGCAACGCATTAGTTGAGAAACTTTTAGAAAGTACACTTATTCTAACAGAATTTGCTATTTTATTTTACAAAATATATTACTAACCAATGTAACTTCTGTCATCCTAACATCTCCTGAAATTAAATTTCACATTCATTAGGACCTTCCTAAATTTACAATATATTTATTATATAAATTTCCGGTAGTTTCCCTACTAACTAAAACAAATCCAGCAACAACCCTTATTTTGTCCACTGTATTAAAATCAGTAGTGAATTAAGAATAATATTACAGGTTCCAAAGTTTTATCCACACAGTATAAGAGATCTAGGAGCTTAACCGGGCATGGAGTATCGGAATAGCTGAGTTGGAGTACAGATGGCGTGTCTATACGATCGATGGTCCAGTCGGTCAAGTCTAACTCGTATAAATTATGATTGAAGCACATCGTAAACTATGAACGCTACTGTAGCTACACACGATTCTGATTTATGGTAAATTGAATTGAACGTCACTCTAAGAATATTTCAAAATATATTAAAAATGTTTATTTATTCAGTAGGAGTTCAACTTGAAATTAAACATAATTAAAAATGAAATCATTATAGATAGTTATTATATTTGTTTTCTATTTCCATTTACTGGCTGGGCGTCAGCGAATCTTATACTCAAGGGCTGAAAGAGTGTAATTTTGGTCTGTCTGTACACACTATATCTCAAGGACAAACTGTCTTATAGAGTTTAAAACTTCTGTGATGCTGCATATCCCTCTATGGGGTTTGACAGAATATAACCATGATGGTAACGAGAAAATCGCCTTAACTAATAGTGATAAATGAGGATTGTAACTGTTCTCTAACCAATGTCTTAATCTTCACTCGACTACTGTTATCCTATCATTAAGCAATAACCTTTTCTGAAAATAGACTTCGACCTGTGACTGTTGCGTTATTGTCGTTGTGGTGCTTTTTATATATGTAAGAGATTGAGTTATTTTAAATTACAAAATAGGGATATATATCTGACATTGGTTTTGGGTGTGTTTTAGGATGATTTAGCAATATTTATTTGCTAATTCAGTTTAAAATTTTGTTCCTAACGACCTATGTTGACATAAAAATATATAAAACTGAATCCTTCAATAAGCTGTCCATTTTATAGAGATAACAGTAATTAGTTATCCACGGTTTTGCACTCAATTTCCTCTTCAATAAGGGGTACGGCACATAAATGTCCTTTTTAAATTGCATATTAAACACTCCTGAAAATACTTTTTGTCATTACACCTTCCTAATCCATTTCAGAACAAATCTAATTTAAGTTTTAGGACCCTCAAGCCGGAGAATGAAATAGTGTTTATGAGTATCAATGAAATAAACGAATTTTTTGCAACATTCCTTAATATTTGAATAAATTGCATCAACAGTTAAACAAATTAGGTAACAATTAACAATTTTAGGTCAGATTGGAGGACTATAAAGTCCGTAATAATCTTAGAAAAACTATTTGTGGTATGATGGAGCTCTCTGATAATTTAATTTTGAATAGGGAGTTGGCATGTTTAGGGTACATAATATTTTTTCAGTGTTCATTTTAGAGGTTCAACAGACAAAAAAGTAGGAACTGGTTTCCATTCAGGTTTAGCGCCTGAAGAAGCTTTTCTTATGCGAATAAACTATATTCCATACAGTATAATAAAGATTTTCTTGTTGCCTTGATCAATAAAACATATACATTGTACCAAATAAACGAAACTCAGGGGATTGGAGATCTCTGAGGTCGTAGTAATAAGTACTTTGTATTGTGAAGTTTACTTATAAGTTTAACTATTACAAATAAAAACTATAAGCACCACTTTAAATGTTAAAATAAAAATATGACTTGCCACGTAGCTGCCAATATAAAGTAATAATGATTAATATTTGGAGGATGGGTTTGGTGGTGCTAATGTTATTTGGAATTTCGCCTACTAATTAAATCACTTAATAACACTTTTACGTTGATGTCGGCTCACACACCACGGCATCAGCTTTTTGGCTCGACATTACAGCTTGGTCACAAAAAAGAAGATTAAATCAAAGCACTCATCAAAGAAGAAGAATTCTGGGACTCTTGAAATTCCCTAAAACAAAATCGCGAAAAGACTAGCCATTTATCGAGACAAACTCGTTAGAACAGGAACTCGTTTCATTTATCACGTGATCAATTACTATACACTTTTCATTCCTACAATCAAAAAAATTATAGGTTACGGTTCCTTCGCTAAACTGATTCTTGTATTGTCCCACACGGAGTCTTTGGAATGATGTTAAAGTTTGTAATATTGTAAAACACATCGTTAAAGTTAATTATTTACAAAACAGACTATTGCAAAAGCTTTTAAATAAATTTAAAAGTAAATTCAAAGCAAATTAGAAAGATAATACCGAAATGTTCAATGATGTTCGTCTCTAATCTTCCAAACGGTGAGTGACAACCAATACAAAAATAAAAAGTAGAAAAAGTTGGATTTTACCAAGTTGAAATTTGTAAGTTCCCTAAAACATATATACAATAGACTGGTTACTGATAAATAAAACACTATCCCCACCCACGATAGGAGGCAAAAATCAATTTGTTCACAACATGTACATGATTTTACGTAATAATGCAAGTCAAATGAACTAATTGGGAAACATGTTACAAATGTTTGGATTAGGAAGTCGTTTTTTACATTATAAGAATTTGATACATATAGGGCAGATAATAATAATAAATACGATAATTTATTTATTAACATTTATAACATATAACTCTTATTTCAAAAAATAATTTATAACAACTATAATGAATAACTGTATAGTATTTATTACAACTGCCTATGTCAAAATATTTATCACTGAATATAAAGTTGTGGAAGAGTAGGAACAGGATCCCGGAATGACGCAATAAACCAGATTTATGGTGTAAAGCAACCTTCTCTTGTCTCCTGAGTAATACAAAATGTAAAAGAATAAAACATGCAGTATGTATAGAACCCAATTGATATATTTAGGATGATACTGTTTTTATTACTTGACTAAGCCTATACTTTCTTAAAAAATATTATTACGTCTGTTTTTCTATCTATATGTCTGTCCAAACGATATATAGAAAACTAACTGACCTATACTCTTGAAATTTTTCATGAATCTTCATTTATATATAAGAAAGACTGAGCACATTTTACTCCATGAGGTTTGGCTTAATGACTTTACCACTGATACTCTGTCAATCGCCAATGATTTGGAGCACTAACTCCGGTCAAAACATAAGATACAAATTAGACTTCGGCCATTGCTAACTATGCACAAATACATACAATAGAAGTATCTTATTGGTGGACATTAAGGTTTGTAGCAAAAAGCATAAACTCTGCCAATGTGCCAATGCAGGCTTTGTCTTTTTAAATTATGCCACTTTACACAATGAATACGTTATAGGAGTCTAATTTTGGTTCTTTGGAAAGTTTATGCGTGACACACTTGTTTTTCCATGAAACATTTATATTTTTGATTGAAACTGTTTCTTTTAATTATTAATTCTAACTTCAATTAATATTTAATTTAAATTTTGCCTGTAGATTTTGTAATGTTGACAAAAGGTTGATAATAACGTTGACACGATTCCAATTATATACAGAATATCCTATTGATTTCAATTAACAGCCTCCCAGCCAGAATTTCATTTCCCATAATGTTTTCATGTAGCTTTTAGATGACACAAGCGTTAAAATACATTTCCCAGCGTAACTTATGCCGGAGAGACAAAGCTCTTAACTTGCAGACATTACCCACCTTGTATTTCCCTAGTGTCTTGATGGACCATGGAATATCGGAAACTAAATTCTGTATGTCATGGTGATTTGTCTTCATGAAGAAAAAGAACAACTAAACCAAAGAAGAGCATGACAATAAACCGTAACTATAACGGTTAAAGAAGACAAATACTGTTTTTACTATAACACATTATAACACAAATGTATTATAGAAAACCACAACAGACCATACACTTACCCAAACACTTAAATGAATTGGAGTGTTAAGGTACTCTATCTTATTTTATAGTGTTTTATGATGTTGTACGTAATTTATTTTTTTCATAGAAAACGTTAGTAAAATATTTCGAATATTGATTATTGGTAATGGCTATTTATCCTGAACCCGTGTGAAGATGCCATAAATAAATACAAATATAACACGTTACGAACAAGTGATACACCATCGCTACGGCTTAATATTGTGATTTTGTAAATGTTTTTTTACATTTTAAAGTACCTAATCGCTCTAATTGGTTACACTTTGAATTTGCATTGAATTGAAGTACTTATTTGCACTTATGACAGCTGGATCTCATATATATTGCCGATATATTTGGGAGGCCAAATGTCCGAGTGGTCTAAGACGTCAGATTTTAGATTTACGGATGCGCGGGTTCAAACTTTTCTGTTGCCGTTGCATTTTTTATCAATACCAACGATGATGTACTGTCCCTACCTTATTCTGTTTGATAAGATCCTGACAAAGATCAGTGGCCCATGAGAGCGGGTAAGATACGACTTAAAAGGATATAAGCCTCTTTATCAAAAATAAAATGATATATTTAAATCTATTGCATTGCATTTATTCGTTGAATTCTAAATTCAATGATATTTCTTGCTGTATATACATTAATTCATGCGTTAAAATATTAAAGCCTTCCGGTATTTTATTGGTGGATTCTAACTACTTTTTGAAATTTCACCAACTAATGATTAACATAGCTACTTTATTGACTCCAATAACTGTTATCTATTACACGTATAGAACTTAAAACTAAAGGATATAACATATTTTGTATTGCAGTCTAAAAATTTCCGTTTCTATTACATAATTTATTCTTTAGCTGAAACTTGGTAGCTGTGCAGACAGTGGTAGACGGAGTTACTACACATTAACTGCTGCAAAGTGAGATATCGTCAGTGTGTCTCCTTCTATTTTAAATTTTAATTTATTTATCTTAAGAAAGGCAACCTACTAAATACATTTTGTTACTTTTAATGAACAATGAAACCCAACCTACATCTATTATATACTAATTAATCCAGAGAATTGGTCTAAATCTACTTTCCAAATATTTGCAAATATGAAATTACCTTTATGTAACCTGTAAGACATACGTAATTATTAGAAAAACAAAATTCATAGAATCAATATCCAGATAGTTGCTGGGAAGGAAGTCTTGTATTACAATTCGAGACAAACATCCTCTGGATGTAAGTGGATACGTGCATCCGCCCAGACACCGATGATGAACAAACAGGAAATGCTTGCTTAAGCAGCGGAAATGCTTATTTATAAAAAACCGTGCGACGATGTAAGGGACAGCCATGCTGATATGAAAAATTGGTACTCACCAATTATGATGGAGAGATTTGGCATAGGCGTGGTCATTGGAGAGCTGGCGGGGGTAACAACATCAAAAACCACCACAACGAGGGAGAGGAAGAAGTCGAGGACGGGATTCAAAGAGTAAGTTCGGGAGTGGCAGTGCTTGTGTTCGTGTGCGGGGAAAAATCTTTTAGGCGTAATAAGTGTGAAGTGCAATAAAATGTAAATAATTTTAGGAACGTAGTATTATATATATATATATATATATATATATATATATATATATATATATATATATTAGGGTCCATTAATCATTTACAATTCCAACCTAAATAATGAAAGAAAGGATTATAATGTGTAGAAATCACATGAATAGTTTAAAATTTGAATTCATATTTTCTTATTTCATATATTTAATTTAAATGTCGAAAAGTCACTCATTTGTTTTAATCATGTAAATTTATGTAAATGTTTGGATATTTTAAAAGAAAGTTTCTCACGTTAGTCCATGAACACATATTTATTGCTACACTAAAAAAATTACTAGTAAATGTTATAATTAATTAAATTAAACATAGATTGTAACGAATAATTTAATATTAAACATGTGTTCAAAGTATTAAGGTATTAAAATTTGTGCTCAATATGTCGGTTGACTTTATCCATTGTTAATATAAAATTTTAAACAATAAAATGCTCTTTATGGGATGCTCTTATAATGCTCTAAGGAGATGCAATTACAAATAAAATATGTGTTGGTTCATTTGAGGGCGTTGAATTGCCAATCTAACCTATTATTATATCCTCTCACAGCAGCCCTTATATTATATATTTCACAACCTTAATCTAAACCAACCTTACAAACCCAAAAAGCATTTAAATGTGATTTATATTACTTTTTATGAGTCAAACAATTTAAACAATTCGAAAGGGAGTCGCAGTACTGACCTACAATTTTGTAATATCTTTTACAATTCATATATTACAATAATCTCTGACTTCTAATTCATATTAAAGCAACAAATATTTATACATTTTCTCTATTATTGTTTGTGTAAGTTACTGTAATTTGGTCACTGTTATTTTCACTGCAATCTCGTATTATCAAAATAATCACTTCATTTGCATTGCCATTATATTCTAAAAATGAAATTATGGGCTTATATTAACTGAAATAAGAAATACAAATTCTAGATTAAAAAGTTGCTAAATATCTTGGAAACACTGCTTCTATTTTTTTTCTGTTGTACTTATTCTTTTACTATATGGCATTGTAATATTTAATTTATCTTTTAAAAAGTCAATTGATGATTTAGACTTTTCTTCAGAAAAACTTGTATCAAAATGTGTATTTACGTAATTATTTTTTAAGTAAATCTAAGGAAAGGGCCAATGTAATTCAGTAAAGGTTATAATTATAATTAACAGAAGAACTAATTTTCTGGATGAAATAGCACTAAGGCTTTGTTATGTGAAAAGACCTAATCAATTTATTTCTAATACTTTTTTAAATCTCGTTACGATAAACTACTAGTATGAATTGGAATAAGAATTAATATTAACCATGATGAAGTTCAACTTAGAGTCTGATGAGCTTTAAGTACTGCTACTACATGATGCAGTAAGTTAATTAGTTTTATGTTGGATTCATTAGTAAATAAATTAGTAGTTCGTAGATTTATTCAACACTATCCATGCCCTCCAAAAGAAGTATTCACTTGAATAAGAAGCGACAGCAACCTAATATTTTACAGAAATGTAATTTTTTTTATTTGTGCACAACAAACATCCATAGCCCGCCAAAATAAGTAGTCACTTCAATACGATATCCAAATGTGAAAGCCGTTTAGAGAAATTTCATATATTCTTACATGTTGGAAGTTACTGGAATAAAAACAAAAAACATGATAAAATTTCAAAATACCTTATTAGTCTAATTTTATGTCTTACTAGGCTAGTTGTAGAAAAGTAAACAAATAGTTTAAAATTCAGCAATTTACTTACCGATACTGTATCAGATTTAGAAATGGGAATACATTTATTTTCAGTTTTACTGGCTTCAGGACTCGTGATCAACGTCATTTAATTAAACCTTTTTCTTAAATAGTAGGTACTCTTTTTTATGTAATTTGTGGTATTATTTTGCTGTATATGCGTTTAGTTCCGACTTGGTTTTAGTAACGTAAAGTTATTTTCAAAGTGTTAATTAGTTACAGATAGCTATATGATTGATTTACATTTAATAACTCTGAATTATGAAATAAAAATGTTCATATTCACGGTGATTATTTTATAGTTTATTTAAGTACAGCAATTGTTTGTTCCCCATTGTTTGAGTTAGTGTTAATGGTATTTATTTCTAATAGTACAGATCAAAACAACACTTGTCGACCTTGACATTGCTGAATACTTTAAAATGCCTGATTTGGAGGCTGGCTATTAAATAGTCGAGATGAACCATATATTGTATGTTCAGATATTTAAAGATAAAATTAAGGTTTTAAAATGGACGTTTCCATGTCGGTAAGTATATTGAATATTATTGACTATTTTGTACTATTTATCTAATTCAATTGACATTTTAATCCCTATGAGAATTGGATCCTATGTCAAACATGTTGG
Source organism: Homalodisca vitripennis (assembly GCF_021130785.1). Lineage (NCBI taxonomy): Eukaryota > Metazoa > Arthropoda > Insecta > Hemiptera > Cicadellidae > Homalodisca > Homalodisca vitripennis. The sequence goes on from NC_060209.1 coordinate 104,031,942, forward strand.
AGTTAAATGACGGATAGGACGTAAAATAATGACAATGCAGGTTGATGTTTTATAGTGTTTGTGATTGGTAGAGTTTCTTAATGAAATATAATTTTGTTGGTAGGTTTCTAGAAAGTTATGATTTTTTTCAAACGTAAAATACTTATAAATATACATATTAATGATAAATAACGGAAAATTCACCTTAAAAAGACTTAACATGTTTTCTCTAACTCAATGATAACTACTTACGCTCCTAAGACAAATATATTTGACGCTTCTATTGGTCCAATAAATGAGATTGTAAATAGAAGAGTATATATTCCTAACACCATGCACCACTAGTGGTTACTATTCATATGCCCCTGGGAAAATGGTAAATCACGGTAGAATATAGTAATAAAATATTATCTCAGACATAAATCTTAATGTCTAACTGAAAAGAATAAAATAAAAAGATAATTTACGTCACAATGAGCCGCGATGATTAACAAGCCAGTTCATTTAAAATCAAATCAATGTAACATCACTTTAAAATAGAACTTAAAAGCCTTTTTTCGTTTGACGAATATTACAGAGGTTGAATAAATGTTAATAATAAAACATATACTATTTCCCTTACCCAATGTACATAATATTTTCTACGGTCTGTTTCTCTGTCCCTGTTTTTTATATCAGTCTCATATAAAACTGTTAGCCATAATCTTCTATTCTCAAACCTCAACCCCTTGTCATAATTCCTTTCTGACACTTCTCATAATCTTCGCATGGTATCAACGCACATACTAAGCTATCCTCCCCACAACACCACTCACAGACTACACTTCTCTCGGACCAAAAAACGCCAACTTCAAATTTAAATTTTCAAATAAATATAATTTGCAGTATCAATCAACTGGTCGAGTGCCGCTGCACAAAAGCCAACATGTTTCATGCGAAATGGTGACTATTAATTTGACCAACCTGAAATCTGTGGTTGCTGTCAGCCGAACTCCCTACTCCAATTTTAATAGAGTTGTGATGTTATAATAAAAAGTATTGTGATAAATAAGCTGTTACTCATGGCTCAGTTCTCTTTACCCGGTAGAATTATTCTTCTGAGGCATAATTGTCTATACATTCATTACTTATTTGTGTATTAAAATGTGTTACAAGGTATCCTTGTGATTATTAATTACTACTTTAAGTCTAAATACTTGCATTCTACTCTTGTAAATTAAAACCTAAGAAGTATAGGGCTATTCTCGGATAGTAGAGTGGAGTTCTGTAATTAAAATTGTTAAGCCTCAAAGAAGGCTATTTGTAATTAGAAGCAGGTTCTGTATCAAAAATCGTCCTTAAGAGAAATGAGTAATGTAAATCGTGAATATTCTTCTCAGTTTGGTATTCACGTTTGGTAGGCTGCTGATAGGTTTTACGGGGCAGTTCGGATTTAACAAAGTAAAACAAACATGAGCGCTATGGGCAGGAGCTTTCTGGATTTGGTGTTCCATTTTACGCTTGGGATTTGGGTAAATTAAAAGGGATCAGTATAAGTTAGCAGAGCTTTCCTGGTATCATGCTTGTCTTCTATTTATCGCACTACCCACATTATATCCATTTATATTTATAGAAACAAATTATATTGTGCATATTTAAATATAAACTGCCGTTACTATATCTGTCTTTGTTTTATTTTATAAACAAGTCATAACAGACATGTTTTTGTTTTTTATCTTACTTTTATTTTTTGAATTCTTATGCTAGAAGCTGTAAACTTTAATAGCAGGTTTAAGCAATATTATTTCTAACTTAAAATTCCAACATCTGAATACTTATATGTGTATTAGGTTCGAAATCAACACTTTCTTTGTTCACAGACATTCGAAAAGTTAGAGATATAATCAATAAGAGCTCTATAGCTTATGCACAAGTACAAAAAACCATTTTAAGAACATAATGATGCGATGAAATAGGTGATGTATATTATTTTAACAAAATTACTTTTTATGTAAAGTAGATAACAGAAAATTTTGGTTTTACAATTGTCAAAAAGATTATATTATAAAGTTAATAATTAAAACTAGACCTACTTCCATCGTGTTTGGTTCAGGAATTAAAAATTTGAAAGCAATAAAGTAAGTGCACGATTATGAAACAAAATTGTGACATTTTTGTTCATAGTGTATTGTTGAAGAGGTGAAGTTTAAAAAGCTGCAGTGAAAAGGGAAATGTGATGAAACAACACAATAAGGTCACCAGATACTTTCCACCTCAGGCATGCCAAGCCTGACTCGCAATTCAACTCAATCATCAAATCACTTTATACCTTTGATAAATACGTAATATAAACGTATGTCCAAAATACAAGAAATTTGGATAATGAGAGCAGCATATTGTAAAGTATAAAAATATCCATAATTATCTTCCAATTTTCTCAACTCGTGTGCATTAAAGAACAAGTACTATACAAACACAAAATTACAATGTTATCTTTTCCAATATTTAGGAATTTCTTCAACACAACAAACATCCCAAGACTTTAAAGATTGCTATCCGTAACGTACTGTAGCAAAGCTTTTACAGTATTATAACATGTAAATTACAACTGTACCAATTTAAACGTCAGTAAAACGTTTACAGATTTGAACTCCTTTACAGAAATGTCTATACATCATGTTTTGTACCCAAAATATAGCAATTTGGTTTGTTCATTAATTACAATCCAATAAATTCCTGCAATATTTCCATGAAACACTATCTTGTATCTTGTTAACCTTTGTTTTATTAACTTGGATTAGCAATATGCTTGTTTATAAAAGAGATAAATTAACTATTTTTATTTCATTCGTTACAAATTAGACACATTTTATTGAATCCTAAATTTATGTTTTCCAAATTCAGCATGCATTAATTCACACTTCCATACGTTATTAATTATGGAAATGATTTAATTTTGCAAATATTAGAAATTTAAATTTTGATATAGTAGTACATAATCAATTAATTGAATACAATTTTTCGTTAGTTACAACATTGTTTATAATAATCTTGTGAGCTAAAACATCCACACACAAACGCACAATTCAAAATAAATCGTTGTTGGGCGATGAGAGTAAAATATGGCAAGAAAAGACGAGGGATTGACAGTGAGGTGAGTGGGGAGGGAAGGGCGGGAAGCAGGATACGAGTGTGTTGTCACGACAACCAGGAGCCGCTGCTCGACGTACTCTATAATGGTTCCTTATTTTAGGTACACTAAGAGGATTTATAGTGCTGGCCTATCATTTATTTAAATTTTATCGGAAATTAGTAAGAATATAGTTTAAAAAATTCTTAGTAGTATTTTATGGACTTAATTCAACGATTTACTACGTATGACTTTAGTTTGAAAATATGTTGTTTTTCAAATTTGTACAATGATGACGTAATATAGTGTTATATTACAAAACAATGTAACATATTAATAATTTTATTGGTGAAAATCTAGAAGTATATTTGTTTGAAATTGTTATTTTACAGATTTTTTACAATTCGTTATAGGTTTTAAATGCTTATATCATATGTGATATCTTTGTTAATTTTAATATTGCCTACAAATGTCTATCTATTCAAATCTTTACTTACATCATATTATTTAAGATTCTGTTGTGAAACTCTAAATCGCGTAATTCATTAAAACTGTTAAGCAATTCTAAAACCTCGTGTAATTCGATTATTTGTTGAATAATAATATATTAGAAAAAGAAATGGAGGTAAACATTATCGTCTCATGATTTATAAAACCCTCTCCCTCAGACCATATCTTAAACTTCTTAAATAACAATAAATATCTCGTGACACGTCATCTTAAATCTCGAAGGAAACTTTGTACTTTGGGAAAAACACGACTAAATTCTGACCATACGTCTGCTTGTGGCCTTCATACATTTATTTTGGTTTTAGTGTGTTACAATCGTATGTTAAAGTACGCTGTATATGCTGTACGAACATAACACATTTAATATACTGTTTAGAGCAAAATCCCTTGTAATTGATTCAGCGTAGCTCAGGCTGGAATTAAGCAAGTACGTTGTGTACTTGCTTATATTTTCAATGCACCATACTTCATACATATACACATTTATTAGGTGTAGCTTTGTATGGATATTTTTTAAATAAAGTACATCAAAATAAAACCAAAGAAGACGTGAGCAGGATTTCAAGTTAAAAGCGGTAATGCGTTAGTTCTATGTTGTATGTTTGTTCTGTATTGATAATTTAGTCACTACATTTGCAATACGACGCTATAACCATCCTTGATACAGCTATTTTAGGATTCGCCGGTAAAAATGTTTATTGGAATCAGACTATCTCTCCCCTAATACAAAATCATGGTTAGAATTAAAGCTTTAATTCTTTTCAGAAGTTACGTATAATTCATCTTGTCAAGTTTGCTAAAAGGTAAATGAATACATTAAGTTTTGTGCTTGTTAAAAGCCGTATTATCAATCCGTACTATCGTGATCAAATACTTTGCATATACACACTAGATTATTTTATCATATCCATATTTTGAAGTAGCTATGAATAAAAACAATATACTATTCAAACATAATCCAAGAAGGAAGGTTACATTTGGGTTGTTTTAAGAGGTTGGATATTTCATGACAGTTAGAGAGCCTCTCTCGCAGTGAATCCTCCGCAGCATCTACAGAGACACATTTCATATAAATGAAACACATCCAACCGCGTATAAAATAGTATAGCAAAATACTTTATACTGTGTAATTAAATTCACTGACCCTCTACAGGTTAAAGCACAGAATTTCCAAACACAGTTACGTTTTATGTATAGTTCAATAAAATCATATAATTTTAACAACTGGGTGCTCATAGACACAAGTACTAAATAAATGACACAAACGTCTAGCCTGAGTGTCAGATATTCCGACAACAATTTTAACCAATATATCTATCTTGGTTTAAAAACGTTTTACCGCGTTGATATACATAATTTGAATCATTGACGAATATATGACGAAAGATAACGTGAATTAATTTAATAAAGAACACAGTCGAAGCTGCATGGCAAAAGTTTTAAAGAAAGAAGTTGATTTTATATTTAAGATGAAATTTTATATACATGACCATGAGAAAGTGCTTGTTTAGTAAGTGGCGTAATTCGTTTAAAGCGAGTACTTTATATCACTAAAGTTCATCTATGTAGTTTAATAATCTACAAAACTAGTATGTATGTATGTATGTACGCAAACCATTATATAACATTAAAACAGTTGCTTCGTGTCCAAAATATATCAAAGTAATTGGTAATCATAAGTGAACATTACAGATAATATTGCATCACACTTTATAGAGAATAATTTTATTTTTCATACTTGTATATATTTATATGGCAGATGGATCTATATAAATATCCATCATGCTACTTCAAAGGTTTAAACACGATGATAGGACACGTCTTGAATAATTTTTTCTATTGCTACACATAACTGTGTATAGAAATAAGTTTATAAATCATAAGGAGTAGTCATAAGGAAGTTATGGTTATCTCTTCAATAATATCAACTAAAGTATGAAGATCTAAGGAAACTGCTAAGGTTTACGTTAAAATATTGTTTTAGTAATGTATTCTGATACAACAACACATCAACTTACGAGTAGATTTATGGTATACAACCTAAATTTAAATAATATACTGTTTTTGGAAATAACATTTTCTTCAAATAATTTTCAATGAAGAGATATTTAGTCCGTTATTGAGCTACCAAATAAAAATTATTTTTAAGCATTCAACTGTGTTTAAGATGTATTATTGAATAGAGTTAATGTGTCGTGCTTCTTTAGAGTTTCTTATTTAAAATTGAAACTTATTTTTTACATATGAATAAAGAGCAGGGTTAAGAAATTGTGATACATAACAGTAAAAAGTTTTAAAATTTCAGTTTGAAAATACGCTACACTGAATAAAATTGTAAATAGACTTCATTTTATCACATTGTTAATGTAATATGTTATAGGAATCTATTAAGGTTATGCTCTCTGCTACATTCTAGAATCCTGTTTAAATTTTAGATATATATATATAATTGTAATTTCAAAATCCACATACCTTTATTAATGTGTTTAATGAGTCTAAGATATTAGATAGTTTCGGCGTCTTAATAAATTAAATTTACATGGTCCAAAAAGGGTACATTTTGCTCCCTAATAGATTGTAGACTTAATTCGGTAATCTCACGATGATTTTGTATACTTTATATTCATCGTGTTGATATGTTGACTAAAATCTGAATATCGCTCAAGTCATAAAATATCACAATATCCTCGTTAATTTTCATGTTGAAACTTAAAATAAGAGACACAATTATTCATGTGAGACATAGAATATTTCATTAATATTGTACTCTAATCGGGTAAATCTACTACAAACTGCGATAATTTAATGATAATGCTTAGTGAGATGTTATGGTAGCGAAACGTGTGAAAATAAAATTACTTAAGGATAAGAAGTGAGTCTTAACCTACAATTATCGTTCGGAAGTGTTTTCAAGCTTCCTGACTAATTCAAAGAACTCATGGAAACATCATTATATTTCCTAAATATCAAGTCATTACGTAACACTCGTAAATATTACGTGCTGAGCTTAACATTCATTCGTAGTTTACTTTCTCCTTTCTATGCTTCAAAAAATAAATATTACAATGTATAATATCAGGTTTAGCAAAGTACAAGAATCCATAAGGACGTTTTTTACATACAATACTCCAACCCAATCTGAATTTATTTACTTTAATTGGAACAGCGGTTTTTAGTAATTCTAGAATAGAGGAGAATCAAGTGATAGTTTTGAAAAACAACAAATAATGCTTTACTTATCTTTTTATAAAGTAGATATTTTTCGAATAAGGCTCTTCTTTACTGATGATTCACAGTTTTATTGTTTATTGTTATTAAGCTTTAAATTTCACAAAACAATATAAATTCTGCTTTATTAATCAGATGTCGTATGTACCACTTTTCATGACGTGACAATCCTAATTGATCTTTTTGGTTCTGACGGTATATTTGAAATTTGAGTCTGGGAGCCTAGAACAGAAGAACATTCGGGAGCGTAATAAACTACTTTCACCATATTTCCATCGCGTCTTTCTGTTATTCATTTTGAAATCTACCAATCAGTACAACTAGTTAGTACATGTATCTTCAGTTTTGAACTATAATATAAAATTATTTATTCTATTTATATCTCTCATATGTATCTATGAGATGTTTGTTGAATGCGGATGTAAAATAATTTACGTGTGGTAATTTTTGTATTAAATATAATTACAGAGTTTATCATAAATATTGAATGACCCTTCTGTGTAATTATATATTTGTTTATTTATATTTATACGTCACTAGGCTAAATTTTATATTCTACACGATATAAATAAAATAATTAATTGCCTTTTAACATTTGTGGATGTTTACTAGGTACTTAAATATTAAGATAACCCATAAAACGAGCTTATACTCCACGAAACCAATGCATTTAAAACTACTTTCTTCTTTCAGTACCAGTTCAATGAACTTGCAGTACTTCTGAATAAATGTTAAGAACTCAATATAAATGTTAATTTTGGATCCCACACAATAAATGTAACAAACAAGCTGACACCACCGCAGATCGCTAAGGGGCTCTCTGGCAGCGCCGCAACCACACCATCCTCCCCTATTTGTAATTTCCAAGCTTAATCTCACAATTCCGTTGCATAGAATAATATAAGACTGAAATTTGACTTTTCGTAACTAAAGTACATATAATAAAACGTGCATCCACATTTTGAATATGAAATATAGTTATTACTAACAATATATTCGCGCCTTACACGTCATTTCCTAATGAACGATGAACAGCTGGGACATCAGAAGCATAACTTTTGAAATAACATACGAAAGTTTCCTTCGATATAAGTCTTCGACATGCATATCTCTGGGTTTGCGCCTGTAAGAAAATTTCTGGATCAAATGAATTGTATTTCCGACGCCACAGCAAAGTTTTGCCTTCTTACCTCGATTAATAAAATATATACATAGATCTCGGTTAAAAACCATTACTTCCAGCCTTTGAACCCAACTTCCGGTCTAAGGCATTTTACTGCCACATTTAAGTTGGCCTTATTGTCTCGATAGATAAAATAAGTATAATTACATACGTAGGATTTACGGACATACTTTAGTCGCATGTGTGTGTTTCCAGCCATTACAATTTACTTCCGGTTAATAGTAACAGTGCCATAATTCAGTTGCCTTTTATTTAGGCCAAGAAAAACTTTTATATAGATCTTAAAAACCTACACCGGTCAAAAACCATCTACATCCAGTAAAAGGTATTTCCAGTACCATACAAGAGTTTGCCTTGATGTATCGACAATGAAAATATACGTGAAAACGTAGACTGAAACCCTTATATAACCTTCGACCTTTTAATTCACATCTATTCTAATTTATTTTTTGTGTCATATTTGAATTTTTCTTATTGACCCCATAAAGAGAATGGGGACAAAGAGAAAGGTTTCGGAAACCTACTTCTGTCAAAAAAAGTCTACTTTCCGCTCTTGTACCGTCCTTTCGGTCTAAGATACGTCCAGTGACATAGTTGAGTTTTTCCTTTCCTGATAAAGAAAATATAATACATACGTAGTACTTAGAATACTATTACTGTAAAATATATGCTTTTGGTATCTTGATAAATCCTTACTAAGTTCGTGAAATATTTAAAGACAAACAACTATAATAGATATTGCGTTATAAAAATGTTGCTATATTTTGTCTGCAGCCCGGGAAGGAATGGCCTTGTAAGCCATATTAGTATTTATTCCTTTGTTTTTCTGTGACCCTCTGTATAAACTCCATATCGGAATGACAAAAAAGCAGACAGTTTCAAGTAATTTATGTGCAGAGCTTAGTTCATTAAAGTGGATGTCATAACAACGTTTAAATATAAACTAATTTTATGTTTTAAATCGTCACTAGCTCAATCTGGAGTAAAAATGTTTATAATTTGATCTGTAGCTTTGTTCTTGATGTCTGCATTACACTACTAGCAATCACTGTATACTTAATATTTAAACTTAAACCAATGTTTCAGTCTCTTTGTTGAACTATTAGTGCAGCAATAACTAACATAACACTATAAATCTTGTTTGAAAGTATACCATACAGAAATAGACTAGACGTATGGTTGTAATAATAAGACCAGGAAATAAATACTATAAAAATTACACACATAGTATATAAATTTTAATTGCAGTAAACATCACAATTATCAATCACAGTTTTAAAACCGCAACTTAGTACAAACAAAATACTGACAAGTTAGTATAAAGTAACTATAAGTACTTATAGAGTCTGCAATCAGTTGCGAGATTGATGTTGATTGTGACTGGTTGTGATTACTGCAGAGAGGTCTTCAGTGGATTACTAGCATAAACGATGATGGCAAGTAATAACGTCATCATGATGTAGGTCAGCTTAGCTGCATGAGATCGAATGGATGACATTGATGGTGTGGTCTATTTACACTGTGCTATACAGTAATGTGTTGCGTGTCTTAGTCTGTGTGACTGTATTATAAGACAACTGATAGATTTACTTCCTATGTATTTCTCCATCTATTTTACTTTTACAATTACTGTCTGGACGACCAAGTAACAAGTGGCATGTCTCCTATAAAATACATGAATCAAAGGTTTTCGTTATTTGCTGTGTGTGTCATTGTGAACAACGATGTATAATTCGAAATTAGTAAAAGAATAACGAACATTCTCATAGAATAAATGGTAGGTTTCATTTAACAAACCAAAATTACAGATTACCAAGATTATGTCAATTATAGATAAGGATCTCATGTTATCTTATGTTAAAATTTTTGTACAGAACATGTGTAAATGAAATTATATTCGTTTACTGTGAGTACAGCCGATGGCTTGTGTGGTAAACGGGTTAAATGGTGTGAGTGGCACTCTCTTTCGATAGGTCCTTGCAATATTTATATTATCATTAGCTGACTGCACATTTTTGTATAAGTAATTGTTTTAAAACATTGTTCCACGTTTATTTCAGTCATCCAGAAATAATATTCTGGAACGAGTACTTTGTAAAGTGGTTAAATTCCGTAACATAAGTAGTATTTAGTTCACTTTGTATCACATAACATATTAATATAGTTTATTTTCATTCACGGATAACATGTACGATGAATATTCCACCATGAAAGATGACACAGCATTTGTATGAAGCTGTTAAAAACACAAGTAAGCAAGTCAACTTATATATCCTATAAATTACGGGGTGTTAACAAAAGGGTGTAACAAACTTGTTTGTGTTAAAGTGCAGATGATTGTAAACGAAAGTTTTTCTATAAACGAAGATCGAGAAATATGTCGTATTAATAGCCATTATCCGAAATTTTGTATTTCTTATACCAAAAATGATTTTCTCTAGAACTATTAAAGCTACAAATGCTCTAATTGGCAAATAGATTGGGATAGATAAGAGAAAGGTTAAAATAATGTACTATTTCATTCAATATAAACGAAATGGTGCCTGTTGAAAATGTTTAAAGTCATATTAAAAGAATTCCATATACTTATAAAATATCTGTAACTATTGTGTCAAACTTTCAACGTTACTTTACAAAATCCGTCAATGCATATTCTAGAGAGCGATAACTTTAGAGGTGTTTTGCACAAGCCTGGAGCAACAATCGTTTTATCAGTTGAAAGGCATCAGCTGTTCTCCATCAGTTAAAAAAATTACAATATAACAAATGTTTTAATAATTTCATAACTATTTTAACGGGTTTTCTTTCAACAAAATCCGCCAAGGTATAAGAGAGCACGACCAATTTCAAGGTATACTTGGGCAAGCAACGAACAAGAAGTGTTGAATAACCAACAAAAGAGTGACTGACTCTTAAACCCAAACGTCTATTGACAATGTGATTTCGAACATTCCTACATAGCATTGTCTGTTAAAAACATAGCAATTTCTTGCCACTATGGCCAAGAGGTTATAAATTAGTGGAACTCTGATACAAAGTGAACCCGAAATAATGATTAGACATATGGCCAGAAAACATTGCCCTCCTCAACTCATCCCTTTCAAAATAAATGTGGAGATTTATAAATTTCTATCAGTCAATTGAGGTGAAGTTTAAAAAATCTAATGAAAATTATTATTTTACGAATATTGCACTCATAAATCAATAAAAATCAAATGGATCACAACATTAATTCTAATTTCGAGAAACTACTAAAGTTTTACTACGAAATTAACAATACGTACTACAAATGACGAATTGAAATATTAAGACTTTACAAGAATACTTATAGAAGAGGTGATCCAATATGTGTAAGGGTAAGATGTCTCAAAGTCAGTTTTATTCTTTAATTCTTTAAAACCCTGTTGGGAAATAAATAATAAAATAAGAGTACAAACAAATTGAAGTAAGAATTGGTAATAGAGTGGTGGATGATGCGGCCGAGGTTGCTAGTGAGTTTAATAGATTCTTTATATCTGTTGCCTGTTTGCAAGGCCCGCGGACGCTTCGTTCTCAGGTTCGTTTCACGCGCTTGGACTGATTCTAATAGTCTCAATGGCACTGGAATCAAAGGTTGAGGAAGAGCTCGAACAAATCATCCAGTAACTCCCAGCCAAAACACCAAACGACTTCAATTTAATGTCAATACGGATAATCAAAATATGTTAAAAGCATATAGTGAGACCATTAACAATATTTGCAGGCCTGTCTTTCCATGAAGGAGATTTTCCTTCTGTTTAATACCATTTTTGCGTCAATAAATCTCGCCCTATCTCAACCTCGCCAACCTTTGGGAACATATTTGAAAAACTGTTTATAATAGTAATGCTTCGATTTATAAATAAAAACAACCAGATCACGAAGGACCAGTTTTTATTGAGAAAATACGAATCTACCTTAAAAACGGTGCTGAGTCTGGTACATGTGGTTCCAGAGTTCCTCAGGAATCTATTCTCAGTCCAGTCTTCTTCATAATATATGTCAATGACATAGAATTACCACTACAATACAGTGAATTGTCGAGTATGCTGATTACACGACAAGGTCACATTTTTTTTCTACAAACCTTTTATCGTTCTCAGCAATTGAGTCAAAAATTTCGAAAATATAAATTTTAAAACACATTGTTAAAAATCAACTGTTTTTACTTTTGCTCTTCAGACTCACCCAGTGATGTTAGAAGAAAGCCAATACGTAGTCGTGACGTCATCAGAGGAAGTCTGTAACATAAATAGATCTGAGTTAGCCAGTTAATATAAGGAGTCTATACAACAAAGTTACTTGGGTAAACTTGAATAAGGAGATGCAATGGTATGATTCTGAATGTGCTAAATTCCTTCAGTGATCTTAGTCTTGAGGTTATTAGCAAAATACTGTCCGACTACAGTCCTAATTTTGGCATATTTTTGCTTAATTTACCTACTTTTGTCTTACGGATTAGTGCTTTGGGGATCATATAGATACACAGACTTTATGAGAACTTTGAGACTCCAGAACAAAACTGTTAGAATCACTGCAAAATTGAAACTCAGAGAGACTTGTAAATAGGCTTTAAAAACTCTACAACTCTGCTGCCTAGTCTTTATATTTAGGAAACATCAATGTTCTGTATGTCTAAATGTGCTTAATGAGAGGCCAAAACATACTAGAGGCAGCGTAAACTACCAAGTTGGTGACGCAGAACAGTGGTTATGAACAGTTGCAGTCACAAGCGGGTGTTCACTTTATTAAGAGATGTCCAGGATCAATCAAGAATGCCCCAACGCTCAAGGTGGTACAAACTCTTCTAAAAACTTAATTAACGTTACATGCATTTTATAAAGTCGGTGAGTTTTAGGCATTTGATTGGGAACTGCCCATTCTGCCCATTCTGCTGACTAACTTGGAAGCTGGTCTGGGGGTAAATAAACAAATAAATAAATATTAGCGATTGAATGTAAGTTTGTGTGTGTTAGAATGGAGAAAACTGTGATTAGCTTATTAAAATTAATATTATTCCTGACTTATGTAATACAATGATATTATTGTAAACTGCAATAAATATATTTGAATATTTACTTGACATAGACGTCTATTTTGTTATCATTATCCATTCAACTTGAAACAACTACATAGTAACTAACTCATAGTTTACTAAATTTTGCAGAATATCATGTCCCCAAACATGCATACATTAAAAATATCAACACGAAATTCAAGTGAACACCAGAAGCAAAGCCACTGATTAATTTTATTTTTATGGCGATACTAATTACAGCAAATCCAAAAATTGCTATCAAAATTAAAAAAAGAAAAACATTTCTGTGCGATAGTTTAGGCTGCTAAAAGCAATTCAAGCATACAAAGAGCGTGTGTTGTTAGTATCCTAGTATCCCTGAGATTTCCCATTCTATTTATAATCCTTTATTTCTATCCCAATGAAATTTCATGAAAACTTACCGGAAGTTTGAGGTATCCAAAAAATATTTTGTGAAGAACAAATTCAAGACTAATTTAATTAAATTGTACACTAAAATTCTTTGAACTTCAACCAATTGGATGAATTGACTAGAGCTAAACCCAACATCACATTCAATCAACTCTTCCAGGCATAGGTTTGATTGAATGTGATGTTGGGTTTAGCTCTAGTCAATTCATCCAATTGGTTGAAGTTCAAAGAATTTTAGTGTACAATTTAATTAAATTAGTCTTGAATTTGTTCTCCACAAAATAACGAAAACTCATAAATCAGTCAAAATTAGAATCGGGTCTAGGCTTGTGGACGATGAAACGGAGATTGCCGATCAGTTTAATAACTTTTTTGCATCCGTTGCTGATGGGCGGGGTCCCCGGCCATCTGAACCTCAAGTACGCCCCTTGCAAAGACAGAGCCCCACATCGTCAATGGTGTTGGCGCCCGTCGTTGAGGATGAGCTTCACCGAATTATTCAGCAGCTCCCAGCCAAAAAATCAAACGACCTCAATATAATGTCTCCATGGCTCATAAAAAAATGCTGCAAGCATTTAGTGAGACCCTTCACCCAATTAGTAAATTATTCATTCCAAAAAGGAGTGTTTCCCTCTCTCCTGAAAATTGCTAAAGTTAATCATATTTTTAAGAAAGATGATCCAGCTTCAATTACTAACTATCGGCCTATCTCAATTATGCCAGTGATAAGCAAAATGTTTGAAAAGCTATTTCTTATAAGAATGCTTCACTTTTTGGACAAATACAATCAGCTCTCAAGTGAACAATTTGGTTTCAGAAAGGGCAAATCGACAACAGACGCAGTTGTGAGTCTTGTCGATATGATTGTAGAGGGAATTGAATGTCGAAACCACACAATGAATGTTTTTTTAGACCTGTCCAAAGCATTCGACTGCGTAGATCACGGTACACTGCTCAACAAACTTGAGTCCCACGACATTCGAGGCGTGCCTCTTAAATGGCTTAGATCGTTCCTAAGTCAGAGATCCCAAGTTGTCCAAATATCAAATACATCATCCAAACCAATAGACCTGAGATATGGAGTCCCTCAAGGGTCTATCCTCAGTCCTGTGTTTTTCCTGCTTTACGTGAACGATATAAAATCATCGCTTCTGCATGGAAAATTGGTGCAGTTTGCCGATGATACGACTCTTTTTTTCAATGCAATGTCAAGCGAAGTTTTGGAACAACAGGCTTTTGTTGACATCAACAACTGTGTCCAATACTTCCACAGCCTCAATCTAACAACAAACTCTTCAAAAACCAACGTTTTAAATTTTGCCTTGCGCACTGCAGGCAACCAGTGTGAGCCGGCCATTTTGTTAGATGACTCCACACTGGAAGAAGTCTGCTCTTCAAAATTCCTAGGAATGCACCTCGATCGAGGGCTGACTTGGAATGAGCACATTGACCATGTTTGCGCAAAAATCTGCTCAGGCATTTTTGTTTTGAGATCTTTAGCCAAATACTGTCCGAGTCAGGTACTGATTACGGCGTATTACGGCTTGATTTACCCCCATCTTGCCTACGGAGTGGTCCTTTGGGGAGCTTGCGCAAACACTCAGTTTCAAAGAGCATTCAGACTCCAAAAAAAAGCAATTAGAGTAATCGCCAAAATCAAATTTAGAGAGTCGTGCAGGGAAGCTTTCAGGAAATTGCAGCTGTTGACTCTGCCGTGCCTCTACATTTTGGAAACAACTTTGTTTTGTGTGAGTAAATGTGCCTTAACCAGAGGCCAAGACATACACATGTATGAGACGCGTGGCAGAGCAAACTACCGGACTGGGAGACACAGAACGGTAGTTTATGAACGCCTACCCTCGCAAGCGGGTGTGCAGTTTCTCAACAGACTGCCCAATTCAATTAAACATGCCCCAACGCCTAAGGCGTTAAAGACTCGCCTTAAACGCTTCTTGGTGTCTCAGGCATTCTGTAATGTGAGTGAATTTTTGGCATTTGACTGGGAGACCGCCCAATTAGAAGACTGACTCTGCTGTGCTAAGTGGGCTGCATTGGCGAAGAATGAAAGAGGCGTGATTGTAAAATTGTAAGTATGAATGTGTAATGTGTGTATGAATGCTTGGAATTTTAGAAACCCCGTATTGACGTTTGCCATACAATGTATATACAATGTCGCTGCAATAAAAAATATTTTGATTTTTGATTTTTTTTTTAGGTGCGCTTCTAACATTGATCTATTGTGTACCAAGTATGAGTCGATAAACCTGTGTGAAAATTGAGTCTGTTCATGTTATTTACTGAGACACGGATGGACTATAGCAGTAACATTGATCTATTGTGTACCAAGTATAAGTCGATAAACCTAGGAGAAACATTGACTCTGTTCGTGGGATTTAATGAGACAAGGACTGAAGCAGTAACATTGATCTATTGCGTACCAAGGATAATTCGATAGACCTGGGTAAACATTGAGTCTGTTCGTGTGATTTAATAAGATAAGGATGGACTGAAGCAGTAACATTGATCTATTGTGTACCAACTAAAAGTCGATAGACCTGTGTATACATTGAGTCTGTTCGTGTGATTTACTGAGATAAGGATAGACTGAAGCAGTAACATTGATCTATTGTATACCAACTAAAAGTCGATAGACCTGGTTAAACATTTAGTCTGTTCGTGTGATTTACTGAGATAAGGATGGACTGAAGCAGTAACATTGATATATTGTATACCAAGTATAAGTCTATAGACCTGGGTAAACATTGAGTCTGTTCGTGTGATTTAATGAGATAAGGATGGACTGAAGCAGTAACATTGATCTATTGTATACCAACTAAAAGTCGATAGACCTGGTTAAACATTTAGTCTGTTCGTGTGATTTACTGAGATAAGGATGGACTGAAGCAGTAACATTGATATATTGTATACCAAGTATAAGTCTATAGACCTGGGTAAACATTGAGTCTGTTCGTGTGGTTTACTTAGAAAAGGTTGGACTGAAGTAGGAACATTGATCTATTGCGTACCAAGGATAAGTCAATAGACCTGGGTGAAACGTTGTCTGTTCACTTACTGAGGCAAGGATGGACTATAGCAGTAACATTGATGTATTGTGTACCAAGAATAAGTCGACAGGCCTGGGTGATACGTCGAGACTGTCCGTGTGATTTACTGAGGCAAGGATGGACTATAGCAGGAACATTGATCTATTGCGTACCTAGGATAAGTCAATAGGCCTGGATGAAACATTGTATCTGTTCGTATTTAAATGGACGCGGCTCGACTGTGGCAGTAGCATTGCTCTATTGTGTGGCTCAATATATTTTACAGCAGGGTTTTATCGATAGGCCTGGGTGAGACATTGATTGAGTCAGTCCGTGTTATTTACCGAGACTCGGCTGGACAATGGCAGTGGTATTGCTCCGGTATTGTGTGCCTCAATCTATTGTGTATAAAGGCTTTTTTCTAGAACTGAGTGATAGATTGAGACTTTTCCTTTGATTTTTCGAGACACGGCTGGACTGTGGCTGTAACATTGCTATTTTTTGTGGTTTATCCTGTTGTGTGATACGGTTAATCTTTGTATTTATTCCAGTTTCTGTAAGATTTAATATTTTAGTGATATTTTAATATTGAATATACTTTGTAAAATGTAAAAATGCCATGCAGTTAATTTGATGAACAGATATAAAGAACTTATTTACGTTTGTATATGCTATTTTTTTTTAAACAGATGACAGACATTGGTGTCTATACTACGCAATTTTTTAAGGTAACTCTGTTTATAGTTTTACTTATAAATTCAAAATTATAGTAGAGTCATTTAAGTACTAAAAAGAAAATAGTTAGTTATAGTATTTAAAACTAGTTAAATCTTAAAACAACATAGTAAATTGAGAAATACTAGATGGAACAAAGCGTAGTTCTTATAATCTCGATAGCTTAGTCAAACAGTTTGCGGAAGAAACTATGGGAGATTACACCACCGTTCTGTTGTATTATTATATGAAGATTAATAAATATTTACATTCCCAGCAAACAAAAAGGGACATTGTATCAGCCTTCAATGGCGTTCAGCCAAATTCCACAATTCGTAATACAACTCATCATACAACTCATTCTGTCCTATGTAAAATTTAAGCTTCACCTAAAGTTTAAATTCTATAGATAAAGTCTTTCTAGACATATCTTAACACTATCACCAATGCGCGCCAATAGCTCAATTACATGCCATCAACAACTTGCTTACAGCACAAGCCAAGCCGGAAGAGATATTGACCGTACGATCACAACACTGGCAGTGTACGACAGCTGACATTCCAGTTCTAAAAACAACTCCCTTAAGAGTCCAGTGCTTAAGAGTGTTGGGGCTTGATCTGGGCTACTCCTACTTGCGCTCCTTTCGGAGAGGCAGTATATTCTGGATGGATAAGGTTAGGTGTAGGGGTCGCTTCCTGTCCAGATGCATGAGGAAGAACGTAGGGTAATTATTATGTGTCATATCTCTTCAGAAGAAGGCAGCTCTTAAATATACTGGTTATTCAGTTTTATAGATATCACGTTGACAGATATACAGTTATACAAACAGACAGAAATGACATTTTTCCTGGCAATATGAGAGATAGGATTCGCTAAATCTGTGCCAATAAACCCTGTCTTCTAAAAACTATTTTATTTAAACATGATATTTGTTCTGTCAAGGATTTCGTTATTAACAGAAAATTCTTCATAATTTTACTAACAATTTTCTCATGGACTGGAAACTATTCCTATCCCAATTTTTATTATTATGAAATTAATCTTAACACACACAAACCTTTGAGGTACGTGACATTTCCTTACGCTCTGTTTATAGAGTATATATAATTTACATTTATGTATGTGCAGTTAGTTACCTTATATGTGCTCACTATTCTATATATAGTTTACACAGTATCCAGCATACTTAGTACGTGTGTACTACGTTCTCTAGTATATATTGATCTATGTGGGCTAATTTGTATTCTGTTAGTAAAAAGTAAACAGGTCTTATATCTCTACTCTATGCTATATTGACAGGTTATACATATATAATACAGTATTTATTAAAATCTTTCAATACTGATTATACTTTAAAGGTTGACTAAACAAAAAAGCATTTAAAATAATAATGATGACAAAAAAGCCAGAAAGAGATCATATATTGTTTACTCTAAGGCATTTCAGGCCAATCACCGGTCAGAGAAGGTGGGTTACAGTATTAACCATTATCAATAGGACATGATCAAAGCCATATTTGATATGTCTGGTAATGGCACTGCCGTTATAGACTGCATTATTTTCTCGTGACAGGAGTGGGATAGATGTGAGGGTGAAAGGAAACGATCACAGTCAAGCCTCGATTGTGGCTAATAAGCTGTTGTACGTATAATGCACTTAGGCTTGTGATTTATTGTTCAAATTTCCCATGAATATAGATAGATATAACTTTATTAGCACTAGTATCAACATTTTAATTGAGATCTCTTTACAGTATTATTCAATAATACAGCCAAATGATCCAGGCTTGCAATAATATGTCTCGTCCTGCAGTGTGACATTGTGTAGGCCTACACAAAATCAATGAATGCATATATAAAAAATGTTATATACAGTTTTCAGATAACATCAAAATGTTAAAATTTTTAAACTAAATTTAATATTAAAGTAACCAGTAGGTAGATCAACATTCAGTTCCCGTCTGTTTACTAAATGTACAACAATAATTACCGTATTACTTGCAATGATCTGACAATATTTATATTAAGTTCGCATAGTAGTGAATGCATCGAAAACGCGTTTTTGTAGTTCTATATTATATTTTAATAAAGTCTTAAAAGCATCTGATTATTTTATATTGAATGTAATATTCTTGAAGAAAATAATGAATCAACTGTCGGAAACATAATTGAGTTTCTTATAAAAATGTATTTGAGTATTTTCCTGTGATTCTGACAATTATACATCTAGAAAATCTATATTCACTTTTGAAATGCAGAATAAAGCGAGGCGGATATAATAAGAGAGATTCAATCAAGGCATTGAATAGAGGCGGATGTTGAAATGTAGGGATTTGTTGAGGAATCTCACTGGCTCAGATATTTGTCACAGCGAATTCTTTGTCAATAATAATGCCCTAAGATAAAACTACAACATTTTAAAAATCAAATTCTTCTATTTCATGTTTATTTGTTTAATATGCAAGTTGAATTAACCCTTACACATTGTTATAGTATTTCAAAATGTGAAAACATACGCGCATATTGCATCGTGGGAAATTGGAAATTTTAAATATTGAGAAATACGAATCTATTCATAATGGGCATTAATTATAATGAAGAAAATTATCAATCCAATAGTATTTAACTAATCTGGTCTTATCAATACAAAATATTTCAATACAGTGACAATGAAGGTGAAATTTGTTAAGAGATAGCCTGATGTGACCTAGGCGCAATGGGAATGAAAGTAATCTGTGAAGCGCTAATATTAATACCTTAAAATGTATTCTAGAGGTGCTACCGAAGATGAAATCACTATTATGTGACTGGAAGGGTATGATTATTGGTATCTTGCGGCTATCCGATTGATATCAGAAGTTTGAAGCAGAGTGCTCTGTAATTCGCAATGCATGGGTCTCTAGTATAATTAGATAATCATAGATCTCACTTGCACTTATAAGTCGTAAGTGTAAGTTAAAACATCCATTCACGGGTTCAATTTATAAGTGTATCATTATATTTAAAGAATTATTCTTTTAATAATTGTAACCTTTTCTTACGTTGTGTATATCATTCATCACATTTCTTGTAAGTATAAGATTGTTGAGGATTTGTAAAGGTTCTCCAAGATAAAGATTACGTTAAGGCGTTTCTGAAATCTAAAATATTATTTTCCATCTTCTTCATGTGGAACTATGTTAAGAGCAATATAAAGTGACGAAGTAGTTTTCAAAACCCCAATTAAAAGAAAAACAATTGATTAATATTAAAATATTACAATATTTTCATTGCAAAAGCGAACTCCAGTAACGTAATTTTATGTATATTTTCTTTTCTGCTACATTTTTGAAGCAGCAAATAAAATATAATAAACAATTTTACTGAACTCAAAATATTTCAGTTCAAATTTGTTTCGAAAAGCTTTCATAATAAAAGAAATACTTGTGTTTAATGTTTAAGCTCATTTACACTAAATTAAGATAACATAATTTTAGGCTAATGTTTTGCAACTGGAGTGGATTTTCAGGCCAGTATTAAATTCAAGTGTATGTAATACATTATCTTATACACAATAATTACCATCCTGTCAATATAATACGTAGTTCTTTGTAGTTAAGAAATATAGAGTTGCATACATGACTTGATAAATCAATGCTCAATAAATTAATATATTGTCAAAATTCTCAAATTATCTACTATCCATCATATACACATAGTTTATTTATTTAATAACAATTATGGTGATCATTCAGTGAGTGATGTCGTTGCCAGGAGTTTTATTTAATTACCACACATCCAACATATAATAATTACTGACTTGTACTTTTCACATACAAATCTGATTAACAAACCTCATGAATTGTAAGAACAAACCACTGTGCACACAAGTGCAGTGATCTGTACTATGAGTACTTTATGTTAGGTTTTGATCTCATTATGTTTCGTCAAATTGGCAGATTGATTAAGCAATACACTTTTATCTCTGAACAAACTCCAATGTTATTCGAGCTGCAGGTATTAACCCTGTGTTTAGCTCAGTTTGAAAACCTTGAGGGCCTAATAAATCAATAAATTTTGTCACTTTCAATAATCTTTCAGTGTGTTTTACGTTCTTTTGTATGGCCAAGTATAACAGGAATTAGTACTTTTTACAACCAACAAGAAAATGGGGAAATGAAAGATACCCATTCTCATATTCAGTCCCCACAAAGTGAATGAGAATGAGATGATGCAATTTCAAGGGAGATGAGGTAAATAATCTACTCGACAATTGAGGATAGGCGAGGAGCGAAGACCTCGGGGTCTTGCGCGCCACCACCCGCTAGCGTATTATGATTTGGTGCATTTTAATTAATTTTCTCATAACAGAAAATAAATAAGATCCTCAAAAACACTTGAAACATTATGAGATTAATGACTTTCATAACGCTCTTTTCTATTGCGTCAGACAGCATAATTAAGACACCACAAACTTTGAAATAGTCACTGTTTTTTTCGTGAAAAGCCCCCTTTTATCAAAAAATTATAAAGTTCAATCACTAAACCAAATTATCTACTTTGGTTTAACATCTGTTAAAGATATAGTTCTTCATAGGAAGTTATAAATATTTATAGATATTTTTCGTAGTGGTATGATTATAAAAGCTTAAGAATAAGAATTAAGATGCCTTGTCCTATCATTGAAAGAATTATAATTACTCTAATGGGTACAAATATACAATGATTTAGCTAATTCCAAAACTATGTCGTTTACTATCTCGATTCTCCCAACACACGCTCCGCTGTTCAACAATGCTTATCTGTTTATATTACACATTAAAAAACTAAGTGTGAGATGTTATTATAATAATAACGTAACTACTTCTAATTAATTGTTTTTCTCGTTCCAAGCCTTATTGTCATTGATTGTAAAATTGACAACCGGTCATAACTAATTGAATTAATATCTTTTTAGATATAAACAAGCACATGCATTAAATTAATATGAATAGCCAGTTCTGAGTTTCAACGATCGGTTGCTTATCTAGGCTTGATGTTCTATTCCTATACAAAAGGACATTGTTACTTACATTGCTGCTTTATTCCAGAAGTTAAGTCAATAAATATATTCATAGTGATACAACGTACATAAAATAATACAAAATATACTCAGCCAGCTGAAATACTCGCTTCTTGTTTTACGCTGTCACAACTCAAAACAAAAACTTTGTAACAAGAAAACTTTACAGCCAATAACACCTTCACTTGACTTTGTCGTTCTTTGACTTTGTTGTGACTTTCTTGTTTCCATAGATTTCTTAATTTAGTTTGTGTTTTAGCCACAGCTACTTTTATTGTTTTCAGATATAAATGAACAAAATATATTTATCAAATTCTGAACAGCTAATGCATTAAATAGCTATTGTAACATTTATTATTTTGACCAACTTTTCACTATATATGGAATCAAGAATCAGAACTAACCACCCTTAATCCTCATATTCAATCCCGCCCGACACAATCAAAACATACTATACTATATTATATTATATTATATATATATATTATATATATACATATATATATATATATATATATATATTATAATTGTAATTATAGTCAGAGAGGGAAAGAGCATGAGATAAATTTAATGAAGAATATTCAAGATATGAGGGAATCCCCGCTTGCGCATGCTGTTGCTGTACTAGCCTAATTGTAACTGAAAATAACACGGTATTTAGTTTATTACGTTCAATAATTTTACTTGCATAACTGAGTATGTGAAATATATTAATTTACAAACTATATTGTAATAGCAAGGGGATATATTTTACTATGTGTAAACTTTACTTTTAATACCACAATAACAATAATCTGAAAACACATAAACAATAGTCCAAAAATTAGGTAATTCCCCCTGCTCGTGTCAATGTGTAACTACTTTTACGCGTGCAACAGAGTCCTATGTTAGTAAAGTATTTTAGATTTATAACCATATGTATTTCAAAAAGAATAAACGACATAAGGACATGCATTTTATTCAAATGGTGTAAAGATTGTAAGACTGCAGTCATGTAATAAGTTGCAGCGGCACTTTGATTTAAGACATGCGGCGATCGAGAAGGGTGGTTGTGATTTTATTCTTTGTGTGTACTTTATAATGAGGTTATATTATGTAATGGATTATTTCCGTAAGATAAGAATCTGGAGTGATCCAGAATCTATCAAAGTTTTACAGGCCTTATTAATTGTACCAGCTTTTATACCAGATTAATTAACATATAAAAAGCATTACATCTTGGTAAATATTACATTATATATAAATACATCATATACTTTACATATTTTAAATCGCTTTTCTGTAGTACCTAAAATATCAGTTATCTGTAAATTCATTATTTCTGTAAATAATTTGTGGCAAATATTTCACTCATTCGTACTCAACTTACATGTTATGATTCTTTAATCACATAAGATCTGAAGAGTACATAATACAATAATCAGCATTTAAATCCAGATAATTGTAAATTATTCTGGACCACAAACTATCAAATTCGTGAGCATTACTTGTCGTTATCACAGTATGCATGTTATAGCCCGCTCGTTACGAACAGGATTGCAATAGTTACACAAGGAAACTACGAGCAGTCGAGTGTCGGCATTCTGATATATCTCCGGATTGATGTTGATTGCGGTTGGCTGTGGTTACTGCACAGGTAAATGCTTTGTATCACAAAGTGTAGTAACAGGAGGATCAATGGGTAGATTAACAAAGGTTTGCGTATACAATGCAGCCAGATTGGGTGTATAAGGTTATGTTGCCGTTACGGTTAACGTGGTTGGCTTATATCAGTGTTTACATAGGCTAAGTACTTTGGGATGACAACTTGTATCGTTGGTATTGTTTAACGTAATGTACGAATTCTTTGTTTAATATTTATAATTGATGATGAATCATTTTAAGTGTAGCAGGGTTTTCAAAAATTTGCCGTCATTGCATACTGCAATAATAAATCATTAAGTTTCAAACATTGGAATCGATTTCTTTAGATTTAATAGATGTTCAATATGTAACCAGTTGGATTTATACACGTATGTATTATAAAGTATAAAAGTGCTCCGAAATCAATAATATGTGATATAATTTTGTGAAGAATTAATTTACTTTCATATTTAAGATGATTATGAAACTTTACGTTGTGGAGCAGAAACAAATTAGGTCTAACCTGATTATTATATACAAGATGCTTAAGTAATAAATATTTACATATTTACTTCAATACAGTTCTTTTTATCAAGTTTAAGATACTGAAGATAATATTTATTAAATTTATTACATTCAATAAATTGAGTATTTGCCAGAATATTGATTGAAAATAGGTCTCTACAGCTAGGAAGAAATATGTAAAGAATGCATGTACGTAGGCAAGTAATTTGAACCGAAAAACTTATAGCAGCGGCCGCGTAATATTACTACCTTTTTAAATCAGCTTTGCTTTTAATAGTCATTCTCTGAAAGTTAACTAGTACAACCAAATTGATCAATATTATTTTTTGGCTGAAATCATCGAAAATTTAAATCAAAATGTAATAAGTATTAAGTAAATCTTAGCTGAATATATCGTAAATGTAAAGTGACAATACAATCAATGGTACTAATGCAGTGATTTCAAGAATTTTACTAAAATTCAAACCACGCGTTCTTTATTGTTTTGCAATTTGAACAGTTTAGTCCGTATTTAATTCTTTTACTTATGAATTTGTAAGCACACAACCCCATAAATATTAAAATATTTATTGTATTTTCTTTATATATTAATAAGAATGTTTATATTCAGTAAGAAAAGAGAATATGCAATATGTGTACTTAAAAATATTAATTTTAAACGTTTACTATGGAAGTTATCTTCTTTGTAGTAATACAGCTTTCAGTTGACTTCAATTAATACTCTCGCAGTTTTAAGTATTTCTTACGATAGTATTTCATTTTGTATCATATTTGTTTCTAGGTTAAACTTGTTACATTTTTTCGATCACTACATATAAAAGCAATATCTTCTCAAAATATTCATTTTATATCATATTTGAAGATTACTGGTTTTGTTACTACACGTTTCTTTTTGTTATGTTTGACAATATGTCGTAAACATATTTGTGTATCGGATATTATACTTTATGTTACAGAGTGGTTATTTAGTTACAATAAATCGAGTTATAAATATGTACTTACAATACTAATAGCAGTTTATGTAAGTAATTTATACGTTTGAAATTTAGCATTTCCGATAAAAATAAATAAATCAGAGTAATCAAGAGTACGTTTGCACTTCCCAGGCTTTATTTATTTGTTATAGGATGTCTGAATCTCAACTAAAATGGTTTAGTTGGTTTAATAAAAGCACTTCCTACTATAAATTATTGCTTCGATAAATCTATACCTTTAATATACGCTTTATTTGACATATTTCACAAAACTAAATGGTTACTCTCTGTGAAGCTGATCACGTTCCTTTTAACCACTTTATAACAAAGACCAATTACTTGAATCGTTTTATGTAATGGAGATAATTACGCAGTTTACTGCACAGTCCGTTTTATCCAACTTCTTTTAAGTCCATCATACATTTTGATTTTATTACTATATTTCTTATACGGATTATTGCTTTGCCTGCTCTAAAGATTTAAAAAACTCAGTGAAGATGGATTGTAGAATGAGGGAGGGTAACGTGCTACTGTTTCCTTCCATCGTAAAAAATAAAATTCAAACAAATTATTAACCGCAAGTATGAATTGATGAAGGATAACTTATTGAGCTAGTTTCTAATTCAACTTCTTTTAACTAGGCCGAATTGCACCATGGACCAAAACGTAGTTTCAGATTATTTCTCCTCATAGTCCAAGACTATTTATTATACCCTGTAACCTTTACTGCGTGGCATAGGCTAATTGGTTGACATAGTGTCCTTTTTGCTCTGTCCAGCCCTGGTTGTTCAAAATGTGACCCACGAAATGGTCAACCTTTAGATTCTGTGCAGATCGTTGACCCTGGAAAGATGTGGATTCCTTTTTAACCATTTGTTCCCCCATGACGTTAGTGACTGTTGCTGTGAATGTTTGGAAGTGTATCTCTAATGTAAAATGTAATATGAGAGACTGTATCTAAAATAACGCTGTAATGTGTATCTTAATGTGGCATCAATCCATATAACCGCTTTTTCTATCACTCTACTTTTGACTGTCCCAATTTGCGTGCTTGTTTTCTTGAAAGTAAAACAATTTAATCAAACTAATTAATTAATCTAGCTTTTTACACGATCCACTTAACTCTGTATTGAAATGACTACTTCTCTTGGCGAGCTATGGCTGTATGTTTTGCAAGGGGAAACAAACTTTCGTTTCGAGTCACAGAACGACACGCCTGTTTATGTTCTCGACATCCTTTCAAAGTAGAATGACAGCATAGGAAATAAACCGTTACATAAACACCTGATCTGAAATAACATGCTATTGAAGGATGGTTGGAACGAATATATATCGTTTTAATTGTACCCAGATCACCTGAGAAGCTACTTTTGATAAAATAGTTAATGAGTACGACAAAAGTCATTCTATGGAATTAGTTTATGTAACTTTATCTAGAGTTACTAACATGGGTAGATTATATGTAGTTACAAAATATATTAGTATATATTTCATCATAGCAGCAGAAATTCAACAAATATCAAATCTAATTGCAAGAATAATTTAAAAGATTCTCATTACAACCACTAATAACTGTTAACAAAACATTGACAGATTTAATTTCTCAAGGACTGTGATTATCAAGATTTTCTTTTAATTTTCAAAGTTTACGGTTTCACAAACTTGATCTGGATGATAATATTGTACAAAATTCAACTGTGCTCATATAGTCAGAAACTCATATCAGCTTTGAAGAACTTATAGATATTAAAAATTTCAATTACATAGTTGATTTGAAATATTACAGGTTCCAGTTACTGGAGTGGCCATGTATTACAATACGTAATATACCTCGCATATTATCAATTAATATGAAAATTCATTCTAGGAATCTCCTAATTTGGGTGTACGTATTTCTGAAATAGGGGAAATGGGTATAGCTCATTGTAATAATGAAAATGGAAAAACAATCTTTACTTCATATAAGCTTTGAACGAGCATTTTCAGTTTTGAATTGTAGATTGATATATAGCACATTAGACACAGTTTTGGACAAGACATTAATCATGGCACTTTGAACAGGATTTTACATTGCTTGACTGCTTCACCCAAAAGTGGCCCAGGAACCTCATATTACTATCTACTTATATACTCCATTATGAATCAATGTTTATTGTTCCCCCAAGACCCGACCTTGGGTTCGCACTTGGAAGACGATCATGTTAGCACTAGACCTCACAGCCCTCACTTTAAACAATTCATTTATTGTGTATTAGACCGTTTCGGTTACATATTTTTTTAAATACGCAAACTAATATAAGATCGGAAGGCCAAACAAGTGTCAAACGACGGTTTAAATTATTTAATTTTTAATAAACATTGAATCACTACAAGTACTTGCCGGGACATCTTTAAGTCAGGCTGTTGCCACTTGTATTAATTTAATGTGAATATACATATGTGTATATATTTATATTTAGTTTTTACTATAATTAATATATTCAAACTATAGATGAAAATTGTTTTTGTAAGTAAAAGAACTATGACCAACACATTATTATTAATAATTATCAAAGTACTAAATACTATTTTACATAGTTGTTTTCCAAGTTTTTAATATTTATTCAAAGGACATTGACCCATCAGAATGTTTACCTCACACACTATTTGTGGATAAATGCAGTTATTGGACCGATCTAGTGACTATGTTTGCTGTATTTAGCAGTGGGAGAAATCCGAATAGCTAAAACCACTTACCTGTCCGGGCCACCGCATCATTTAGTCTAGCCCCCACATATAGATTGTGGCGTGGTGCATTAATGCGGTTATCGGGACGATTTAGTAGCCATGTTTTCTGTATTTAGTACTGGAAGAAATGCGATTAAATAAAACCACTTACCTGTCCGGGCCACCGCATCATTTAGTCTAGCCCCCACACACAGATTGTGGCATGGTACATTAATGCGGTTATCGGGACGATTTAGTAGCCATGTTTTCTGTATTTAGTAGTGAAAGAAATGAGATTAGATAAAATCACTTACCTGTCCGGGCCACCGCATCATTTACTCTAGCCCTCACACATAGATTGTGGCGTGGTACATTAATGCGGTTATCGGGACGATTTAGTAGCCATGTTTTCTGTATTTAGTAGTGAAAGAAATGAGATTAGATAAAAACCACTTACCTGTCCCGACCTCCTCATCGTGTAGTCTAGCTTCACAACGCCAGCAACAGAGTCGGCTGAAATCTTAATGAACCAGAATCTATTAACTGTCGATCCCCATTAATACCCATTGAGCTGAATCATAAATTTAAATTTAAAAAAGTTATTTAGGTCCTTTATAATAGTAAAGTAAATACTACATAAAATTAAATTAATTGTATGAAACCATGCAATGTGCAGTTATTAAAATATATTGAACCACGTAAATATTTTTCAGATTTAAAAATAAAATTAAATATCAGGAAATGATTAATGTGTAATTCATACAAGTATAATCTATAGATATCGGATTCTACATAATTTGATGTTATTAATTTTACAATCGATCAAAACAATAGGACCGTAAGTTGAAATATACCTGATCATTGCTTGTTCAAAATAAGTAGAGAAACATATTAATTTAGGACTACCCACCCACACACCGATCGGCTATTGAACTTGTATATATATATATATATATATATATATATATATATATATGTATATATATATATATATATGTGTGTGTATATATATATATAATATATTATAAGTTTTGATCTATATTATTTTAGGAGTACTGGGCTTATTCTGAGCACCGAATATAAACTTTAATAATATTTAATACTTGATTAGTGTGATAGAAAATATAGTAGACTTTTTAGCGATAGAGAAAGTTAAAGAGAGATGGAGGATATCTGCAAACTTTTTAAGGAGAAAGCTTAGAAGGAGAAAGTTGTAACGGTGAACCATTCATTTTGTAAAACACAATGGAACCTTCTTTCAAAGATAAGTGTACCATAATTTACCCCACCAACGTGCTTCACCATTTCCAACGAACACACGAGGAAGAATATTCTTACGTCAAAGTGGAAATATTCAAGTGTGAATGTAAATTATATATCGTTGTGCCCTAGAGCAAAGACAATTATGCACCGGATTGAAGAATTGAAGATTGATTTATGGTTCACTTCTATAACCTAAACTAAACGAAAATCGTAAGTAATTAATCGATAATTTAATACTAGCATAACATTTATTAGGAATTCCAATGCAATTTATTTCTCGCATGATAACGTGAAGATAAATGAAATAATTTTTCAGTAATTCTAGTAGTATTTTGTTCTGTTCTGCCCGATTGCGAGATATGACTCGACTTGTCTTAGCTGCTACCGTGGCTTAATAATAATCATTGTGTATTTTTGAGAGAGCATTATAATTTAAAGTTTTAATGAAAGAAATCTTTAGGTAGTATTTTGATGAATCAACAATTTTATCAGTTTGTAAAAAGATATTATAATATTTAAATATAAAGAAAACGTTTAAATTTCATAAATGCGTAAAAATATTATATTATAATTTTATATTATTAATTTCAAAGTATACATAAATTCAAACACACGCTTTTTAAATATATTGTTTGAAATAACTGGGAAAGCAAAAATAGGAGGAGAGGAAGCCTGAGTATTTGTCGCAACCAATGGAAAATTTCCCACAAGTTTGACCGATGAATGTTTTTATTCATCAATTTGTTTTTATTCAGTAAAATCGTATACAGAATCCATAATATAATCTCAAATTGAAAATATTTCATTGTAAAATGTGTTAATTGTAATAGTACTTGGTTTACTTTTGAGAGATATAGATTAATATAATCAGGGATTTTAATACGTTTGGGGTTTAGAAACTTTTTCTGTATTTTATTAACTTCGTACCAAGAATTTCTCAGTTATTGGCTCATTTAATTATTGAATATAGATAACTTATTTCGCGCTTATGTACGGCACTAAACCATCTAGTGCCTAGTTTGTTAAAGCCAAATTATTCCTGGCTGTAAACACAAAATCCTTTTTCTATGAAAAGTTTTAATACGTTTCTTATCAATCAGCATTAGCATAATTTTACTAATATGTGAACAAAACTTTACATCTGTATGAGTTGGGGGGAAGTTTTCAAAACGACAAAACATCATAGCGGGCCCTGATTTCAGTTATCAATTTTGTTGTACCATTTTCAAAAAACTAATTAGTTTATAGGATACTTGTACGTTTTTAATGTGCCTTTGCAAGTTCCCGTTATGAGCAAAATGTTAGATTTAGTTAAATATTTATAAATCAGACTTCGACAGCTGGGACCTCCGAGGCGTGTCTGATGTGAAATGGTATTTTAATCCGAGGTCCAGATGCTGCACAGTGCTATGTATTCTGTATATCAAACTAACACATTATATTTTATTGAGGTTTCGGTGTTCGCTTTAATTGGAAATTGGATTATCAAACAAGACATAATCAAATCTTTATTATATGGTATTACTTCAAGGCTAACAGTTGAGAAATGTGTAAGCCTTGGACCGCAACAATTCCAACAATGTATATTCTGTTATTTCAGCTTTTAGAGCCATTGGAATAAAATTATAAAATATATAGTCGTAGCAAGCTAATCGTACGTCAAGTCAATAATAACTATTAGTTAAGATTTGGCGGCAACTGTGCTGAGATAACCGGGAATAGTGGGATAGGATACAAAACATAGTAGTTTGGAAAGTTTAGAGGGCAGGAGTATTCATACTGCTTAGTTATAATTTTAGATATATGTAAAATCGACTCTTAAAGGATTTAAAGAAACTCGATTTAATTGTATTCAATATTGATAGTCTTGGTTTGTGAAAAGACATAATGTAAAGTGTAATTTTTTGTTTTGGTTCTTGAAAATATTGTTTTATTTTTTAAATTGATAATAATTTAATGGAAACACTACTAAACAGTAGATGAATACAATGGTTACTGGTTTCGGGCCTAAATGAGGGTCTGTTAATTACACATTTGACAAATGAGCTCTTAGAATATAGCTAATTAAGGAAAACAACGGGTTGTAATTAGCTCGTTATTCATATGTTTGTTGCAAGGTAATTACACCGAGGTCCCTACGGAAGGATGAGTGGACTTCATTAGCTTCTGTCCGGCACTGACTGCAACGTACCTGTTTAAAATATAGTTTCAACCCATATGTATGCAGTGTAATATAAGCTTCCATGGTTAAGAAATTATATATACGTATATATAAATAATTTACTTATGTTAATAAAAAGTGTTATGTTCAACTTTTTAATAGATAGTACGCATGTTAGGATCACAACTGTTTAACCTCGATATTATTTGGTTGCAAATATTAAAAAAATATATTTTTGCTACCTCGAGAAGTGTTGTTCCTAGACAAATAAATCTATTATTATTGTTAAATCCCAAATTAAGCCAGATAGAACATTATTTAAAATTGGATAAGTAAGACAGGACAAAGTTTTAGCAAACAAAGTACTAAGCTGAAAAATTCAAATCATATTTCGTATAGTCAGTTATTATTAACATCTTTACTCTTATTTGGCAGATGTGATGACTTAAATAAAACTGTAAAAACTAAATACTAATTATTTAAACCAAAGTAATTAATACATGTCAAAATGAATAGGTCTGCAAATTGATGAGTGTGTTGTTTTTACAGGAAATGAGACAACGTGTGACACCCAAATGCGAAAAACTTTTGACTCACTTTTTTATTACAAAATGGCAAAGTGTATCGGGCACAACGGTTATCGCAAGATCAAGCAATTTTGAGGGTGGCTGCTGCTTGGGTGGTGACCGCTGAACGATGCTGTCCTTGCATGCAGCCTGCTTGCCCGGCCATTTGTGGTAGTTCGGAAGTCACCTTTAAGCCGTTAGTCCCCAGGTTAAGTGTTAGAGAGGGCTTCTTGTCCTAACTTCGCCTGGTAAAATAAGACATATTTACTTTAATTCACTTTACTTTTACAAAATGACGTCTGGATGGCCTAAATTTTGATTAAAAGTTTCCAGGAACCCTTTTAGACTTGAATGGACAACGTCATTTCTGGGGCTGGAATAGCAGCTCCCAACCACTGTTGTGGGGACTCGTCCGATCCGTGTTTTTCAGCCCTTCTCGTCACTGGCACCCATCAATGAGTTTACGTTTATTTTTTTAATATTTATTTATTAAACAAAAAATCATACTACCTCCTCATACCTGCCCCAACAACAACTATTCCCACTACATGTCCATAAATGTTATTATAATACTTGCTGAACTCCACCAGAAATCAGGTGTTCAACAAGTTTAATATCCTACTCCATTGGTCTACGACGATATATCCATAGTCACAGTACAATTAACTTAACTGTGTTGCGTACAGAAGAAAATTAACCAAGACGGCGATCCGACAAAAACCTTTCCCGCCCGTTGTCGGTGATGGGGGGGGGGGGTGCTACGCCTTATTGAGCTAGTAGGCCTACTAAAAAAGCACCCCGCCGCAATAAATGCGTTTAAGAGATAGAATGCATGGAATTGAAACACCATTTGTTTTTTGTGATTACTGACATATGCGTATCACAACATTATGATAAAATTGATTATTTCAACAGAGATTTTAGTTAACTAGTAGGTTATTTGTCCTACTATGAGAAAGAGATGTATATGATCCTATGTATATGAGAAAGAGATCAGATTGAAGGTCTTGAAAAGTATGAGTAGTATTACTGATCCTGTATAACTGAACGTTGGGAAATATTAATGATAATTTAACCTATTAAATTTCTTTATGTATTTCGAATTGAGGTATTTCTTTTATTACTGTGCGCTTTTTTTCTCTTAATTTTTTTCTTTAAAGAGTAACCAAGTGTAACTATATTATTCTGAGAAATCCTGTTTATTTATTTAAAACTGCACTTATATGTGAAAAACATACCCATTATGTATTGTTTCTGCCTAAAAGAATTCTTTTGTTATTAATATCTGTAGTATAGAAGTTGCATAAATTCTATTGACTTGCTTACTGGATCGCAGAACCCTTCAAACCATCTGGAGTATATTTCAAAATTACCCACAGTGTAAAACAATCAGAAATAAATTGATAATGTATTGATACTAAAAATCACATTATAAAGCGTTCTAGAAGGATTTTAAGAAAAATAGTACTTCTCAGCAAAATGAACACAGAACAAAGCAGCTGCATTGAATGTAGTTTGCTAACTAATTATAAGTTTTTATTAAACCCTCGCAGACAGAAATATTGAATAATTTTTCTCATTATTTATAAATTTAGATCATATCTGTTATGTTACATATCAATCTAAATTATAATAAAGGTCCTCATAAATAGCAATCTAAAAAATAAGACTAACCCAATTTTTTTTTTATTTAACATAATAAATAGAGATTACTAATTAAAATTATTACTGCTTCATATAAATTTAACATCTGTTTATATTATTCCGCATGTTGTATATTTAGTTGTGTATTATTTATTTAGAGATTAAAGTACACTGACGATGGTTTAATACACGTGTATGACAATACAAACATTTAAAAAAAGGGTTTTAGTTGAGTTTTCATTATACTATTACATTAAATTTAGTTCAATAATGTAAATGTTGGACAAATGTTTAATTTATGTTAGACAACCAATAATCAACTCAATACTTGATATTTTGAGTATTTTCTTTTAATTAAAAAACTACTCTTCCGATTAAGTTCATAAACAAATGGTTTCTTACAATTACTATGGTGTTAATAAATATGCAAAGTTATTCCAGTGTACACAAATTACATGAATTGAAATGAGTTAAATCTAAGAAATATATCCATAGAAAGACACTGCAATATCCTATAGTACAACTCTAGAAGGGATTTTCCCCAGGATGCTTTTATTCACTCTTGAGTCCCACGGGAACATCTGTTCGTTCATAACCGTAGGTCAATCTGGTTTGATGTGTGTATAGTTAGTAGATTCTCCCGTGATAAAATAGATAGGCAATCGTTAAGTTTTGAATGATTTATTATTTGATAAACAATTAATTATTGCTATTTGCTACATTGTTAAATAATATATAATATATTATTAAATGATATAGTTGAATTAAATTTACAATATTTTTAATTAACTGCTAAGAAGTAGGTTTGAATATGTCATCTACTTTGGGTAATATATTATAACACCAAATATGTCATGGTCAATAAAAAAGTTTGATCGACTCAGAATGAAACATTCTCATCCAAGTAGCCTGACTACAAAATAAAATGTGTTTCCAAATCTTAGCTCCCAAATAAATAAAACAATATATGAGGCAGGAAATAAGATAACTCGATATTGTACCGGATGTCCTGTTGCTGGAGTGACACAAGCTATATATCGTACATTTGGACAGATGTAAACAACAAAAAGAAATATTATTTCAATATCCGAATCAGGAAGTTTGTACGCGTATTCATTTTATACATCTGTTTCAACACGTTACTATTCTTTGTATTTTCAGTGGGATATAATAAAGGTAATCCTATTTAATCGTTACTTATGGTAAACATGTGACTTATTAAAACTTTTAAAGTGTCAGAGATATGTTGAATGTATGTATTTAAATCGTCCATTTAGAATTATTCATCCCATTCTTTTTACTTCATTTAGCAACTAAAACCTGTTAATGTAATTTAATGGAAATTTCAGATAATGTAAGCCTCACTGCTTATTTACTTTAAAAACGTTTAGGTGGATTTCTAATTATAACATTTAGTATTATAACAATAACTCTAAACTGGTCCTAAAATAGATATGCGTAAGATGAGAAATATAACAGGATTGAAAGTAAATGTCCCAGTTAACCTTGGTTCACAATCAAAATTACAAAAGTTGTAATTGTAGTATGAAAATGAATTTAAGAAGGAGTAGTTAAGAATTTTTTATAAAATACAACAACTACCTTTGTTAACAAAAAATACATTTTAGTAGAATTGAAATGAAAAAATTCGAGGAGTGATAAATTGTTATAAAGCTTTGTTGGGGAAAGGAAGGAAAAGGTTTCTGGGTGACAAATGCCAAGCTCGGAGATAACCTCAACAAAACTGTTATATTTCAACCCCCGCTTCCTTTCAATTGTCAGATTGAATCCAACAGGATTTAAATATTCGCACATACGTAGATTTAATATTTTACTTGAGTTCTAGGTATTTAATTAATTCTTGATAGAAGTGGATTTATAATAAAACCCGTTTTAATTATAACTGCTTTTTTACATAAATTATAATCATACAATCAGATAGTAGTTAAAATAATGCTTATTCAGTTGCTTTTAATATGTAATCGTCCATAATCGTTTTTTGTAACTATTTATATCATCCTAATAATATAACGAATAAGAAATTGCCTTTGTTTGTTCATTTTGCTTACACGAGTATAATAATCAACCGATTGGACTTAAAATTTACAAGGACATTCTTAGTCACTGGCAGAAATATAGGCCTATTCTTATATATAAACATCTAGGCTTCGCCCCACTGGCCTTGAGATTAGCATCAAATCCCACCTTAGTCTCTAAAGTTCTTAAATATTATTTGAAATTTACTGTTCAATACAATCAACTGTTTTGTTTAAACAAGTTTTTAAATTAAATTCAACTGTTGCCATTTATACAAATTTAATAGATGTAAATAAAAAGTCGTTTGAAAGGCATTTTGTCTTCCGATCATATGTTAGTTTGGTTATTTAAACGCATATGTGACAGATACGGCCAAATACAATATAATTCAATCGTAAAAAGTAAGGACTCTGTGGTGTAATGGTAGCACATCCGCCCGGCAAGTGAGAGATTCGGGTTCGAATCCCGGTAGAGCAAGTCCTTTTTAAGATTCGTTTTTTTTAATTGAATTCGGCTATTGCCATTTATACAAAATAAAAAAATTAAATTGATATGTATATATATCTAACCTATAAACACACACACACACATATATATATATATATATATATATATATGAATCTCTTTTTTCTAGATCGAAGTAATAAGGCAAACCGAACTGTGGCACCGTAAGTACATTAGATTAGAAGTTAATTTTAATGCTTTACTAAAGTAGGCTTCTTAGTTCTAAATAAGTAGGTGAATGTAATTTTCTTTATCAGAACAACGAGGCAAACTCAGCTATGATATTTTAGATATATTATTCCTGAAATAGACCATAAAAAATCTAAATAAAGGGTTTTTTCACAAAAGTTATTTTTTGAGACCTATGTATACATTTTCTATTTTTCGGGCCAAAAGAAAAAATCTGTTGTGGCATCTATAAAATGAATTCTTTTCAATTGGAAATTCTCCAATAAGCGTAAAACTTTATCTAATAGTTAATCCCTCTACATATGATCGCCTAACCATGAACACTGAAATAACAAGATCATATGACTACTTACGTTTGAAAAATATCATAGGGGATCGTCATATTACATCTGCGTGCTTTGACTAACGTATTTTAAAAATTGCGTGCAAAGCCGCCAATAACAGTGAGTATTTTATAATTTAGTGGTGTAAAGAAATACAACTAAATTAAGGAACTTCACCAACGGTGGCGAGCATGTGTACGATATGTACATTATTGCTTTGTTGAAACACTACCCTAATTATTGAAGGAGGAGCTCTTGTTATTGGAATATACAATTTTTATTTCATAACTTATTAAAAAACTACCCTAATTACTTTGCGTAATATATAAACTGATACAGTTTAAAATTTAACACATTCCATTAAAACCTTTTAAACAAACTAATGAATTAAAATTCACTTTTAGACACGCTAATAAAAAAACTATTTGCGACCTACCTAAAAAAAGTTTTAGATATCTACTATATGGGAGACTAATTATTCATATTACATTGTCATATTATTAGTTTGATAATAGTCTTGCTTCAAAGCTATTATAATTGGGAAAATGTATCATATCAAGTTTTAGATATCTACTATATGGGAGACTAATTATTCATATTACATTGTCATATTATTAGTTTGATAATAGTCTTGCTTCAAAGCTATTATAATTTGGAAAATGTATCACTCTCACGAGTAGCTATTTCCTGACATGATGTTTAAAATATAATCATAATACATGGAGTATTAGAAGCGTTAATTTTGAAGCTGCTGTACAGTTTCTAGTTTATTGTTACATAATATTTTTTCACAATTCAGTTACAATTATTAAACGTGTCTGAATAAAAGTTTAACTCTTATTTAGATACCATAAGTGCAGTACTTAATATATAACAGTACAATACTGTTCTGTTAGTTACAAGTCTCTCCACTCCCCTTTATCCATACTTCTGTCACACATTTTGTTACAACTTCCATTAGTATTGATTTTTGAACTGCTGATGCATATTTCATTCTCACTTTTGAAAGCCAAAAATTAAAGCTAATCGTAAAGAAACAGTGTTGTTCAATGTATTTTATATTAATAGGCTGTGATTTGCCAATGGGTATATTTGAGTGTAAAAATATCAAAATATAGAATTTTGTTTTATTTTGTTATTTCATACTATAAAATTACATTATATAATATTTATAAAGTATGCTACATAGTAATAAAAGTTATGATTGGAAGAAAAGATTTGTTTTTGCTGATGTAACTATAAATATACTTATGACACGAGAACCACTGAATTCATCTACCTAAGCGTTCTCTCAACAACAATGATAGTAATATCGCAATTACGAGTATCTTCAGTGACTTAGCGATCAAATCACATCTGTATGAATCTGTCAGTGGCACGTCTCTATATTATTGTTCCATGATACGCTACATCAATACCACGATGTACCTAATAATGCAAAGTGTCTATGCCAATGTGGATAATCATTCAAATATCGGTGAACTTTAAAATATTTAAAGTGACAGGTGTGCTATCTGAGTTATCCTTCAACATTCTTTGTATAAAAATAATAAATAGATTAGTGATAATGACATATCTCAACCAAATCCAATCACCTAAGTCCCATATTAAAATGCAGTGCAAGTGACCAATGCAAAAAAATTTAAAGTACAACTGCTTGAAATAGTATACTACGGAGATTTAGTTTCACTATATGTTATTCAGGTTTTCCAAAGAGTTATGTCTCATATCTTTGTAGTGATAAAAGAGTTAAGAGTAGGAATAAACCTATAAAAACCCCTTAGGTGTGTAAAAGTCATCACTTACTTCATGACAGAGTTATACTCGTTCCCTGTATACTGATGACATTTACTTTACTTCAGTAATATACCTTACGATTTTACAAACACGATCACTTGCAATTCTCTTACTGCCAAACCCGCGGGAGTAAAACAATTTATTTTCCTTGATAACATTTTATTGATTTACTTAGCCCAGTGCTACTCATTCTCTAAATCGGTTTTCAATATATCATAACTTTCTTTGTTGGTTTGATATCTCCATAATATAAATTTCAATGTTCATTTCATAACTTCTAATCAAAGATCCAAACGCGTCAATAAAAACCCCGATACAAAATTAGTTGATGGTTGATTCAAAGCTCAATAGAGTCCTACCGCCTGGTGAAATTAGTTTTCCGGTTAATTAAACCTCAATGTCAACACTTCAAGTAGCTAGGCGAGTTTATTAGTAAGGCAATCATTTATAATCCCTTAATAGATCTGTAAACTGTGCCATTGTGGTCTATAAAACACAATATAAGTGGATTTAGCACACAATGAATAATAATAACTCTGACAAGTGATCATTGAGGTAATTCCTGATTGATATAATTCAACAGATTCTAGCCATTCGCTGACCAGTGAGCAGTTGTAGTAATGTTGCGATAAAATGTTTAAAATTTTAAACACAACGTTTGAAAACACCTTTTTCTGTTTTAATACGGAATTGGTAGCTCTTTTTCCAGGAAAAATCTCATAACCTGACATCCGACTGACTACTAGTGGATAACAGAAAAAGAGATATTTAATATAAATTTCAAAATTCTTTTATCTGCAAAATACCACGGAATTTTGAATAGACTTTCCAGTTACTTTATTCGTATTCATAGAATCTGTTTTCATATTCAGTTTTTGCGGCCTTCAAACTTAGGTATTCAATTACTCTGGAATATAGGTCTTACAATGATCAATATTAATTTCATTAATTTTTAATTTGTGATTTTAAAAGATAGTACAGTTATAATTTAGAAGTACGCCAGGCATTTTCTCGCGTAACAGGCTTCGATATTAGTAAGGCCAAATTTGAAATTAATTATAATATATTGGAAATTCATATTTTTATTTTGAAAACAGTAAAATAAACAATTACTACTGTTTTATTTACCGAAACATAGGGCTTATGTATCCCTTATCGTCGACATGAGAGAATTTCTAGGTAAGTTTGGGGAAGCACGTTAAGGAGGCCCTGTTGAGGTTTTCCTGTTGGATGACAGGCCCGGCACTCTATAGCTAATGGATTGTTTGAGCTTTCTTCAGCAGAGATTTCTGGGCATTATGGCCGAACAGTCTTTTTGTGAAAACTTCTGCACCAGTCAAGAAATAACCGCAGGAAATTATCAAAGTTTTGCAACAGGATAGTGACACGTATGATAGCCCCCTTGGATCTCTCTTTTACCAAGTGAGATTACTCCCATGTCAGCGGTCGTGCTTAGTGATGAATAGACGGTTGACCCCTATGTGAGCAAGAGCGGAATCTGTTCCCTGGAGCACATTTTACAGCCTAAACTCCAGGACCGCACAATGGGAGGGGTGGGAAAAGAGCACTCGTGCAAAAATGGTCACTAGTAGTGGTGGAATTTGACTATCACTGCGATGGGTTCTGCGTTCATGATCCCCATTAATGCAACAAGAATTGAACTAACCAGTCCGGCCTAGATCTTCAGGTTGGCCTACAGGATAACTTAGGCACAGGTAACATGCTGACTGGTGTCGTTTAGACTGCATTTTATTAGTGAGATCCAAGTAGTTCGTGGGGTACGGGCTACTAGCAGCTTCAGCTCCTTTAGTCATCGCTCGTATATAAATGAAGCTTCATGCGTAACAAATGCCTATAGGTCAGTTAGTTTTTGATACATCGTGTGGTTTGAAGAAACTTTAACATTTGAGTCATATTGATTAACAGACAGTCTTAAGAGAAATAATTTGATATGACGATTAAAACTTTTGGAGGACTTTCCTCGTTACGGTATTTACTTATAAGAAAATTTAGAACATAATGACATCAATAGGGAATACAAAATCAGATTTTACATACACTTACATCTATTTACTTTATATAATACTTTATAACAGATTATAGTACAATAAAACAATCATCATGAAGGCTACTCGTATTTTTACGTGGCTGAGTTATACAGGAGCCAAATACTGAGATCTATGTTCGTAAGCATTAATTTTGCGTATCATAGTACT
This sequence comes from Homalodisca vitripennis, assembly GCF_021130785.1. Taxonomy (NCBI): domain Eukaryota; kingdom Metazoa; phylum Arthropoda; class Insecta; order Hemiptera; family Cicadellidae; genus Homalodisca; species Homalodisca vitripennis. Next base: position 104,072,745 of record NC_060209.1, read on the forward strand.
CATTAAGCCAAGAATATTTTGTAAATAATGATTTTGACACGTTGACTACGACTATGACTACGAATACTTAACGTCACTTATTATAGACCAACAGACCTTACTCAATGACCCGATCATTTTGCAAGTTTTTTATTGAATTAATTAATGTCCTTTAAAAGCCAATTAATCTCGTGACAACTTCTATGATCAACACCTGTATATGAAACTAGGATTTTTTAGGCCAAAATTCGTTTCTCATATAGTATGTCTGCTGGAAGATGAACCGCACTACAGGACACCCATAGAAAGGATAGAAATTTATCCTGAAAAAGTGTTTTGTTTCATTTACAATGATTAGGGAACTTTGCCACATCGGAAAGGAAGTTTATATGGTTAGGAATAATAATACAGTTCGCATTATAATTGGAGTAATAAATTAGTAGGTTTATTCAAAGCTGATGTAAGATAGTTATTCGTCTGAGGCAAAGTATATTTTTTATAATCAGGAGGTATATTAAATTTTTATTATAAGCCATGAAAGCCTAATGTTCTTTTTATTCCAGTTTAAACCCCTATACTTCGGTAAACATAATAATAGGCAAATCACAACAACACAGATTAGTTCGAAATTAAAAGGACTTGTAATAGAAACAGATCAAAAATGACAAAGTAAGCCGTTGTCATCAGTTTGTTCAGAACATGGGATTTCCACGTGCCCTGTATACTGATAACAGCAATATCCTTTATTGCTCACTCTACGCCATCTGCGTGTTCTCTTTCAAACGTGGGTATTTCAACTATTCCTAACCAGTAAATAATTTTGTTGAAACTGGAAAATATTGTGTAAACCGAACTGTCACCTCGATGGTGTTTAATCTGAAACTACATCATCTGACCAAACAATCTAGAGCAGTAATCAAGTTTTACCTTCATTACAGTTTGAAATTTTGTGACGTAACATTGTTTGTTGTCATTTTACTCGCTACCAGCTGGTATATAGTTCCACACTATATGGTAGATGCTTTCATTGGACATTTGAGTATAACAGTGAATGTTTATTTCGGAAGTTCGGAATATGCCATAGTAGGGATATTGCCACTCTAATGTTTGTGTCTTAACATCTAAAGTTATGCTACTTTAGATTAAAAGTATAAAATCTACAACAATAATAAACATTGTTACTATATGAAGTGACTAAGACTTTTGAGTGCTAGAGGAAGAGATGGCCCACCCCCATAACTTTTTTATTTAATCAGATAATTTCATTAACTTCCAGATAATCTACAATTTTTTTTGATATATTTTGGATGCTAACAACACAACCTAAAGTAATGAGCAATATTATACAGATTGGATTTTACGGGTTCGAGTCCCGGCGGAGCAAGTACTTTTTGTGATTCAATGTTTATTAAAATTAAATGAGGCTATTGCCACTTATACAAATTTAATGGTAAATAAAAGTCAGTTGACAGGTATTTGGTCTTCCGATCATATGTTAGTTTGGTTATTTAAACACATTTACGTGAATTAAACGGCCAAATACAGAATAATTGAATCGTAAAAAGTAAGGGGTCTGTGGTGTAATGATAGGACATTCACCCGGCAAGTGAGAGATCCGGGTTCGAGTCCCGGCGGAGCAAGTACTTTTTGTGATTCAATTTTAATTAAAATTAAATGAGGCTATTGCCACTTATACAAATTTAATGGTAAATAAAAGTCAGTTGAAAGGTATTTGGTCTTCCGATCATATGTTAGTTTGGTTATTTAAACACATTTATGTGAAAGAAACGGCCAAATACAAAATAACTGAATCGTAAAAAGTAAGGGGTCTGTGGTGTAATGATAGCACATTCACCCGGCAAGTGAGGGATCCGGGTTCGAGTCCCGGCGGAGCAAGTACTTTTTGTGATTCAATGTTAATTAAAATTTAAATGAGGCTATTGCCACTTATACAAATTTAATGGTATATATATATATATATATATATATATATATATATATATATATATAGTATATCTAAAGTTCAATTTATATAAGATTTTTATTGATCCAGTGAGGTGTAATCTGATCAATAGTTATACAACTTTTTGACTTTTGAGAGTTTAAGTTCCTGAAATGTTTAACATTTTTTTATGTGCAAGATTATGTATCACGTCTGCCAGACCTCATTGAGGAAATATGTTAGTTTAAATGGTTACCAGTATCCCATGTTCCACTCCAGTATTTTGCATATTATATTAAATTTGATATTCTGCATCAATATATTTAATATACGAGTATTTTCTTTCTAACCACGTTAAAGTAATGTATAAATAAAATTTTACTGCTTTATCAACTTAAAATTCAATATTATTAATAGTATTGTAATCCTTAAACTTCAAAATTAAAAATTTTAAAATGGTATAAGATTTAAGTATTTATTCTTTTAATATTGTAAAGATACAAGCTCTTTTCGAAGCGTTTAATAATAAGATATCAGTTAGTAATTACCTTTACTTATAATATGCATTTCCCAAATGAATATTTTGGCGTATATAATATAGTAACAATTTTAAATACATAGGTTAGCACAATTGACATGGGTAAACTATACACTACTGTCAGAGATCATTGTGTATAGTTCGTTCTACAATAACTACTTTGGTAGACTCATTAAAACTATTGTGGGACCACCAGGATAAGTGGAAGTTACGAAACGATCCCAATTATAAACTGGAGTTTGATTTGATTGTGAAGTGCGACTCAATTCAACATTGGTTTAATTTGCTTATTTCTTAAAGATGCTAATTAATCCTATGATTAAATCATACGTTTGTCATATAGATTCCGTTATGTGTGATCAATAATAAAATAGTATTAAATTTCGTTTGTGTATATTAGAAACATTGTTTCTAAAATACAAAAAAGGGGTGTTGAGAGGGGTACTAATTGTTTTTGGATAAACGTAATACATCTTAATTAATCAAATTAAATTCCACCCAAATTTACGCTCTAAGAGGTCCACCGAATAATACAGTATAAACGTACCGTATGGTTTGTCTAAAATATTTTTTTTAGTTTTAAGCAGCAACGGGAAATGTATATGTTGTAAATATAAACTTTCTTCATCCCGAGTATCTAAGGAGTAAAAATATAATTACGTATCATCCTCCAATTTTGTCTCAGAGAAAACAAATACATAGTAATATTGTTAAAACATGCGTAACGTTTTGATTTTTCAACTCGAATATCGGAAAGTGCACGAAAATGTTTTGTATTTAAATCACGTAAGAGGATGTTGAAATACAATCCATCTTATTATTTAAATTGCAAAGATTAATGATTGAATTGAATGCCACTGTTAACAAAATTTAGCATAATAAACTTTTTACTGAAGAAATAATGGTTTGCACAATTTCGTGTAACGTATTTTTTATCCTCTTATATTTTATAATCTGCTACGATAAAGCATAAGATATTTTGATTAGTTTTATTACAAAATTATATAATAATGAATTCATTATTTAATTTATTGACAAATAAAGTAACAATATAAGTTATTTTAATATCTCATATTGTGTACAAATTTGTAGAAGGAATGAAAATAAAACCATTATTTCCAATTCTTATTAATATATAGAATATTACTAGTCCGTATGGTTTCAAAATATTTGCTATTTAAGATTTATTTAAAAATCATTGGCGCTTTTCATAACGGATGCTACTTCAAGTCTGTTATGTTAAATTGCTTAATTCATATATTACTTTCAATATTTAGGGCCATTACTTAAATTAGTATAAGTATTTTTTATTTTCTACATTTTAGAAATATATTCCACGCACTTAATTGATTAATTAATTAAAATTTAGCATTTTTCAGAATCTGTCTAATTGTCTGAGATCTATATTTAGTAGCCATTTGAGTAGCTATGCCATAGTTATGTAGTATTTGAAATTGTATTCTAATCGTCGAACAGTACATTTTATTGTTCTTTTAGAGAAATGAATTTACACTTATTCAATTCTTAAATGAATATTTTCTTATTTCCATTATCAGTAACACGTTTTTAAATACGATTGCAAAGAAACTTGAATACTTAGTGTGTGTGAGTTATAACTTATTGACTCTATAACGGGTGAGGGGTGCAGGTCTGTGATGTTCTTGGATGTTGTGCGGTGTACATAAACCATATAAGGTATACTACACGCTGTGAATATACAGTACATTGTGTTTTATATTGCTGGTGCTTTTAATATGCGGTCATTCCGTAGCAACACAAATTAGGTTTGAAATCATATTTTAAATATAACCACGTAATACATGACGTTAGTGGATTAAAGTGAGAAAATAATGCTAAAATTGAGTTCTTTAGATGTAATATTTATTTAAGTGTTTGAACAATATTTTACATTTAAATTTTATAAAACCTCTAATTTAAAAACCCACAGTCTCAAAATTTTTAATTGAATAATAAATTAGATTATTACTCATTAATGGCCTCATGTGCAAAGATTAAAAGAATCTAAAAGGTAGAAGTCTGGCTTATTGATAATTTATATGAAATGACTCATTCGTTCTTGGATTTGGTGCAGAGTGTTAGCAACTGTCCTAACAATCAATATCGAGGATGATAAAATGTTCTCTTCTTTCTAAGAAACAAAGGAGTTATTTGTCAATGATAAGAAAAAAAACTAAAATGGGAGTAGAAGTTTACTGTTTCTCGATCGTAACAAAAAGTCACAACTCAGTATGGAAACATTTTGATAATCACTGCATCGCTATATAATTGACAGACTTTACAGCTTCGTTACCACTGAACAATTAATTAATAATAAAATGTGATCGGGTTTGTTTTGCTATAAAATACTTTATTATTTCATAAGGGACTGTACATTAAAAAAAGCTTCTGATATAATTTGAGCCTTATTTTGATAATAAGATAGAGCATACATGTTTGATTCTGTTGAATAAAACTGATCTAACCTTTCAATGAAAGGGTAATATAATTAAAACATTGGGAGTGTTTTATAGAAATTATTTTATTGAAGAATATGGTTACCTTAAAAAAGGGCGTTTAAAAGTGTAATTAAAACTAGCTTTGGAGTATGATGCTCCTTTCCATCTCTATCATCAGGCATGCGTTTTCTGTCACTAAGGATGTATAAGAGAGTGTTAAACAATAATACTCATATAATAAAGGTCATATAATAAGTGGGCTTAACAGACTTCAGAACATATTTTTATTTAATTTTTTCTTAGATTTTTATTGATATATAGTACTATTTATAACCAATGAGAACGAATCTTTAAAAACAGCTAGTATCATAAAATTATAAAGATACTTTTATTGTAACCTACCACATTTAATTGACATATTAGTTCACAATAGTTTATGTTCCTCGTATACGAAAGTTCAAGGAAAGTACAGTTTAAACATCGGAAATCCTCATTTTAAGAAAAAAAAAAACATGGACCCTGACCGTGCCCAGTTGTCCGATAAATGGCCGAATGCTCTGGACAGGTAAGCGGTTTGTGTGTAATTGAATCTCCAATATCGTTTAAACACAACACCGCCTCCTTGATATACGCCACTTGGAAAAATAAATAAAGTTGCTAATTTTTTTTTGCTAATTTTATGTCGAGAACAGTTCAGTAGCTAAAAATACGTTATAGTGTACATGACTCATCTCTATAACTATGATTCTTAAATATTACCGTTAAGTTTCCATTTTATTTTTAAATAACGTATATATTTTTGGCTTTATAATCTACTTCAATTCCAAATCACAGCTGGAAAGCCCTAATAAAATCGTGTGGGCTATAAATAAATTTCCTTTTTTTCAGATTGAAGCTATTTGTGTGCGTATATGAATTAGTTTGAGACGTTAATAAAGACTCAGAAAGTAATACCTTTTGATCATATTTTGTAACTTTCTAAGGACTTTGAGGAAGTATACTGAACGAGTTCAGTATACACTATAACACTCAGTTTCACCAACATTTTAGTGTTAAAAACAGATACTTCATGGTCATAATCATGTCTATTCTAATTTACTCCGGTCTTAGTTGTTTGTGTGCCATAGTTATTTTTTTCTCGTTTTCCCGATCAAGAAAACATTTACACATATACTTGTTCCAGAAGCCTACGTTGGAGTCTACATTTGCCCATTGCAACTTACTTCCAGTCTAAGATTTTTCTGGTGCGACAATTAAGTTTGTTTGGTTGCCCTGACAAGAAGATATATACATAAGTAGGTTTGAAACTCTACTCATGTTAAAATAGAACTAATATGGGTTTTATAATAGTCTGTATATAGTAATAGTTAGGTAATAACTTTGTATTTCATATCTCCATTACAGTTCTGACCAAGCACTCCGTTGTAATATTTGCTACAACGTACAGTTTAAAAAAATATTCTTCTAAGACGTATTATTTCTTATTTGGATAAACAGGTATTCCATAAGAAATTAAATATGAAGTTTTTTTCAAAAAATATTAATGTAAAAAAAATAAATAATACTAGTTAAAATAATTATTTACACACATGGTTATGATGCAGATTCTTTTAATTAGCATACGATTTTTCGTAACTTCAAAGTCCAGTGGGTCGGAGCCCGGAGGGACTTTTGAGATAGGAATGAGATTGAGATGGGATTGAGATGTTAACCAAGCATATTAAGAATGTCCATGTAAAACTTCAGTGCAATCGGTAAAGTAGTGTTCACGTGATTTCGTAACACACACACACACACACACACACACACACACACACACACACACACACACACACACACTAACAAACAGAGAGACGCTATAAAACTTTTATGCAATGGTGTAGATTTTCAAAACTAAACGGACTCACTTGCAATAGTGTTATAAGGTATGGTGCATTTATAATAATTATACAGACGCTCCATAACAGTTATAATGACAACTATTTACTACTCGTTTTATTCATTGTGAAATGATGTATATAAGTGCATATAACTTGTAGTTTAAGGTGATTACCAAGCGTGTATACAGAACTTATTTCATAAATGTTTATAACAATAGTTAAAGTTTTATGTTTGTTGTATTTAAAGAAGTATGTTATTTTAATTTTCCATAATCGAATTAACCTGTCATTTGTATTGCAAATGATTTATTTTTAAGGATCTGGTGACTTTTATTATAATTTTATGGATGAATTGTTTTTATGTCGAATAGCAAATGAAAATCAACGTATTATTTTCAGTCAAAAAGCTTGAGGAATATTTAATTTAGTTAAAAATATGAGGTTTCTCAGTGATATAAATCCAATTCATTGAAAAACAATTTAATATTATTATTATTTTAATTGAATAAATGTGCCATATAAGTTTAAATACGATACTGTATGATTACTAAAAGACTATTTCTCTACTTTATATAGTGCATAAATAGTACAATTTATTGTTTTAAAATATTACATTAGTATAACGATTAAAGCATTGCAGTGGTGACATGAGGAAGCAATGTATACAAGATTCAATCGCTATTGAAAAGAAGCGGATGTTCAAGTATGCAGGCTTTGTTGCGAAATCTCTCAGGCCTGGATGTTTGTCACGGGTTATTCTTTTTTTATGTACTCGGCATTCTTCTTTTGTCGCAACCTGTAAACCAAGCGTAAGCCAAATTATAATTTTCAAAATCCCTTTTTTCAGTGATATTTTCAGGTAGTTGGCACAGTAATGTGATGAACATACTAAACGTTAAAAGAATGTGTATTATGAATTATTTAAGTCCAATGTAATTTAATTCAAATTACTACTTGTAGTAACCTTTTTTGAGCAGAATTTTAATTCATCCAAACTTTCTGACATCAGATTTTTATGGGAACTGCATTATTACAGATAATAATGCAGATAAAGCAAACGGGTAATAACATTATCTATTTGTATCTCTAGTTTCACCAAACAATAAGAAGTTTTAAAAATATTAGTTTATAAAAGATAAAGATAATTTTTTTACAACTAGTCTATATATATAAAAATGAATGTTTGTATGTTTGTCCTTTATGGAATCGTGAACTATTGGACCGATCATGATGAAAAATTTGTACGTATATGTATTTTTCCACGGAGAAGGTTTATAAGCTATGCCCATCCCTTTCCCGATTCAGGATTCCGCCCCACTGGTTACAGAAATACCCATAAGAAATGCATTGCAGCAAACATATGTTAACGTCTTTTCAAATTTTTTAATCAGCTGTTCTTTGTAAACATATATTACACTTATAGTTTTAAAGCATAGAGTAAGCTTAAGAGAAACGACAAATTTTGTTTAAACTGTTTTTGCAATCACTGTTAAACATAGACTTTACTATCCAGATAATACAATTCAAATTTGACGTAAAAATTCACCTTTAACTGCAATATTTATTTAATATAAACCATGCTCATGCTTGATCAGAAGAGTAATGCAGATATCATAATTACTATCTTACTTTGGCTACAAATATAAAGAATGTTATAAAATCAACCTTAGTTGTTTTTTTTTGACAGAAGTATGGTTCTCAAAACTCCGTGTGTACATATTCTCTCGATCGAGACAACAAAGCAAGCTCAATCGTGGCATCGGAGATATAACTAATTTAATCTAAAATTTATTATAGTAAAAAAAAAAATTTACTAAGTAATATAAGGACTTCGGTTCTTAAGATTTGCGTGCGAAGCCGTGGGTAACAGCTAGATAGAGGCAGGAATATGGTACATACCTTCATAATACGCCCAAGAGGCTCACGATGGAACGACTATCAATTATCTCAGCAATGTTTAGAATGTGATAGAAAAAGAATAAGTGAATATAGTGTACTGTTTTCAACGGGAAATTGCGTGCGAAGCCGCGGGCAACTTTTGCAAAAAATTATTGAAATGCGCAGCAAAGCGCGCCGGGCCCGCTAGTATATCATAAATCGTAGTAATAATCTATAGTTATAATTATAATTTGAAAGAAAAAGCTGTAATGGATACCCATAGCCTTAATTTTGAAGTAATGCAATATATGGAGAAGATTGTGTTATACAAAAGTTTAAATTACTGCATATTAAAAACGTGTTAATATCATAAGTCAAGCTTTTGTAAAAGGATTACCACTAGGACTAATATCCAGAAGCAGATAAGCAGATTATCCAGAAGTACTGGAATCTTTTTGTTAACACCGCAACAATGGTCCTGCATCTTTTCTAACTTTAGTATATTGTAATTTTTTCAGCCCCTCGAGTGATAGTATTCACTAACGCTCATCCAATTAAAGCATGTCATGAATGTATATATTTCATTATTCGTTGCCATTCTTCTTGTTCTGCGACAAATATGTACAAGGACGAATATGTATATGGAGTAAATAATGACACCACTATTTAGCTCATTACAAAGAAATATAATTTGCTTCTTTAAATGTTACTATGAAATATAATTTGCTTCTTTAAATATTACTATGAAACTTGTGTTTCCTATAATAAGTTGTATTTGTTTTCAAAATACTTTGTTTGCAAAAAACGTATTCAATTTCTATGAGAGAAAATAAATGGAATATATAAAATCGCAATAACAAAATGAATCATAACTGAAATTTTTCTTCGGCTTACAGTACAAATCTTTCAAATAATTATTGAACTTTTACGAGGCCTTAGCTGCTATTATACAATGCAAACAAATATAACGTAAACGATGGTAATACTGTTGCTGATCTGTTGTTTCAATACAATCTATATATATAAAAAATGAAACTGTTCGTGTGTAACAGCATCACTCACAAACGGCTGGACGGATTCGCCTAATTTTTTTTTTTAATTTGTTCGTCTTGATCTGTAGAAGGTTATAGGATACTTTTTATCCCTTTCCCGATTCAGGATTCCGCCCCACTGGTTACAGAAATACCCGTAAGAAATGCATTGCAGCAAACATATGTTATTAAGTGAAAGAGTCTTTTCAAATTTTTAATCAGCTGTTCTTTGTAAACATATATAATGCGACAAAAAATTGTTGTTATTTTTGACAGTAACTAAGTAAACATAAATATTTTTGACGTTTCTATGTAAACAAACATTTTTTGACATTTACACCGTGTCACAAATGTCAAATTTTTTATAAACGTGATTTGATATCTTTTTTACAATTTCCAAGAACAGTGTTATTTTCCATCAGGCGGGAGCTGTGACGACGTACAAGTCCATCGACACCGTCATTGATCCAGAACAAGCTGTACACTACCCTGTGGAGTTTTTTAAACTCACTTGAACCATCAGGAATGCCGTCACATCAATTACTCTTGAAAGTAGGATCACCGATAATGATGTTGAGAAACTTACGACCACCAAAATTGTGCAACGGCACTCGACTAACCGTCAAAAATTTACATCCAAATATCATTGAAGCAACGATTTTGTCGGGAACATCTGCCGGGAAGATGTCTTCATCCCTCGCATCCCCTTAATTCCATCCGACTTGCCATTTGAATTTAAGAGACTTCAGTTCCCCGTTCGACTTGCGTTCGCAATGACGATTAATAAGGCACAAGGACAATCACTTAACGTCGCAGGAATCCATCTGGAACCCTCATGTTTCTCGCACGGTCAATTATACGTCGCTTGCTCAAGAGTCGGAAACCCGAAGAACCTTTATATTTATGCTCCAAATAATACAACTAATAACGTTGTTTACCAAAACGCATTAAAATAAACAAAAAACTTTTATAATAGATTTTATGATATGCTACGATGTATTAGTAGAGCAATAAATTAATTGGAAAAACGTATAATAAAATTAGTATTTCTTTTCGATGCTTGATTGATGTAGCCCTCTCTACTGCCACGCGAGCGGAGCCGCGGGTTTAGGCTAGTAATACTAATACATTTTAGTTGGGCTAAACATGTTTGACAAATATCTGAATCCTAACAACTCCTATATGGTTTCATGCATATCCAATAGGTTAATGCAACAGATAATTTGAACATAAATTTCTACAAAATTTCAAAAAACAAACAAATAAATTCACTACGGTTTAAAATATTTCACATAAAAAGTAATTATGTCATTTTTAGTCATAATATATCAAATATTAAATACTTTTTAAATTATATTTTAAAAAATGTGTCTGTATGTAAAAAGATTTATAGTATTCTTTATTATTTACAAAGATTTACTCAAAGCTCATTTTAGACACGTACAATTTAAAATGATAGTATTGGGACCAAAAGTCTCATAAAAATGAATGTCACCCAAAACACTAAAGTCATCAGTTTGTTCAGGACATGAGGTTCCTTCGTGCCCTGGGCACAGATAACAGCAATATCCGTCTTGTTCCTTGTACAATGTAGGTGTCCTTTTGTGACACAAGCAGTTCCTTTCTTTGCCTATTTCATTAAATCTGACATATTTTTACTCATTTTTATCATTTTCGGTAATAAGTATAATGAATGTATTTAATAAGTGTAAACACCATTCACTAAAACATATATTTATTGATAAAAATGGTATTTCCTTTTTTCTGTGTAATGATTCAAATATTAGCCAATTTTTTAACTTGTTTAAAAGGGGAGAAACTCAGAATATGTTTCAAAATAGGATCTAATATTGAATTTAAAACTGTGGATAAAATTGAAAATACGAAATACATAACCTAGTGTTTCGTGAAAACAATACTTAGTAAGTCGTTTTGTACTATTAAGTAGATTTATACATTACAATATAATAAAGCTACTGACTTCAAGGTAACCTGAAGCAAAATTATTATGACAACCTCTTTTTTGTTTGTGGAAAACTAAAAATTAATAATCTCATAGGGAGCGATAAATAATATAATACTCGGAACAGGTAAGCTCGTTAGGATAATCCAATATCCTGCACTATTAAACACTATTAAACGTCGCATCATAGCAGACTATGTTCTTCCTAAATTTTTATTTGCCATAGTAACATTTTTAGAATACGTTATTTAAGGATAAGCAACAGTTTAGGGATTAACGAAAATGCAAGCGAATGATATAGAGAAAATCAGATTTAGTCGACCAACGTATTGACATTTACATTAAATGTTGATATTTTAAACTAAGTCTCAAGTTTATCAAGAGGAATCGTCTTATATCAATTTATGTTTTAATTCTCTTTTTCCTAAACTTATTAAATTCCTTTTTTACTAAACCCAAGGAACTAAAAAGTAAACAATAATTTTAATTTATTAAAATAAGTTACTCAAAGCAACACAATTTTTAAAATACCTGTCGGCCATTGAGACTGTGGTCTGGGAATAATGGCTTTTTGAGGCATGTTAGTGTCTATTCCTTTTATTTTTATTAAGCCACTGTAGAAATACCATATCACAATCCCAAGTAAGCTAACCACCTTTGAGTACATTGAATGTGTACAGCTATGTCTATTGAGTTGTATTTTATAACATTGTTTTAATATTAATTAAAAACTAACTTTGAATAAAGTATAAGTATATAAGAATAAAGTATAATTATATATACTTTTTCTTCATATAAACCTTTTTTGGGATTCAACGGATATATTTTTAAAAAAGTGTTGCACTGGTCAGCTGTTTGTGAGATTACCGCTTAGCAACATACTTGGAGTTTATTTTTATTTTAAGATTTATCTATTAAAACGTATATTCTCGTAAGAAGACATTTATTAAAACCTTTTACTTTCTTAAATTATATTGAATCAACATTTTTAATTTGAATTCTTTAATTTTTTATACATATTTTTCATGTATATGTACTGCAACAATTTTTAAACGTTTATGCAGGTGTTTTTACTTATGCCTGGTTTCAAAACATACCCAATGGTCATATTTTAAGCTTTTATGATTTCACAAGGAGAGAGTTTATTTTAGTCTTTCGAGAGGGTTACTACTTTCATTTTCTAAGCCATAACTAAAGAAATGTTTCACATTTTAAAATAATTAAGTACTTTTAAATAATTTAACAGAAACTTTCATACGCGTAATTGAATAATTTCAAAATATTTTTTTCATGATTATTGTATGACGAAATTACGTCTCACAACGTAAAATTTGTTTATATTTAAGTTTTATCCCCATCGCTAGTCAGCTGATTTACAACTACTCTACATTCTTTTATTACTTATTTAACATTTTGTAGCCAGCACTAATCCAGTAACAACTAAACACGATATTAAAAACTTATTGGGGTTATTCCTTAACGTAATATTTGTCAATTATTAGAACAAAATATGTGGCTTTAACTAAATGTTTGCCAGAATAATCATGGCCATGATTGTTGTTTTGAACACTTATATCGATTTGGTCGTGTACAATTGGTCAGAGCCAATATGTCACTGTGTTATCAGCCATTAATCCAAACAAATACTAATTAATTATGCTGTTTTCTTTCGTTGTGCATCTTTTGTATGGTTCGTCCTTTTATAATAAATTTCCCTTTCCCTTTCCCTTTCTAATAAAGGTATTTTTATAAACATTTCAACATAATATATTTGTTCCAGTAATATTTGAATGTTGAAAACCTAATTTATCAGAAATATAATTTCTACAACGAAACCATTTTACTGTGTTACAATTAGTTCTTAGTTGTCGGGATTCGTTACGAAACGGATGATATACAACACGTTTGTGTAAGATGAAGATTCTGGAAACATCATTTAAACTAAATGTTCTAAATACGAATCTTAATTAGCTTTCTGAATTCGTAATGATGTTGTTCTGAGCCCCTTCAGTGTTAATTTTGCGAATTACGCTTGTCAACTTTACTGTTGCAAGTTGAAAGCGTACCATTCCGTTTGTTTGTAAATTCGTATTGAAGATTATGAATCCTGAGATAGAAAATAATACGTTTATAAGTATACCCAAATAAATACGATGTTCCTCTTTTTAAGTTTGAAATATTCTAATAACGATTAAGCAACCCTGTTCAGTGGCACTTAGTTTGTGAAGTAGAAATTGTTCCGAGGCATTTAGAATAACTTTACACAATTAGTTGATTTAACATAGTCAAAGGTTATACATGTATAAATTTGCTTTTGCATATAATTATGTATAATAATGTATATGTATATGTTTATATAATATTGTGTTCTTATCGTACTTGAAAAAGTTGCAATTGAAAAGAAAGTGTTCTTTTGTATATATTATTTATATATCTCTATCTTATATATATATATATATATATATATATATATATATTCGTTCAGAGTGGTACAAAATCAAACTCTTTCTAATTACAACTTTTTCAAGTACAATATATAGAATATATAATACTTTTTGCGATTCAATGTTTATTGAAATTAAAATAAGGCTATTGCCATAATTTATACAAATTTAATGTAAATAAAAGTCATTTGCAAGGTATTTGGTCTTCCGATCATATGTCAGTTTGGTTAATTAAACGCATATGTGACAGATAAGGCAAAATACAAAATAATTGAATCGTAAAAAGTGAGGCCTCTGTGGTGTAATGGTAGCACATTCACCCGCCAAGTGACAGACCCGGGTTCGAGTCCCGGCGGAGCAAGTACTTTTTGTGATTCAGTGTTTATTAAAATTAATATAATATTCACAATATATATATAATATTATATTATATATGTAATATTCATAATATATATATATATATATAATTGGATATAAATAATCCAAACTCTTTTTAATTTTTATATATTATATTTAATTAGAGAGTTAAAGCTTTTTAAACCGGTAAAATTCTCACATATGGGGTGGACTCCATTCGGCCTTGCTACACAAAATCAAAAAGGTTCTTCCTTGGATGAAGAGGAAACTATGTTTCCCTTTCAAGATTGCACGTTTCACTTAATTATCCTAAAATTAATTGTGTTTTTTTGGACGAAGAGGAACATACATAACCAGTCTTAAGTTTCTACGACCTCACTATCGAGGTTTATCACAGACGGAAGGGTGACAACACGATTTCAATAAGGGCCATTGGGGTTTTTATAATAACTCTTACAAACAACTAGTTAGTCTTAGATCATTTTTACAAGTTTACGGCATATTCACTCATCACATATTTATCCTTCATACTCATTATGGGAGGACGGTGGTCACTCGATCAAAGGTGCCTGAAAGAGTATAAGTTCAAATGCTCCTTGGATAAGCATTACATACTTTTAAGTGTTAAAACCAGCAATATAATTTAAATATAAGCAGTGAAATCCATATTATGTTTCAAAAGCAACGTCTTGGTGGTATTACTCGAAAGCTATTAAAATTGTCTTTATTTTACCCGTCCATAAAGTTTGAAATTTTCTATTTTTAATATCAATGCCTATATCTAATAGTGTTTTGACATGCAGTCGTATTATTTAGCACTACAATTTATTCCCTTTATCATCTCCCTTTATAGATCAGAACTATCAAGGAGTATATCAAATTATAGGCTTAATAGGTTTTATCTAAAACATTTTTTTATAAATTATATTTACCTCTTAGTATATTAATCTAATAAATGGCTTTACCTCATTTTAGGGAAGCGATAAATTTAAATGCTCGTTATTTACTGTTAAATAGACATAAACATTATTTGAAACTCACCCAGACAATAAACCGATTTAAACAGGAGTATCATAAAATGTCAGCTGTAGATTCAGTGAGAAATAGTGTGTAAATTAATCCATTTCGACTCCTTATGAAGTCAAACTTAGTTAAATATTACGGGTTAGATGTTAAATAATAATGGCAATGGGTCAGGGCAGGTAAGCGGTTTTTGCTAATCGGATATCTGCCACAGCTACTGCAATACAGTTGCTGATTCGTTCCGGTAACCGCATCAACAAACTCACATTACAGAGAAACCGTGTACACATTTTACTTGCTCACTTCCCCTTAACAACACCATTCAGTGACAATGTGGTGTTGTCGTTGGCGACTGTATCAATACTAAAATAAACGTATTTAAAGTGAGTTGAGCTTTTTTGTTCGTGACAATGCACTCAGATACACAAAACCTAAAATGTGAGAAATATTATTATATATTTTGCAGATACACGTGTATGTATATATTGAATATACTAATCGATTATATTATACGTATGTATAGTTTAGATAATTTTACTATTGCTTACAAAAATGTAAGCACATAATTTGTCAAAAATTTAAATATTGAAATTTCACTTGTAATACGAACGTATATACGTATCTAACGTATTTTTTCAGTGTGTGGATTTACAGAAGCAACACCTGTAGCGATATATCAAATGGATGTGCTTGGCGCTGTAGAATACCTGAGAGGCACTATAAATCTTGAGCTGTGGATACCTTATACACAACGTGCAATATACACTTTAAAGCCTTATTGGGAATATTCGTGGTCGTTTCTATCTTACAATTACATTACAGTTTGAATAGGCATGAAAAATTGAATTTTTCATTTCAAACATTCTTAAATGTGTCTTATCACCAAAATTAATTTAATTAACAATAAATCTCATAACTATATATTGCTAATTTTACAGGAAAACTCACTTTCATATAATTTTTTATACTGTGCTAAACTAAATGACAAGTGAAAAGTTATTGAATTTATGTCCTCTGTGTGGTAAAAGTATTGCCTCACACAAAATTTCGAAGGTTCGCTTGCGTTTAATCTAGTTTTTAGAGTTTTTTACTAATCTTAAATTAATTACGAAACTGAAACAATTTCTATCAACAATTAAATGACGTTTCTGCAGGTACAACATGAAATTACTGCTGGTAGACTTGTCAATAACGATTTTCTTACCACTACATATATAATTTGTGAAATATTTAGTCGATGAATTATCAAAATAATTCGATTTGCTATCAAGTCATTACACCAATGAAAAACTTTCTCTAGTGCCAAAATAACACTAGCCTGAGTTTGATATGTAAATATTGTTGAGGTGTGGTAGTATTATATGTGTTCAAAACTGTGAAACGATACAAATAAAAAGTCGAACTTCTACGATGACGACCAAATTGGGTCGGAAAGTGCCCTCATGTTAATTAGTGTCACTGTTATAAATAAAACTAGACAATTATAATAAATAAGCACAATGAATCAATAACATATAATTATAATATAATGATATTACAATAATATATATATCACAGATAATTATCTGTGACAGAATCCATGTTACTAAATAAGTTAGCTATCTAAAGTCGGTAACTGAAAATATTTCCATATCTTTTTAACATTGTCTTATCGACAAACTGCATATCTTAATAAACTGAGCTTATAAATAATTGTAAATAATTTGCCTCATCCATGATGGCTAATAAAATATTATTATAAGCCGAGTACGAACCTTACTTAATTGTTTATCTTAGTAGCAAGTACATATTATACGACATAGTTCATTATGTACCGAAGCATGGTAGTCACAAAAACAGCGGCATTCTCTTCAAGTCCACTATATTATCTATATACTCACTATATGATAAATTAGATATATTTCAAAATTCAGGAAAATTCATTATGAAAGTTTCTTTCTCTAGCTAACACGAAGGAGTAGAGTATGTAAATAAATAAGCTACTGTTTCTCCTATGGTTTACTTAAACATTTTCACATTAATTGTCTTAAATAACTATAATGCATATTATTATAGTTATTATTTCTTACAAGCTTATTGCAATCACTAAAAGCAGGCCATCTTTCATTTATTATTAATATTGATAAGTTGTATTTATTATCTTCCCAATAATGTCTCCAGATTATGTAAAACATCCTACAGCAGATGCTAAGGACCACTTCCTGAGCTACAAAGTACAGTTTAATGCTGCCATCTAAATGTACGAGTACAAAGGCAGCTAATTCCCGTTACAGCATACCGCACCCATTGCTGAGTCTGGGTGTAAAGCTATTAGCGAGTCTCAGTACTAAGAAAAACGTTTCAGGAGCAGACTTGAGCTATTTTATAGAGAACTGCAAAACCACGTCATAAAACTAAATTAATTTGTGTTTTGGAAATCTTTCATAACTCCATGTGGAACATAGTAATTATGTCATAGCTACGGCAAAATTATCTGCCTTAACGTACAATTCAGCAGTAATACCTATAGAAATATATTTGGATTTACAAATTCAGGGAATCATATAAAAACTTACCAAATACCCTATATTATAAACATTATATTTTAACGCTTGTTTAAATACTGTGTCTGGCCAGTTTTTAAAAGTGAGTTGTTTCAAATAAATTCTCATTAGATACTACTGAACAAGGCCATTATAACAACGCTCCAAATGCTACCTTCCTGAAGAGTTTTTAATCTCCATCCTAGCTTGTTTTCCCGTTACCTACTAACTACTAACAGTGCGTATTACAAAAAACTACAGGTTAAGGATACAAATATGAATGTCTTAACAATAATTATAATTAAGATATTTATTACGTTCACATCATTAAATTTTAACGAATTTTTAATTCTCTCCATTTTACAAATCTGAATGTTTATAAACTGTAATAAGCAAATATATGTGCTTGTATAATTATATATCAGTAGTGTTATTCTTAAATTTTGTTTAAATATATAATCATGTATCATGCAAGTTCAATACATTGCATAAATTCAAGAATCCAAACTGTTACACTATATTATTAGTAGGACTACTTGGCCTTTGATACTAATTCTGTTACAAGAGAGTTAAATAAATGAAACTTCTTTGTTTAATTGAATAAAAACTTGAGTATTCCCTGAAATAATCAACAACTCCTTCCTACGATTGTTTGCTTTCTCAAACACGACATAAATCTTTTTAGGGTTTCTGCTGACAGTTGTGATAGGTGGATTCACTTAAGTCTTCCATCCAATTTCAACGAAGTTGAATTATTTCTTGCTTATTCTCTACTGTTTTCAAAGGTTTATTTACTACAAATTTATAAAGTTTTATTGGTTGTTATTCGTACTTAGCTATCAACCGATACTTAGATGTCAACTACTGTACCCCACGAACTAAAGTAATTATTAGGAAAAACATAATATAATTGCGTTTCTAGTGATGAAGAAATGTTATAATAGCTTAAAATATGAGTTTTAATGTAAGTGATATTACTCGTACTACCTACCTGCAGATACTTAAACCTCGTTAAAGCATTTAGTAAAAGACTGAATTATTAAAAAGATATAACGGGTAATAAACCGTAAACTTTAATACTTTAAACTTTAATAAGTTATTAATGTAATCCAGAACACAACTACAAATTTGACAACTTACAATACCACATTTGCTAATTATAAATTTCTTCCATCTCTAGCATACGTCGACCAATCAAACAATGCTTCTGAGATCGGTTATAAATACGCGGATGATGTGTGCTGAACCTAAAACTACACCTAAAACTTTATTTATAAGCAGAAATACTAAACACATTATGGTTTAATTACATTATATTGCACTGAATGGTTTTACTTAGTTGGGAAATGAATTGATCAACATTTATTTAACACAATAAAGCATCAGTTATTATTGTAACCAATTGAAGATTTGTTGTCATAATTTATAGTTAAAATGGTAACCCAGTAAATACAAATATTCTGGCACCAATTTCATTATATTCAATCAGGGCTTTATGTGGTATTATGATTACTATATGATAGTGAAAACCGCTGACCGCATTGTAACCCCAGCTCATTGAAGTAGGAAGACTGTATTCTCACATTAAAATGTTGAATAAAATGTGTTAGATGTAGCAGCTATACCTCATCATTAATTCTTCAATTTTTGGCGATATAAACCAAAGCACTAATATTTAAATAATAAAATAATGTTATTATATAGGCCATTAAATGTTCAAATCTGTCTAACGGGCTCAAATAATCATGTATCCTCATACAGGTATGATACATGTACGTTATTGGATCAAAACAGACATAGCATATTAATTTTTGCACCGTTTAAGAAAAAGGATGGAAGAAGTTTCAGTAGGATTCATCTCATACAACTATATAATACTTATATTTTAAAAGTACCTTATGCCGTACTGTATAATTCCATAGCACTGTCAAAGGGTATACAACAACACAAAGGATATAACGATTAAATTGTAAATGTATTGACATGTATTTTAACGTCTACAATTCTGATTTGTCGAGTAAAATATTATTTGAATAACCAGCAGGTGGACATGGCAGCCTTAACAGCAGATTTCACACTTCAATGTGTGCCACTTCTGCCAGATTAAGTATTATAGGAATAACCTTTCCCGTCATGTAACACAAAATTTAACATTGACTTCGCCGTCTACTACTTCACACAATACAGTACAATATGTGATGATGAATTTTTGTTATAATTGTTTTCCAACATATTTAATTTTAGAACTGAAAATTACTCCATTTATGTCAAATAAAAATGTGTGCATAAAACGTGGTAGGTATATCTTATTTGAGAAACTTTTAAGTTTGTTGAGATTAATTTGAAAACAAGTCTTGAAATAGATTTATGGAATTTCGTGCTTTTGTTTGTAAAAATGAATGCACATTAAAATTGAGGTTAAACAACTTTGTTTATGCAGTCATTGATTCTTGATCTCCTTAATGAACCATACATTTCGGACTCAGTGTAAAAGGTTTCATCTTAGTCTTACCAAAGTATATATAGTCTTACGTTAAAAGTATTATTTATCGACATAATAAACAATGGAATATCTACATGATATCCGTTGTAGACAGATTACATTACATTATATCTTCTGATGCGATTTGAAATAATGTGTAAGAAGATTCACTGTCTGTAGGACGATAATCCCGATTTTACTCAACATGCAATGAAAGAACATGTATCATAACGGTTTAATTCAATATTGAACCAAACCTATATCGAAAATATATTATTCTTGGAAACAAGGAACGGTGATAAAAGGAACAACTGACACAATGTCCCATTCTAAAGTTTCAAAGTCAAATATTGGCAAATATGCTAAAAACCTAAATATAAACAATGAATTATTCGTTATATCTGCTTGTTACGTTATCTCGATAGGAAAGTTCCAGTGACTTGAAACTTTTTTACAAGGAAGATCGCTACTGATTTTGGAGTCACAAGTTCAAATAATAGTCTCTCAGTGTGATAAATTATTGGATACGTTCTGTTAGATCCTTCGATACTCCATTATATAGATTTATTTATGATGGATTCTTCAGAAGTTTGGTTTGAACGATTTTGGTATTATATTATTCTTCTGCTTCTGGATGAACACAGCTTTACATCAGAACAATTCTGAGTCACTTCATTGAGAATTGATAAGACTTGACATAGTGATTTATTATGCTGATCCCAACTGGTCTAAGTTTATTGTCATTGGACGGATCTTATATTATTTATGCAAAGATAAGCCTTAATACTTTAAGTTTTTCCAGCTAAGGTATTAGTACTTCAGAGCCAAAAATGTCATCAATACTGGTCAATAGATTTCTACATACAGTATCTGATTGAGAGTGTCAATATGAGCAACTTGCTATATTTTAAGTGTGCATTCGTTCTTTCCTGAAAAGCTGAAATAAGAGACTGGGAATGTATAAAAAAAATATCCGTAATACATATTCATAAATATATCAAATGAGAAACAGAGCTTTACTTTTCTTTATAATAAAATTTTACAATTAAAATGTACTTTGCTGTTATTTAAAACGATAACATTACTCATAATTTAATAAAACGAGTATTTATTACGTATTTTGTGCATGAAATTTACATCCGACACATTTACTTGCTAACTCTGGGTTATCCCTTAAATATAAATTTTTGAATGTATAAAATAAAAAGTAGAAATAATTAATTTTGTAGGTTAATGAAGTAATACTTTACATTGTAAGGTCTATGTTTCAAAATACCCATTTAACTTGTTTCTATAACAACTAGAAATAGATACTGATATAGAGTATAGTAGTAAATTCTTTTATATATAACAAATAACTGCATCTCTTATATTCGTATTAACAATAATCTATGAATTAAAAATAATAACAAATTTTAAATTGTTATTAAAAAACAAATTCCTGAATAAAACCACTGATAGTGAACGTTTGGAAGTCTTCTATGTAACAGCTTCACTGAATGGGTTTTCGTATAGGTAGGCTAATGTGTATTACAATCACAAAGTACGTAAACGTTACTCGGTGCTGACCGCTCATACGGGTTCACTGAGCTTAATATGCAATTAGTTCAGGATTTACACTCACAGCTTGTTACATCATTTATGTAGATAATTAAATACAGAATATTTATTATAAATTACTAAAACAGTTAACTACACGATCTAAATAAATTTATATAGGGAAAAATATGGATAGTATAAATATAAATTATTCTTATCTATATTACCCGACGTATTTTTCTGTATCTCGCCTTAGCAAGGATAAACGGTTATCGAGTTAGGTACAAGATAACGACAATTTGCCAGCAGCTTTGCCGCGGGAAAATGTGTGGTCCAGCTCTCGCGGGAGAACAGTCTTGACTCGGCATTTATTCAAAGCAAATTACTTACAGAATAATGGAACTTCATCCAAAGCCTAACCTTGACAAAAACATTTATAATAATTTCTATCCGAATATGAAACCAAAAAGTTTCTTACTTAGACCTTATTTTGCTGCGCGTAAGATAATCTTCAAGTACTGTACCAAAAATATCGCAACCTATACTGTAAATCACCCACGATAATCTTTTAAGAGCGATGCTTAACGTATTTAAAGACAGCCGACGTATCAACAATTGTTAAAATTAGTACTACACTTTGTGTATTAATTGTGTGTGTGTGTGTGTGTGTGTGTGTGTGTGTGTGTGTGTGTGTGTGTGTTTCAAATAAGTAGATAATATATTGTCAGTCCTAGTTCCCATTCTGAGCTATTCAATATTCAAACATAAACACTGGTTGAAATACCATAAACAAATGTATCAATGCATATAGTAAATAATGTTCCTATTAAAAATAATAAGGTTTAACGAATTTTTTTAATACATTTTCAAAAACCTAACTTGGTTGAATTCAACAAATCTTTAAAAATTCATAAAAACTTGATTTAACTTTAAAAAGATTTATTCTAATTTGTTTAAAACAATTACTAAATTAAACTTGATAAATAGTTGATTCGTGCTATATGAATAAAGTGAGGCATGAACTTTGCAAACTTTCACGGCTTCTAGCACTTAAAGAATATATGGAAAAAACACTTTACGAACTTTTATATATTACTTTATTTCAAACGAATTTGTTCAAATTTTACAGATTGAAATTAATTCAAAACTTTTTGTACTGTAAATATTTAAATGAGGTGACTTAGAGGGTGTATTAGAAAACACAATATGGGGAAGAGGGAGAGAATACAATTATCATGTCACATCAATGTTTTGGTCTTTATATTGCAATTGACAACAAATACTAAATTTGTATTACTATACTTTTTCGTTGTATATGTGAACATTTTAAAGGGTTTGAATGAGTATTAAACCAATTTTGTCCAAAAAATTGAATCATAATACATTATACTTAATTAATATTATACATACGAGTAAATACATGGTAATAGTCTTTTTACCAACAATTATGAAATGTTAGTTATTATTTTAATTTATGCCAATAATCCGTTTATCATTTAAAACATTTTACAATGTTTTCGGTAAATGGACTTTTAAATCTTCTTGCTCTACAATAGTTGATTAAACCTAAAAGTATCTTTAATTCTCATTTTCATGAGTTGTTTATTTAATTTCTCTAAAGTTCTTGCTGATAAAGCTTGAGGTGAGTTTCAACTTTCACGCGCTAGCAAATTTATAACTATTAAGCTCGCACAAGTTTAGGAATTAAATTTCATTCTGTACATCTTGAGATAAAAAATATATTTGCAAATAAAATAATTTGCAGTAAAAGATAAAGGATTCAACACCACTGGAATTTTGACAAGTTCATTAAAGAATATGACTTTTACAAAATCAAAAGAAAAACTTGAGTCTATTTAAATTTTTAACTTCCTGCTAAGATATTTATACTCTTAGTTTATAAATGCAATAATCCATACTCATTTCAAGTAACTTCTATTTTATGCGTTTCAATAACACGTGCAGTATTTAGATGGCAGCAGGATTCAGTTTGAAGATAGAAGCAATAAGATATTGTAAAATCATATAATATGCAGTAGCAAATTTGAAGCTTTTTCTATAAAAATTTCGAGACTCTATATAAAGATGTGGGGTTCCTCATGGCAACTGCCTTGGAAAAATCCTGTTAAGTCGTACAAATCTGAATTACCCAGCTGTGTGCAATATTTCTTCGCTCATTTTTTATGGGTTGTAGCCAACTGTACTTGCAAATTGAGCCTATAGTTGTCTGTAACGGAAAAACTTCCATATTGTTTTTTTTTTTTCAATTGACCATTTTTACTTATTTTTATTTTGTATATTATTGTTGGCAAGGTGAAATAATTATTACAAAAACTTAATGAGCTAAAACAAGGAATACTCATTATTAATGAACTTTTTTAAATTTTAACGTTATTTTTTCAGTCGGAACATACCTTTAAAAAGAGTTTTTAATGGGTTTTCAATGTATGTTTAAATTTGTATATATGGTTTAATAATTATTGTCTATATTACAAAAAATAAAAGACACATATATTTTTACTGAGATAGGTAACCTATCAGTAATCAATATTTATATTAACGTTATTTATGAACCAAATAAGCGTAAATAGACTTAACATGACACTCACGAAACTGTTTTGTTTTTTAATGAAATGTGATTGCTTCAGATTTAATTTAATTTTGGATGTGTAATATTTTCATACTTGTAACAATCTCATTTCCATTTGAAGCAAATATTACAGCAGTAGAAAATAAATTTGAGTGTAATACCAACACAGGTGTTGGTATTACACTCAAAATATAATTTATTAAGGTTATTCCATGAAGTTTCTGGGCCGTTTCAATAAGACGCATATAAAAAATATACAAAACAAACTATGGAGTATTAGGAGACATGTAATTGTTTGTGCAGGTACAACTCATCTGATCTATACGATCATGCAATGTAAAAACAGATACATAATAGTTTATATAGTCTTAGAGTCGACAAATATCTTTCTACTCATATTATTTTACGTGGTATATGGAGGAAACGATAGTACGAGTAACTATATTGCTTCTGTTACATGGAAAATAGTTGGCATCCAGTTTGCTGCCTGAGGCTCCATCCTCATTACGGCGCATGGTAATTTATATTTGGTAGACTATCTTTGATTGAGAACATTCTTTATTGATTATGTTGATTATGCTAGCAGAAATTCTAAACTAAAATGAGACGAATAGTATATTCTCCTAACTTGAATATTCCTATCTCTTGAATGTTTATGAAAGCTTCGTCAAACTTTAATTAAATAGACTGAAGCTCTAAAAACCTTATAACGTTTTTGTAAAAGGAGAAGTAATATTTTTATATGCTATTTTGTTTGAATATTCTTGAATTTTTAAACTTTTCTTCGTGGCTCTAAGTCAAATTCCATACAGGGTAAGGAACAAGAGTGAATAGCAGATTTGATTGAAAGGAATGGTTAATTTGTCTTACTATATTGATAACTACAGAAAATAATAGAAAATTACAAAGCAATGTTTAAAAATAACCTTAAGGGGTTTCAAGTATCATTTTTACGTAACGGTATAAGGACTATATGTCCAGTTAGCATGTTTAATTTATAATTATTAATAATTTGTTTTTGTTTATTTATAAAGATTTAATTGGTGGTTTTTAACTGTTTTAGCTTTTTGTGTTATATAACTATTTATAAAAAAAATATTTTTAATTCTATAATTTGATATTTTAAAAACTACTAACCCTATATCTATTTGATGTCAAATGAAAGATACCCTTTAGTATTTCCATAATCATTGTTTCAATGCCAGTCAGAGCGTTAAGTGTCAGTTGTGATGAAACTATTTTGAGATTATCAGGTCGAAACAGCTGATGCCTTTTATATGACAAAAATATGTTTTGATCCCTGTTTTTGCTAACATAATTTTAAAGAGATCGTGGTCGTTTATGTGATGACGGGTATTTTGTTATTTGACATAAAATCTTTCAACAGACGCCATTTTGGTAATATTAAGGTAAACTACACCACTATTTATAATATGTCTCTTATTTATACCTATATTCAAATTTTGATATCTGTAGCTTTATCAGTTGTACAGATTACAACTATTTTTATCAAAAATATAAAACAGTGGCTAGCGGTTAAACGACATTTTTCTCATCCTATGTTTATAGTATATTTTAGTGTACTTTCATCCACATAAGTTTGTGACATTTATGTCAGATTCCCCTGTACAGGTTAGTTTTCAAAGTAAAGCTTTCTCATGTGTATTTAAAAAGTAAAAACAATATATAAGATAACAAATAATATAAGAAAGTTTAATACAAAAATATTACGATTTAGATGTTTACACCTTTTTACTTATTTACCTTTGAATAATAATGACATACAAATTTCTACAAAAATCATAAAAACGAATGTAGTAAGTACAGTGAGCAAAAGGAATGGTGATGTGGCCGGCAGATTGAGCAAATGGGGAGCACTCTCAGGCTATCATCAATGTTTGCCATGCCATTAGCCCGTTACACGTTTCACTCTCTAATAATACTACATCTCTACATGGAGTAGTACTGAACAGGTACATGTTATACATTAATGTTACACATAGTCACAATAGTCGTTCTTGGTTTATAAAACTATCAAAAACAAAAATATATTCACTAACCTTAGCCATAATACTTCAGGCTCATCGTACATAACCTGTACAAAGTCTGAAGGCCTACTATATAGAATATGATTATGAATTATAAAGCTACAAATATAAGTCTGTTATGCTTTTACATACCAGAATATAAGAAGCATACCAGAAAATACCAGAATCATACAAATTGTCATTTTCTTTACACAAAAAAAATTTAACATAAATAAAATAATTTAATAGAGACATATTTTTTATATCGCAAGTTTAAGCGTCAATATATCATACCTTTTACGTTCCTTGAAAATCGTAACCACATATACTATGTTTAATAAAAACAGGAAGACTCAAATGTTCCAACAATAGCTTGAGTTTATATGAAATTGACTTTAAATTTTACTTCAATTAAAAATAGATAATTGATTAATTTTGAACTATTAAAATGTAACAAATCATTATCCATATTATCCCCAAAGGAATTCCTTTAGATTTTCCAGCTATTGTTGGAGTCCACTAGGATCCCCCTCTGACCTCTTAAGTAACTTTTTCAACTACCAGACAAAGTGTCTTGTGTCAACTAATCTTCTTGTAATGTACCTTAATCAAGAGCTGACACTTGATGATCACATAGATAGTGCAAATGTTTGCTGCAGGCATGAATCATAAAAACCTTTATTACCTATATGTGTTAAAAGCAACATAATGGTGTGATCTGAAATATCTAAAAAGTTTGTAGAGCTCCATACTATGAGACAACTGTTCTAAATACAAACTTTAAACCTTGCTTAGAGCATAAAATAACACTATCAGAGTTCATTTAAGTTGAATTTCATTGTTTCGTGGATTAATATTAATTTTCATCCTATCTGTATTTTCAAGGTCAAAATACACTGGTCCAATAATATAAAATTAAGGGCACAAATCACATTTAAACTGAACGAAACAGAACAACAACGTTTAAGCAATTACCATATCATATGGAACTTGGATATAACTAATAATATTTATACTGCTACAACCACAACTGGAAGTACAATAAAATCTAATAGCAAAGAAAGAGGTTGGGAGTAATAGTAGAGCAGTAGACTATGATATTGTGTGGTTACAGTGTATCGTAGTATTTACCGTGGTCGGTGCGGTTTGCTCTTTACTTTACAGTAAGTACTAGTGGAGCTTAGTTCTGTGTAACTAGTTAAACTGTAGGGTTTACTTTATATGACCACTCAGAATGTGTCTTTGTCCCATGACTTAGTTTGTCTGTAATGGCGGCCTATAGGGTTTAACTGTATAATAACAATGTTAGACTTTAAAAAACATTTACGACCATACATTTAGTCATAAACTTATGGGAAATGTTCATTTTAAGGGTACGAATAATATAAGTTATTAATAGCTTAATGGTTAATATAATATATAAAAACTGTGAACTTTACAGTAAAACGTAAAAACAGGTATGGATCTGCATTATTGACATCTTTAAATACGACACCCCCTAAGAATCTACAATAAGGGAATACAAGTTTTTTAAGTTAAATATTGATTTTGGAAAAACTCGAGGTAGTTTTACTACAGTCAAATCTCAAGCCACATATTTCAAGAAAGTTCAACAATGCTTTCCTAGTATCATATTGTACATATAACAGTCGGCAATAGTTTAATCAATAGTTTCCTGCCACTTTTACAATCATTACATACATTCCTATTATTGTCTATAACACACTTCAAAGATCAAAGTGTGCCAAGGAGTCTGACAAACATGTACGGTTAGAACTTCAAGATGACCTAAACGTCGTTGTTCATCACCTTACTGGCCCTCCTCCGTGGATTAAGCCATCTTCAGCCACTCTCTTTCTCACAGTTGCCCATCTAAAGGGATCAAATCCCCTCGATTATCCCTTGTAAAAGGTTTAAAGTTTGTAATAGTAGTGGACAAATCGTTTAGGGATCATGTTTAAAAAAAATGTGATGTAGTCCAGTTCACGTCAGTGATGTAATATGCGACAGTTTTATTGAGTAACCCATGTAATTTGAGTAAGTAACAATAATAAAATGTTATATCAATTAACTCGTATCGACCCAGATAACAAAATGGGAAATGAACATTGTGAGTGGAAATGAACCATGTGGCTACACTAGGCTGTTACGGCTTTAGATCCGTGTCCTGAATTATAATCGAATAACATATTATTTTTTAATTTTACGCAAATAAATACGTTTTATTCATAACATTAATTAAACAAATTATAAAATGCTACTTTAAATTTTTTAGTATCCCTCCTATTCAGATATAATAGATTTACTACTAGAAACTAATGACTGGTTTTATCTTTTATAACATTAAACCATCAATATCACAATGTTTGAAACAACCAAATCTCGGCAGTAATAAGCAGTAGAGTGAACATGCGTAGTAAAGGGAGGTAAATAATGAAAGTGCAGACATGTTAGTTAGCAAGAGTTTCTTGAAAGTGTGTGGGATAGTGTCATAAATAAATTTTATGGTGATGCTCTAGAGAGCTCATTCCAAGTTAAGTAAGATAAAATGTTACAGCAACCTATTCCTAGATAGTATATTTTTTACTGTAATTATTGAGTATATCCTTAATGGATCCTAATCTTTTTGAAGAAAAATAGTATTATTGTCTTCCTTAAAATTAGGAAATTTTCTCTGTTTTATATAAAATTTTAAAAGGTAGTTTACCGAGTAAATTCAGTCATCTTTTACTTTCGTTAACATCGCATATGTGAAAAACGTCCAATAGCAAAAATATACGTTAATAGCAGTTACCCGTGGCTTCTGAAGCATTTTCATAGCGATGAAGAAACAATATAAATATTCTTTTTAAATTTCATTCATAAATTCAAATCATAATCAATAAAAAATATTACAATCTACCGATACTTTTAGGTTTTGAATTCAAAGTACTGGTTTACGGGATCCTGAAGTCGTGAAAATTTGTTATATATGTTCATAAAATAACTTAAACTTTTCTGATCTTCTGATGTTTTGTTATTGAATTGGTCTTACGATTTAATAACAATTGAATTATCTAAGGATAGGTTAGAGGAATCCTAATGACGAATTCGTTAGGTTTTCAGTAAAAAATAATGGTGCTCTATGTAATTTAGAAACGGAAGCGGCATAGTTTAGGTTCATATTATGCCAATGTTCATGGTTAACAGGTTCAGATTATAAGCGGAGTTACTAACGGCTCTTATTTCAGGCTTTTCACGTGTATGAATGCTTCAGGATTGAATGAATTATACTTTTGTAGCCAATTTTGAGTTTCTCTTTGTTGCCCCGGTCATTAAAATATATTTAAAAAATGCACTGGTTCGGTCATTAAAATTACTTTCCGTCTAAAATATTTCAGGTGCCACAGGTGAGTTTGCTTAGTTGCCCTGATCAAGAAGGTATATATATATATACATACGCAGGTCTAAAAAGCGTAGCTCTATAAAAAAAACTAAGATGCGTTTTATATCAGTCTTTAAATCTGTATTACTAGATTGTAATTTTATTCTTGATCTGCCTTAAAGCACTTTCACTAGCACTGCATACTTAATATTTGTTAAATTGCACAGTTAGAATATTTCCAAAAACGAATTTAATATTTAATTTGAATATTTTCTTACTTTATACTCAATAGAGATTAGAGAAAATGTAAAAAATATATGTTATTTACAAGCGTATTCTATCCTTTTAAGAATATAAATGGAAAAAATTAAAATTAGAACAAAATTAATTAAACTTATGATAGATTTCATATTACAATGTTTACACAGAACAATTGAAAATATATAACAGTATATTAAAGATAAAGCTTGTATTGACTACTGGTAACTTAATTACATTTAAACACATAGACCAATATTTAAAACTTTTATTTTTAATATTGTTTATGTTTTAATATTATAAAAATAAAAGTTTTTGTAGCGTTTTTAAAGGTACATTGGTTGATTTTTTAAATTAAAACTTAAATTAAATGAAAATTTTGGGAAAGAAATATTGGGATTTAATTTTAATTAGATTGTGAGAAGTAAAAACGAATATGTAATCCTTTGGCAAGTTAGTGCTAGTAATTTTAAATTATCAGGAAGGCGGTTCACTGCCTTGAATTGATCAGAACTTGTCTTGTTCTGCAGTTACGTTAGATCTGAGAAGGCTATTGTTCTTGAGTTGGATACGGCTGGGCCAATGAGAGAACGCCGCGGATGTCCATCAGAAAGGGAGGAAGGAAAACTATAAAAACGCCAGCTCATAGTTATCGCCCTTCTTTTGGTTATTATCGTGAATTAAGTTGATTACAGTTCGCCGTGTTTCTAAATTTTTTCCGAGAGGGAATTTGAGGTAAGCACCAAATTTATTGTACGTCATATTGAAATAGTTTTCCAGATCTGATATTAAATTTAATTTTGTTGAATTTTTTATAGGAAAAATTAAATTCATAGAAACTACAGAGCAATCTGCATAACTGATTCTCGATGTACAATGAAGCACAATAGAATCAAACAAGTTACATTTGGTTCAAACTTGCAAGAAAAGTGAATTAAAATTGAACTTTGTTAATAACTTTGATTGAATTTTGGAAATGTATTAATTTATTAATATTTAATTTGAACTGTTTTATTATGAATTATTGATTGGAAATTAGTTGAACTTTAAAGATTGTTTGAGAGAGTTGTATCTGAATTGCAAAGACTTGAAAGTTAAGGTTCAACTAGTGGAAAGAGAATTTTAAATTTTTATTTTTGAATTTTGAGTGAACTTAGAAGTGAATATTTTTATTTTAGTTCTTTCCAAGTGGTATTTGATTTTTATATGAAAATTTTTTTATTTTATTTATAGGAGAGCTCTGATTTTTAGTTTGATATATTTGACTGAAATTTATATTTCTTGCCAAAAGACATTTTTTTAATATTAATAACCGGTTTGTCAATTCTTTGCTGAAAATAGAGAGTGATGAAATTATGAAACATTGAACTTATTAATTTGCCAGTTTAAAATAAATGCATTATTTTAATTTAGAACTGTGATTTTTATTTAAGACAAACCAGATTATATTTAATAGTTTAAAAATTTAGTAATAAATTTTACTGAATATTCACTCGCAGCTTACTAATCAAAAAAAATTTTATATCGTCTTGGATGTCTGAATATTATAATCTACAATCCAAGTCATTATAGTTTTTAATATTGGTTTATCTATTTAAATGTATGTTAAAATATAACAGTATCTTTCAATTTGTAACAATATGTGATTACGCTAATGCATTTCTTATTTTGGGAAGTATTCCCAACTTTAGAGGCTAGTGGGATGGAGCACTGAGGTCGGAGAGAAAAATGCATTCATTAGTGTTCCTCTAAGGCTAGTACCCTCCCTTAATAAATTTTAAAACGGTTTTCTGTTTAGTACTGATATTACTAACCCAGTTATTAACAACCCGTCGAACCCAGTTCACAACTAATTCATAAATCGTATAGTTACTTAACCAGTTACTATCACATAACATAGTTATGTCATAGGTATGTTCATAATATAAACATTTACATTAGAGGAATCGGAATAGTATCAATATAGCATGAAAGATGCATACGCCCACTCTGTTGAGCGTGTCCGTGTCACTCAATAATTCACCATGACGAACCGCAGAGAAGGAAATGTCTTCTCACACCAGTTGAATGCCTCAGCAGTTTATTCTTCCTTGAATACTTCAACATCTACCCCTCTGTTTCAATTGATCCGTCCACCGTTCCTTTCTCTTACATCGCTATCACACCTTGTGTTAACTGAAGAGACAAATGTTTCATGCGGCTGATATTTTGTGTTTGTTTTTTAACTGTAAAAACTAAGAGCACTCATTCGAAAAACTCTCAGGAGTCTGTTATTCTTATGTAAATATTAAATATTCGTGATAAAAATATACTGAAATATATCAGGAAACCTTAAGATAAATGGACAGTGCTTCATTGGTAGGAATGTATGTCAAACTATACTATTAATAAGGAGAAATAATAGTTCAATTTTAAAGTTAAGAATAAATTGCATTTCTAATCTTTATTTTAGTCTTCCATATAAGTTAGAATTTGTTTGATACCAAATTTAAAGGCAACCCACCACATTTTATTAATAAGTTTGGTTTCTAACTTATTTCCTCTAACTATAAGAAAGGTATTTCCGGCCGTAGTGGCAATGTATTCTTACCTCGATCTAAAAAATATATACATACATTGGTCTGAAATGTCTAATTTCAACCAATGTTAGTTATCTAATCCCACTCTTAAAAATTTTCGCTGCCGTAGTATCGGTTGCATTACTGATCGATCAAGATAATGTATACATGCATAGGTTTGAAAAGATTTATGTCATGTATTCTCGGTCCCATATAAGCGTTTGCCTTGCGTCGAAAAATTAAATATAAACTAACAAAGATTAGAAGAGGATTGAAAAACGTCTACTTGATACATTGTAATCTACTTCCAGTCTAGAGTATTTCTGGCCGGTGTGATCATGAGGCACGTGTGTCAAAATTTCGTTTTTCTAGGAGACCGGGGTTTT
This sequence comes from Homalodisca vitripennis, assembly GCF_021130785.1. Lineage (NCBI taxonomy): Eukaryota > Metazoa > Arthropoda > Insecta > Hemiptera > Cicadellidae > Homalodisca > Homalodisca vitripennis. The sequence continues at coordinate 104,105,962 of NC_060209.1, forward strand.
TTTAACATAGCATAGTTCGTCTAGGGGTCACAACCCCACTTCTACCCTTATGGCCTTATGCCTTGTCTTCAAGAAAATCCTGTAGTTTTTCTATTCAAACCATGAGGAATACGTGTGCCCAACTTCAACTTTCTGAGATATCGGTAAATTGAACTAGTGACGAGTGGATAAGTGCGTGTTTTATTGGGTAAGCGTTACCGAAGTCTATTACTTGTGGGGCTGAAAAAATATCATTTTTGACTCCTTGTCTATTTTTCCGCACAATATCTCGAAAACTAACCTAAAGACTCGAAATTGTGTATTGAGCTTCATTTCTATATGAGGGTCATTGAAATCAACCATGAAGCGTGTCCCTCCATGGTATTTAGCTGATTATTAGCGAATACTTTTACAGTAGTCTTAGGGTAAGTATGTTAGTAACTAGAAAATAGCAGAATAAATAAATGTGTAAACAAATTCAATAGTATAACTATCCCACAAGTAGAAGAAAGAGTTATATGAAATTGCATGCCTAATCATGAGATGTAGCTGAGCGTCAATAAAGCCTATCACTTAGTAGGCTGACACAATTCCTTGTATCTCTTTGCTATTTTGGAAATTAGAGTAGTAGGTTTGTAATATTTTATAAAATAGGGTTTGAGAAATGTATATGATATTTAGAGTGTAGCATTTAATGCAATAAATATTCAATCCCCTTCTAAAACAATCTGTAGATTAAGTAAATGGATGAGTAAATAATAATTTTCATTGCTCTTAAAACGTCAACTAAATAAGCTCAGGTACATTTTATAAACAGGCTAAAGACATACATATTAAAATATAAGTGCCTGGCATAGTCATTTACCAAATGACACTAGTCATATATTTCCTCAATCACAATTTCATTTTAATATCCAGCGCTCACACCTCATTGATCCGTATCGACAAAGTTGCCGGTTCTCACTCGAGCAACTGAACATTAGATTTCTTCAAAGCGGCTGTTTTTGTACGACTTTCCCACATTAAGATCGGTTAAATTAATGAGAAGCACTTAAAATAATTTGTTATCGGATACATAAATGTATCATTTTATTAATAAAACAACTCTCAGTGAATGATGTTTACCCATTGATAACTTGTCTGAAACGTTTTACGGATGACGAACCTCGCTGTGAGAGATTGATCACGTATTGTACCTGACAGCGACATGCCCGCTATGATTGTTTGTTGTTCTGATAGCTTCCTCCCTGTTCGTCAAACATTCAGCTTGTGATAGAATAGTACTAAATCAATACTAAAACTAAAGAGTTTTTATAGCTTATATTGTAAACTAAACATTTTGTTTACAGTAAGAATGATTTTGAAACTGTGCTAAGGAAAGGGAAACTAAGAACATAGATTCGACCTACTTAACGCTTAGGATGTTTAGATATATAGCTATGTATATAAAAGACAAATCTCTCACTCTCTCACTCAATACTAATTCTCCAACTTGTCAAAATCCCTGACAATTGATATTTGGCACACATATGTATATTCACCTAAATAGAAAAATGTTGTTAAGCTAACTATCGGTTCACGCGCTGTTTCAAAAACTGTTTCTAGTCAAATTTTTCAAACTGACACAGGTTTCTTATTAGTGCCTATAATGGAACGGTTTAACATTAAATCTGTAAGAATTTTTTAAATTTTATAATGAAATTTTTTAAGGTCAGTAAGCAGGTGGTAGAGGGTTTAAGTAAACTTGTTTTTAAAAATGACCCATTTTTACTTAATGTAGAAATCAGATTTTTTACTTTTATCAAAAATACCGTATACCTTAGAATATATAATAGCCTACATTTATTCAAGAGATTTAACTCACTGGAATCATGTTGTATTCACCGGTAAATTCAACCAAACACTAAAGACAATTCAAATATTCTCTCTTTCATATGGGTATAATTGGCCAACATTGTTAATTCGGAATTTATGAACTTATTAACAATAAATAATTATTTGTATTGATATCTGTTTATAATAGTAAACCTTTGCAATTTACCTAATACATTATACTGTATTCTGTTTTACTTACGGAAATGGTGAGTTAAACGTGTGATAAAACTAGTAATAATAACACATAAATATTAAATACTAAATTAATTATAGAATGCAAATTTTACGTTACTGATATTATTATAAATTATGTATTTTAGCTCTGGACAAAAAATAATTCAGTGTAAAAGGACGGGAGGCTGTATATTTTTATAGCTTCTACTGTTTATATATTAGGCGAGAACGTAACCAGGGCCCAAAGTACCTGAATGGCCGAGTAGAGCGCATAATGATCCATAAGACCTACTATCTATTTTAATATTAGGCAACTGTACTGCTCCTATTATGAAAGTAAAGTAAAACTTAAAAAGAAAGCATTGTAAGCTTTAGAAACAATCTAGTTCATTATAACAATTTTTGGTCATTATATTATGTATCTAAAATAACCTTTAATGACGTTTAATTCCATTATATTTCTCTGAGGAATACTAAATTTACTCATATATCGGATAATTTTTTTAACCGTGGTATAGAGAAAACTTGAAATATTCTTAAGGGTTGTTACGTCAGTGAATAAATAATTACTAAAGGGATGATTAGGATAAAAATTTTAAATTACAAGTAAACTGACTTGAGAAACCATTAAACGGTGGCATGTTAACTTTGTACATTCATACTCTACAGTGTATCCTGTCTCGTTGCTCTAGGGTGGATTCCAAGTTGTTTCAACGGGGACATCATCCGCAACGCAAGATTAACAAAGAAACTTTCCTTAATATCCCCCAAATAAATGATGGCCATTCCTTAAAACCTAGTTACTCAGTCAGTCTCGTTCCACAGTTTCGTGTTTCAATTGTGTCTGGTGAAACTCTTAAATTAATATGGAAATTTGCTATAGCAATCTTTGGTAAGGTATGTGTATTATAACCAGAATCTTTATCCCGAATCGTTACACTGGGATATATAACACACTGCATTCAACACGGATGTCGTACCTTAAACTACCATAATTACCGAAATGTTCTCTAATATCCATGACGTAATGTTGGTTACAATTCATATTTAATTTGTCTTCCTATTCAAGTAATTAATTAATCTACATCAAATGAGTTTAAAATCTCATTAAACTGTTAATACTTATCGTGGTGCACATGAAAAGTACAGTCATGTAAATATGGATAACAAAGTTTTGTTCACGTAAAAATCCACCGAACAGGAAAACATAACATATTTCCCTTTCCCAACGCACGTTGCTGTCCCTCTTGGCACATGTCAACGACTTTGCCTACATCACAGAAACGTTTTATTCGTTTACATATCACAGTTGTCGTGTACATGTGCCGATTACACAGTGTGTATAACACTGACAACAAATTCCATCATATTTTTAAAACAACTTAATTAATCATTAAATATGGTAATTTATTAAACTATACAATAAGTCTTTAAAGGTTACAAAAGTAACAAACTATGTTTCTAATTTTCTAATCTATTTTTAATTATTTTATTACAAAGATGAAAGAGGCTTTTATGCATTTTATACCAAAATAACAGTTCCCCAACAGCCACCGCCTGTGTGGGTGTATAGCTATAATGTAATTGGTTAATAACTAAATGTTATTATTAACCAATTAATAGTCGGATCTTTGGGTTGAACGACTAACAATACATTATATAAGGGCAGACCATCGAAAAATAATGAACATAATACAAAAACCCTGTAAGTTGAGACTCTTTTAATATTATTCTAACAGTTAAATGGCTGTATAATAACATAAAATTTCAAACCTACTGCATGTAAAAACAATTAAGTTTAAAAAGCTTTGCATACTATTATTTATCGGATGTTAACGAAAAATGTTTTAAAATAACCTCTATTTATTAAATACGTTACTATTGAGCAATATGATTTAAACACTGAACTATTATTGTTTTTAAAGAAATATGAAATAAACAAAGAAAATAACATGAAAGTACGTCAACCTTATTGTTTTATTGAAAAAAGAACAATTTTTTATGATAAAAACGATTTTGTAAACTTAATATTTAGTTGCAATATTTACTAATACTAAAAATACAAAAAAACTTTTAATATGCGTTTGAGAAACATTAGTGGAAACTAGTTAAGATTAAACAAACGATGAAAAAACAGTTATTTTTAAACTATTCCATTCTCTTATTTGCTCTTTAATCAAAATGTATCTACTTACTTATTTACATTTTAGTCATTCATATTTTTCATTCTCCTCCATCCCCAGCACTCGTCTTCCCTGGACTTCATCAGGACGTAACCGTGGACAAAGCCGGCGTAGTGCAGTTTCCCTCTCGCCCTCAGACCCCTGTCCCTTTTTTTCTGGGGGTAAGATGTTCATTGATGAACACCTTGGTCGTACGGAACGTTGTTGGAATCTCCGGTGCTACAAGGTTTATTTTAATCCGTACAGCTGCCAGGCACATTTCCCTGACCATCCTCGACGTAAACTGCACGATGAGAGGAGTGTGTGGGTGTTTACGAGAGAGGTGAAGTCTGTGTGCGATCGACATATCTTCCCTCTTGTTGTCGATTCCGATGACACTCGCTATCTCCCCTAGAATCTTGGAGACGCCCTCCCCTGCATCTGCGGGATGCCGATAATCTCCAGATTGGCTGACCGAAAGTGCTGTTCCACATCCTGCACTTGCAGCTTCAATTCCCTCAACTCGTCTGTCAATCGTACATTTATCTGTTCGAGCGTAACGCTGCGTTGCTTTAACTCTTCTTGACCCTTTATCTAATGCTTCCACGTTAGTTTTCAGCGACTGAATATCTTGTGACAGTATTTTGATCGAAAAACACCTCATCAAATTTACTCTGTACTGTGGAAATAATTTCGCTTCGTAGAGATTTAATGCTTCCAAGATTGTCTTCTTTACTTCGACGACGTCTTATATACTGGTAACTGAAACTCTCGAGTTTGATTTGCTCACAAAAGCATCACACTTTCTCGTTTTATTTTTTGATTGGGTAAATCGAGCAGAATCAACACGTGTACAAGCAGGATGAAACTCCAGTTTACAACCTGTACATTTTGCCACAATGTCCGTTGCCTCAAAATCCAAAATAATTTGGCACACTTGCTCGCTATTGTACAAAACACTACGATGTAAATAACACTGAGAATATATTATTGCAAGATAATTGCAGAAAATAACTCGCGTACAACAATCGAGTGAGCGGGCCGAACAGGATTATGCACGGTATTAGCGAACAAAGTTCACTGCTGATAAACGAAGCTCATTGCCCATCTGCTGCCTGATAACGACAGACGCTTGAAGAAATAACTTATCCAAGGTATTAATTGTGACAGCACAAAAGTGAGCACTCAGTCTGTCCTCTGTAGAGTGATAAGCTCAAATAGCTCAGATAGTAAATATTTGAACAGTAACGATTAAAGTTACGTGGCGCACCCTTAGTGACGCTCTTCAGAACTAACTGAAATAATCCTCCGTAACTCAGCACTATTCATCCGTATAAATGATACATCTTTAATACAATGTTATGTAGGATTTAAACTTTAATATTCAGCTACCTATGCTATTTTTACTGGCATAAAAATAAACCTTTTCTCATTGAATTGAATTAAATAAATAGGTTACATTAACTGTAATATACAGCAGAGTATTAACGTAAAATGAATTGTGGTGGTTGGCTGTCGTATTATATGTTGGACGATAATATTCATCGATTGTCTGATTTAAGTTCATGTTCATTATGTTTTAAGCTGGTATTAGTAGTTTGACGAGTATTGCTAGTATAATAGACTTCTTTCACATTACCCTAAGAAGAAAATAATGTGATTGGCGTGACGACTGTTTAAAACTACCAGAGATGAAATTAACCCTCGTTCCACGGTAAACTGTGTGTACTGACAGACAATGTTTCCTTTGTTAGTGAAACATTATGGCTGGCCACTGTTGATGCAAATATCATAAAACAGTACTGTTGTCTATATAAGATGTATCCATTTTTGTGAGTACAATTAACTAAAATATCTACAAACTAATAAACAGTTTTTATTCAGATAGCAGACAATTTTATAACGTATTTTATCTTAATAACATTAACAAGGTACCAGTAAACTACCACATGTAGTGTAACAGACTTTGCTAAGAATGCACGTAAAGTCTTCGTAATCTATTGTTCATTTCGTATTCAAGATTTACTACGGAAATAAATTTACATAAAAATTACCTTCAGTTGATTTCTTTGTCCTTTATTTAAAGTTTGTTATTGACGATAACAATGAAAGGATTGAAAGGATAACAGTATTTCGGAAATTTTTCATGGTTATAGGTTATAAAAGGAATAACGTGTGTTAAAAATTAAGTTTCATGCAAAAATTAAAGCCTCCGGAAGAATTCTTTTCTTGTAGTTTACAGCAGTAAAAGAGTTTTCAGAAATAAAACCTTGCCACTGATTTTGACAATGACTTTCCATTTTATTAAGTTACGATTTTATTTTTACTCTACGAATAAAAATGTAACAAATCGAATCTCGTCTTTTTGTACTCAGTTTGTTTATATATTTATTTATTCAACTACTTTCTCTTTTGTCATCAAGGTTACAGATAAGGCCAATGTAAAGATGCATGTTAATACTCAGCCAAATCACAACAAATGGCATGTAACATCATCCAACCCTTTACTGCTTATATAGAAATGCTTTATGCAAAGTCAATAAGTCAGTTCGTTTTTCGAGATATTATGGAGACAACAGACAGACAAACAGATAGAAATTATATTTTTCTAGTCTTCGCTACCTCTCAGCTAACTAGATCACACAATAAGATGCGTAAGACATACTGCGCATACGTTTCTTATACAACACTGTATGATCTCAACGTGTGCAATAAGGGATTGACATCAATAGCAAACAGCACGTTTAAATTTATTGGATGTAAAGATAAACTATTTATCGTTTCCTGTTACACTTGTTATATCATCACGACGCTATATCCGTGACTCCTAGCAGTAAAGTCACGTCTATGAAAATCTATTGTCAATAGCTTACAGCTACATTTCTGCTACCAGACAGTGATAAAAAACACGCCAACAAAATTTTTAGAATATCAATATTATGAAAATGTACAAAATTCCCAGTTTATTGTATCACGCTGTTGTGTTATTTATACAAGAAAGAAAATTGTCTTTTTTCTAGTAATCCTTCGTTAACTAGAAGGTTTATCTAGTGCATCCTGTAGTGTGTGTAGTACATCCTGTTTTTGTAGTCGCAATGGTAGTGCATCCTAGACAATGTTATAAGTAATACATTATCTCAGAGAAAGATTTATCCTGTCACTTTGAACTAGTTGAAACTTTTAAGTGCTCTCATTAGTTCTATGATCGCTTTAAGCTTAGGATAGCTATTTATTTTGTTTTAATTCGTGGCTTTTTAAATATCTTATCTGGCGATTGAAAACAATCACGCCCACAATCACGCCCAAACAATTTTTTTCAACAAAGTTTTTCACGTTTAGTAGTTTATACTGTAAAAGTAAAATTTTTCATTCATCAATCATATTGATTCCTTGAAAATGCTTTTATATACTAGTGCTTTGAAAATAATAACCAACTGGATAACGTAATCTGGCCAACATAAGCTTAAGAAACATTCTGTAGAACAAGTTAAGCCGCGATCAGGGACAGGCTAGACTCCTTGTCTCCAGGGTGGGTAAGGCAACAGACGTTACCCACCCTGTATTTCCCTAGCGGCTGTGACACATTTCAGCCAAGTAGTATTAATCCATTTTCTGTTTGGCAACGTGTTTTTGTGGCGGAAAAAGAATGATCTTAGCGCCTTTTGACAAAAACCATTTTAACCAATTCTTATACCTGTTTTTATAATTCTTTGAGACTAAATGTTCAAATTTGGTCAAATTATTGTATTGCTTTATTAGCACAACAAAAATAGTAATTCAATCTTGTTTTCAAATAAAACACGTTAGCTCCATGACGTGTTTTAAAATTAATTTAAACATTTATACCAAAAATTAAGTTGAAACTTCACTACCCAATTAACTTTATTTCCTTATATACTAAAAAATTTATTCGTTTGAGATATATGATATAATTTTTAATAGGATTTATCAAGGAATTATACTATTTAATAATAGAAAGTACCAACAATGATTGAATTTAAGGGTTTTCTACGGTAGATTTTGTTAAAACACCTACTTAATAACGTTTTAAATTACTTTTCACTTAAAGATAAGTATTTCTAAAAGGTTAAAAAACTAGTTTTTAAAACAGTGTTGAACTTGTAAATGTTCTTGAATACTTAGTACTATAAATTAAGTTGGTTTTTACAAATAATTTGGTACAATAAATTAAGTTTAATTCAAAACACTATTAATATTGATACTTTCTGGAACTTTTGTAAAATGTATATTTTCACTTCTAGTGTTAGTAGTATTTATAGAGTCCACATTTAATAATGATAATACGACAAAATGTAATACTGTAATAACTTTTTAGTATTCTTTAATTATATACTACTGAAATATGTACGATAATCACTTTCAAAATATATGAATACCAGCACTTAATCGGGGCTTAGCACCCAGTTTCTTACCAAATAATACAAACACCATAGGTATATATCTTTTATTCGGTATATTAGACTAAGTAAACGGTCTAGATATTAATTAAAGATGACTGAAAATAATTCAATCTCCTGAAAGAGAATTGAATAATTTGAATGTTTGAAGACTACTATTTAGGTCTCTGGATTCAGAGAGCGAAAAAAGTGTTTAATATCCTACTAACCATACAAGAATTTCACCGCATACCATGTATTTCATTGAATAGCCCCTACGATTTCAGTATTACTTGAAATTAGTAAAATGACTAGATAGTCACAACTGGGTGACTAACTTTCTCTTAACTAATAGATGAAGATCTACAGTCAATAAATAAATACTTACATATTTGTTGCAAGAGGGTTCCAATAAACATTAACGATTTAACGCAAAATTTAATACTATAAAAAATCCCAAAACTCCTGTATTATATGTGCTACCCAAAATTCACAAACCTGCACGCCCTTCTCCTGTAAGACCCGTAATATCAGATTGTGAATCTCCAACCAAACGTATTTCCAGCTATGTAAACTAACTTCTAAAACCTTTTAAACATTTAGAAAAATATGAATCACTTCATTGAAAGCCCTAGTGAAATCGGACAAAAACATCGGACAATGACATTAGGTTAGTAACTATGGATATAAACTAATATACAAACATTCCCCATAATGAAGTTAAAGAATCTGTACTGGAATGGAACAAAGATGGCACCTCCTTATGCAAACCTATTTATGGGTAAGTTTCAAGAGGATTTGCTTGAATTTAAGTTACACAAACTTCTTTATTGATGATATTATTATGATCTGGGAACACAATATTGGAAGCTTTTTAGATCAACCGAAATCCATTTTCATTTTTAAAACTCACTTGGAACATTGGGGCATGTTTGGATATTAATGCTTTCATTAAATCAGGATTCGTAAAAATCGAAATGTATATGAAAGGAACTAAAACAATGAACTACTCACATTACAATACCTTCCTACTCAGATTAAAAAATCAAATATAAAAATTGCTTACTGATATTTATGATTATCATTAATATAGAAATAAACTAAGCAAATCCTTTAATGGGATAAAATATTCCTGCGAAATTACAAATAATCAAATATATAAATAAGTAATATACTCGTAAATAACAAAAACCGTAATTATAATTATACATATGACCAAAATGTTTTCAAATGTTTTGTGATGTACTCAAAATATGTTTCAAGGCGAACTAGAATTACTTTTATAAAAAATTAAAAACCTGGTACGGCTAAAATTATTACCTAACCAATCCACACACCAGTAAAATTTATTTATGACGTCATTGTTGTAAGCTGTAAATGTTGTGCTACAAGTAAAAATTATAATTCCTTCAAACAAAAACTTTCAGAAATTGCACAACGAAGAAAACTCGTGAATTAATAATAATATCAAATAAAAAATATGACAATTTATTTATAAATTACGTTCTAAATTTTTTCCAAAAGATGTAGATTTACTACAAAATCCTTTAAATAAAAGAATAAATAATCATCGGGTTTCTTTGAATCGGCAAGATGATAAAATAGTTTCTCAAAATATATTGGCAAATAAGGAAGATTTTCATACACTTTATAATTTAAAGGAGAATCTCCTTATAATAATAATAATGATATTGTAAGAATTCAATTGAATCATTTGTATTGTCGTTTCGACTAGACAAGATGTGATTTTAGAACGGAGGTTTTTGAATTATTACAGATATTATATTTTATACTTTGTCTATTTATTTTCCTGCTTTCTGCAAACCTTAGAACTAGTATCTCTCTAAAGATTCTGTGTTTATCTACCACTGTTGTAAACTATTTTATAAATTTAAAGTTTTTAAAAATTAAATCCTTTTTAAACTATACTAGGAGAGTAAATATTAATAACACAATGTATACATTAATTGAAAACCAATCAATGCGAGGTAACTATAGAGTACGGCAAAATCAATTTACCACACAATAAACTACATCAGTATTCACGTTATTCAACTTTGATTGGCGATGCATGTCTTCGTAGCTTACCACCCTTCCTGTATAGAATTCGATTCAATCTGCTCAAAGAAAATATTAATAAAATGGTAATTCAATATTGCTTTCTTCCTATAACGGATTAGAACCTATTACAATTTTGAAAAACATATAAAAATAGTTTTATAAAATAAAGGCATAATTTATGTATTATAAATAATATTCTTATTTTTTTAACAGTGAACATTTGAAATTAAGTTATTGAGTAGGATATGAAACTACAAGTAATGGCTAAGGATGAAGAAGTATAAAATTGTTCAGTGTTTTACTATATCAAAAAAGAGATAAAGAGTTAAATACAAATGTCGCATTATTAGAAATTATGATAAGAAAATATATCTATTTTTGTATAAAATCATAACTAGAGTTCTCAAAGGCAAAAATATCTATTCCGGAAGTAGAAATTTTAAATTAGAAAGGCATAAAATTCTCAGATCTTTTAGTGTCAAGGATACTTCCATCTTGGAATCTTTAAGTTATCATTACTTAATACAGTACAATACGAATTTTAATAATGCTTGTACTTTATTTTATATACTACAAGAATGGTAAATTTCCAGTTGTTGAAACCTTAAGGAGTTTGAATGAAAGTAGAGTTAGGTTTATTATAGATACTGGGAGCTACCCTAGTCTTTAAACTTCCAGAACTAGGTGTTTAAGGAAAATAATATCTCCCAAATGACGAATTAATCAGTATGTAAGTAGTTTCAAAGAATGGGAATTTCTAAATGAATCAATGACTGGGTGATGCAATAACCCGTAGGTATTAAGTAGTGGGGTTCTATAAATCACTTTGTTCTAGAGAGTTTGATGTGTACATCCCATAGGCTTTTAGGAATCTCAAGTGATATTTAAGGAGAGGCCGATCCCCTTTTAAGCCTTATTTTGCCCATTTTCGTGGGCCACTGGCCTGTGTGAGGATCTTATCAAACAGAATAAGGGGGAGAATCGATATAGTACGAGATTGAGGTACTGATTTCTCTAACTCAGACCCAAATTCCAACGACTTAGACCGCTCGGCCATCGGCACTACCTATTCTAAGTGGATTAAAAAAAAACTATGTTTTATCATCAAACACTTTGTTAATCTATTAACCCAACAGTCTTTTTTTATTGAGATTTGTTGGCTCTAACATATTTATCATGCTGCGGTCTATGATGGTTGCACACAATGCCCGCCAGCTCCATGTCAACTGTACCTTTCATAGTAATCCTAGTGTATAGTAGTGTCACAAAATCCTAGTATCACAAAATAGAATGATTTTATAACAATCAAATCATTCTATTTTGTGTATCGTAGTTTTCACTAAAAGCCGACGAGATTTTATATTATAACTATATTGACCATAAATAATAATAAATCAGGATTAGAGAATATATTACACTATACCTAAGAACTCCATTCACGTATCTCTGTTTAAACTGCCACGAGTGTTATTTCTTAAGCAACATGAATCTTCTTACGTTGATCCGAATACATATTCACATACAGAAATCATACGACTTTTGTGAAACACTATTCAATATTTATTCTGTAATCAGTGATAATATTATGTTTTCTTCTTGTAATGGATGTATTAATAGGCCTTTTTATCTAAATATTATATGCTATAGACAAACAATTGGTTTAATTAAGTATCGTTTGTTTAATCTAGAAGGACATATTGCTGTTATCTGTTAGAACAGTTTTTTAACCTCTTAAGTTTTATTTAATCGTAATTACAACATTTCAAAACTAAATAACATTATTTTTTCATATTAAAGCCAAATCTAAATGTTATGTCAGACAATCAAATGCTATTAAAACGTAAAACAAGACAATCTATGCTGGAAGTTTAAATGTCAGAGGAGCTGAGTTTTCTTAGTATGATGTAAAGGTAACACCGTCACAGAGTTAGCGTATATACGAGTTAACGCCAATGTCTTCCTAAAAATACATTGCATTAATTCATTATTATTTGTGATATTAATGTAAGTCATATTTTCATTTTATATACAATAAGAATTGTTTGCAGGTTTAACAAGTTTAATATATTGCTTTCAATTTAAGGTATTTAGTAAAGACAATGGATAAGATTTAAACAATACTACGATTGTAAGTTACTAAATATAAATCTATAATTTTTTTTGTTCAAATAAGATGTATATATTAATTATGATATATTACAATTTGAATTATTTGCTTAGATACGTGACGGAATTTTATATATTCATTTATATAAAAATATAAACATATTAAAGTAGCAATAGTTTCCAGACTGTTATGCGAAAAAAGGGTAAAGTCTCATGATAAATCTGTTTAAAATATGTTATGGTCTCCTTTATTTTAGTAATAATTATAAATATGACCTATTAAAATAATATTATTCAAAAATTATGATTCCTTATATGTATTATGTACTATTAAATATTTTGTAAAAAACCACTTAGAACTCAAATGTTGTGTTTTAGTGTCAGACTTATAGTTTCTGCAGAATTATTTATATTTTAACTTAGTAGCTCTGCAGAAAGTGGTTGGTGGTGTGAATTATCTTGTGTCTGCTTGCTCTCAGTATTTAATGTGGAGTTATGTTACGTAAACGATGTTCTCTGTTAAGTGCATTTTTACATTTCTTTTTATTTAAGAAGATCAAACCTCCAACGCAGAATGAACATGCCACATTATTTTGGTACGAGAACGATATTTTATGAACTTATTACATTATAATATTACAGTTAAAACCCCAATTTCATGATAAACTAAAAACATTATTATTTCTGTGGCAAATGTAACAAAATTCTTATTTATGTTAAATATATATATATATATATATATATATATATATATATTTATATATATATATATATATATATATATATATATATATATTTATATATATATATATATATTTATATATATATATTAAATTGTATAAATGGCAATTGCCTTATTTAATTTCAATAAACATTGTTTATTGAAATTTTATATATATATATATAATTCCGGTAGTAATAAAATAATTTCCAAATTGGGGAATTATACACAGGTATTCAACGTCTTTATGATGTAAATTGTGGTCCACGATATACTTACTGAAGAAACCATAACTGACATATCATTTCGAACTAAAAAATAACTAAATTGCTAAATTTCTTTAAAAAAGTGACTTCCATATTATTTTTTCCGCTCACTGAACACATTATAGATTTAAAGCGAGTTTTTGTTTCCAGTTTAACTTTCCCCTTATAATGACTCCAAACCTCAACGTTTCGCAGAAGAAAGTTGTTTTCTTATCTATTTGTTTTTCCTTACCGTTTCCTCTCTGCTATTTGCTTCTTTAATAAATGTTGCAATACCTGTTTAATTATGACTTTACGTTTTTAATATTAAATATATGCTCGAAACGTAAGTAGTTTGTCTTTAAGAAAAACAATCTGAACTTTTTTTATTTTTACTTTCTTATTACTGAGAAGTATTTATTCTGTGTGATGCTTCCTAAAATATAAATTGGATTTGACGTAATTTAGTATGCCCTTGTACCGAATGGACAATACACATGGGGTTGGATACCGCAGAGGTCGTAGTAATGAATATTCGAAATTCGAAGTTGACGTTTATGTTTGATATTGGCATATAAACATACCTGTAAAAGCACCACTTCTAGTTGGTAAAATAAAATAAAGTATTTCCACGATGCTGCCAAATAGAGTGTAAATGAACTAAAATATTATACCTTGAGATGGGCCTAGATACTCTAATGTTCTATGGATTGTACCTTCGAAATTAATAATTATTAAAACTTTAAAAATGACTTCCCTTTGCGATGAACTCGACTCACAAACTAACCACGACAACGTGGTCTCGTGAGAAGGACATCGCCACAAATATTATCCAAGTTTATCTGGCAAATAAAACACATTCAAGGTAAGTCACTTTACAATTTATAATTTTACTTTACATTACATTCAAATTAGATGTCTCGCCTAAAAGGGCTAACTTATGATACGAAAATATAAATGTTTACTTACGGAAAAGGCGCGCTAGATGTTACTCGGCAGCAGGAACGGCAGCTACAAAGTTCCCGAGGGAAAATATTAATACGCGTGCCAATTAGGTTATCAATCCGCCAAGAATTTAGTTCCAAGAACATCAGGTGTAACTTATACTAACCAGTAACAAGTAACTGGGTTGCGAAAATATGTACTATATGTAGTACAACTCGGTAAGTATAATAAAAGAGTACACATTACTGTAGATGATGCCCTCTCATTCTAAAACATTACGCTGAATATTAACATTTTAATTCAGTAGTTACCTTATACTACTAAGGAAAACATGTTTAAAAATACCTTATGCAATTCACCCAAAACTCTTACCCGAATCTTGTTAACTTTGTTTGCCATTACACAATACGAATAAATATAACTTCAGTCTGGTCTGTTTACTCGTACAGTTTGTTTCACGTGCTACTACAGAAAGAATGTCTGTATCTCGATATAGACCAATCAAATAATATTTTATCTCACTTTTCATTTTTTTTACAACCTTGAAGCCTGAAATTTAATATAAGTGATAATAATATAATGTCATAATATAAACATGATAAATAACTAATACATTTCGCTATGGTAGCATATATTAGGCAAATATAATTCAAGAAGCATGCTAAAGTCGGGTTGATTTTCAGAGGTTGAATATTTCATGACAGTTAGAGAGCCTCTCTCGCAGTAAATCCCCGCAGCATCTACAGAGGCGCATTTCATGTAGATGAAACACATCCAGCTGTGTATAAAATAGCATAATAAATACTTCATACAGGATATTTGAACCAAGAAGCCTCTACAGACCATAATAAGTAAGGTGGTCTGGTCTTATTAAGATTTATATAAAATCTGGTGGTGGATTTTATCCATAAAGTCAAAGTAACTATTTCAGTATAGTTTATGTCAATTAATAATTAAAAAAGTGATGGCTCAATCGAGCAATTAATACTATTTCAATAATTGTTTAAACGTTAGCATAGAACTAACTGAAATGGTATATTGAACTATTAATAATGTTTTATGTCCGACAAACGTAAAAGACGTACTAGAGAAGTCAAATTCTGTAATAAGTTTAAGATCTTAAGAATACAAAAACCTTTTTTATTATTTTATAAAAAGACATATGTACGCTAGTCAAAATTGAAAGTTAGGGTTCTCTATAAACATACCATATACGGTATGTATATATGTTCTAACTCAATATATGGTTTAATATCAGTGTTTATTTAGATACAATATCAAATCTGAGGTACTTAACTAATACAGAAAAGAGTATCATCACAATACAGTTATATAGTTTGCTATAGAATTTTTCTAAACCTAAGTAGATATCAATAAAATAATATCAATTAAGCATTTTGTTAACGAATCTTTTGTTAAGACCGTCAAATAACGTAGTTATCAACTCATTTAAAACACCACCTAAACTTAAAAAAATTAAATTGATGAAATATTACAAAAAACTTTTAACACAGAAAATCTGAACAAACAATTTAGTTTCATATAATTAAAAGAGAATTTGTTTATTTTTACTATGTAGATACTTATCAGATTAAAGAAGCAACTATCACCGCAGGAGAACGAACCTTGTTATTTGTTACGAATAATCACTAACAGAATTAGATCCATATAATATGTCAGTGATGGTAATATTAGTTACGAATAAAAATTGTAAAAATAAAATCTTTTATAACTTTTTGTTGTTCAGGCACAGCTGAAGAGTCTGTAAGGTGTAGTTTTGTGAAGAGTAATTTATTCGTGTAAGGGAAATTAAATATTTCTTGTGTGATGATTATGCAGTATAACACGTTATAAGTATTTTAAAAGAATATACTCCCGCCAGATAGATAGCAAGATGTAAATATATATACATATATATATATATATATATATATATATATATATATATATATATATATATATACATATATATATATACATATATATATATATATATATATAAATCTACATAAATACTTGTATGAATATATAAATTATATTTCTAATGTACAATGTGCATTAAAATAAAAATAAATTAGTAACTGAAAAGTAAACATGAAATAAATTAAAATATTTATTTCCATACAGTATATTTACTAAAAATACTAGTAAAAAAGTTACGAATATTAAAAACCCTTGTTAGGTAAAAATAATTCAGAAATTACGAAATAATATTTTATGACAGGTTATCTAAATCGAAAAACAATGCCTTAGATGTTATTATATTCAAAAATAGATTGTAGAAAATAAATATTCTAACGTAAAACTCTTTATTGCTTCAATTAAAACTATAAAATCGTTTAAATTATGAAAAGCTTAGTTATCTGACATACTTGGCTATTTTTATACTGTAATAAGCCAAAACATCAAACCCTGCAAACAAGGAAACTTTACAGCCAATAAATCCCTTATTTAACTTCTTTTTCATGTTTTTGTATATTATTAGACAGGTATAGAAAATGTTTGACTTTATCCTTGGTAAGCTTTCGAATACATTACAGAATTTACAGCAGTTAAAGTACTGAAATTACATACCATGTAATACGAGAAATCCATCTTTTAAAGTTTTCTGCCTTTCTTTTAAAAGAAAGTATAGTAAATTATTAGTTTAGTTTTCAAAATTATAAGGCCGAGACCTACGGATAATTGCACATCCTGCAATTTAAAGTTTATTATTTTTATCCTACGTCAAAATCTCGATTAAAAAAGAGAGGTCAATACTTTTTCATGTAAGTAGAGTAAATGGACACGATGTACAGTCCAATTTGCGTGAGATTGATAGCGTATTGATCGTGTGGTGGACATGTCCTTAATAATTGTTCTTGATGTCATAGTTTTATCTCTCATCATAAAACATTCAATGTTATCATGCTACCTTAAGTAAATAGACTTTATGTACAGTCACACTATGAGAGATTGATATTGATCGTGTGGTGGACATGTCCTGGATGATTGTTTGTGTTGTCATAGCTTTATCTCCCTTTGTAAAATATCCACTGCTATAATGCTACCTCGAGTAAATGTAAATAGATATTGACCATGTGGTGGACATGTTCTTGATGGTTGTGTTGTCATAGCTTTATCTCCCTTTGTAAAATATCCACTGCTATAATGCTACCTCGAGTAAATGTAAATAGATATTGACCATGTGGTGGACATGTTCTTGATGGTTGTGTTGTCATAGCTTTATCTCCCTTTGTAAAATATCCACTGCTATAATGCTACCTCGAGTAAATGTAAATAGATATTGACCATGTGGTGGACATGTTCTTGATGGTTGTGTTGTCATAGCTTTATCTCCCTTTGTACAATATTCACTGTTATAATGCTACCTCGAGTAAATGTAAATAGATATTGACCATGTGGTGGACATGTCCTGGATGGTTGTGTTGTCATAGCTTTATCTCCCTTTGTAAAATATTCACTGTTATAATGCTACCTCGAGTAAATGTAAATAGATATTGACCAGGTGGTGGACATGTCCTGGATGGTTGTGTTGTCATAGCTTTATCTCCCTTTGTAAAATATTCACTGTTATAATGCTACCTCGAGTAAATGTAAATAGATATTGACCATGTGGTGGACATGTTCTTGATGGTTGTGTTGTCATAGCTTTATCTCCCTTTGTAAAATATCCACTGCTATAATGCTACCTCGAGTAAATGTAAATAGATATTGACCATGTGGTGGACATGTTCTTGATGGTTGTGTTGTCATAGCTTTATCTCCCTTTGTACAATATTCACTGTTATAATGCTACCTCGAGTAAATGTAAATAGATATTGACCATGTGGTGGACATGTCCTGGATGGTTGTGTTGTCATAGCTTTATCTCCCTTTGTAAAATATTCACTGTTATAATGCTACCTCGAGTAAATGTAAATAGATATTGACCATGTGGTGGACATGTCCTGGATGGTTGTGTTGTCATAGCTTTATCTCCCTTTGTAAAATATTCACTGTTATAATGCTACCTCGAGTAAATGTAAATAGATATTGGCCATGTGGTGGACATGTCCTGGATGGTTGTGTTGTCATAGCTGTATCTCCCTTTGTAAAATATTCACTGTTATAATGCTACCTCGAGTAAATGTAAATAGCATATTGGCCATGTGGTGGACATGTCCTGGATGGTTGTGTTGTCATAGCCTTATCTCTCTATAAAAAAACATTCGCTGCTTCCAAAGTAACTAGGGTAATTATTTTAGGTCTATATATCATAGTCTTGACTGGTATTCTTGTATTTTAAGGATTTTTAATTTAAATAATGTTTTTTATATTGATTGTTAATGATTAATGTCTTAAATGGTATTGTGTAAAATGACTTAATATTACTTATCTTTATGTGTGGTTTTCATTGAAAATAACTTAAAAATTGAAATTACTTAGTTGTTAAATGTTTTTAAATAAATTGTACTATCAAAACTTAATTAACAAACTGTATGAAACATATTTACACCGTAATAAAAAGTGGTGCATGTTAGATTGGTATATTGACTATATGAATTATAGGGATTTCTTATTAAAATTTTAAAATATTGCATAATATTGCTAAATGAAAAACACAATTCTATTCTGTTTCGTTAACTCTACCATATAATGTAACTTACGCGAAAATACATAAAATTAATTTGGATTTGAATTTCCATATCAAACAGACCTTGGCGTGCGTTGAGCAAGTAATTATAATGTGCAAGTCAGCACCAGGATAATTCGTGACTGTTTCAGCAGTTAACTTTACTTTTAGTTGTGAGCATCTCACTTTGGTTGTTCTTAAATGTACTGCTTAGTAAATCCTGTATAGCGCTTTTTAATTACAAAATCTTTGTTATTGTATCTCATATATGTATATATATATATATATATATATATATATATATATATATATATATATATATGTGTGTGTGTGTGTGTGTGTGTGTGTATATATATATATATATATAAAATTAATGTTGGAAGATTTCTACTAAACACACACACACACACACACACACACACACAAATATAAATATATTTATTTATTTATTTATATTTGTGTGTGTGTTTATGTTTAGTAAAAATTTTTCAACTTTATTTAGACACAACGTCACACAGGATAAACATTAAACCTCTAGTTTGCGTCATTCTTCGCTATTGTAATATATTTTAGTACCTTTGAAATAAATATTACTAGAAAGAGATTATCATTAAAAACATTCAAATTTCCCCCAAACTAACTAATTTCCAAGACAGCTGTTGAATTTTTTCATAAGCAAAACCTCCTAGTTTTGGTTTTTTAGACATTTGCTGAAATAAATATATATCTTCATTTTATAAAAAATAATTTTTAAGTAACAACTTTTATTAGAGCCTGTATTTGATGTTAACATATGATAATTTCACCACCAAAAATATTGCATTAGCTGATTAATGACAATATCTGGAGGTCAGCCGCTTTGCCAATTAGTAATGAAAGCATTCAGCCATTTAAATGACGTTTTACACGTTATCGTATAAATAACGTTTTATCTTAAATACATGGTTGTAGTTTGCTTACTTGATGCGAAAGTACTACATGGCTATCTAAGTTAAGATCCATTGTGAAGAGAGTCTTCTTGTACTCGATGTGTTCATGTTTCTCTAAATATAACATAAAGAATTTACAGTGGGAAACTCTCTAACTTTCATGAAATATTCAACATCAACACCACTACAGGTGTCTGCTCTGATGAAATTTGTGTAATACATGCAGGAATATGATACTATACAAAATGCAATTGCAGTTTCATACCTCCATCATTCATACTCGTAAATCCATAGTAACAAGTTTGTTACTCATTTATTTAACAATGCATCGAAGAAAATTAAATATTTGAATATTTCCAAAGGCGGTGACCTATTACTAAGGCTTTGACATGCAATCTAGTATCAACAGGCTGATACATATATACTCGTACAGGCAATGTATCTGTTTCACTGGCTGTCTATCAATCAGTACAATGCTAACTGTTTGTGTATATTACAGGTGCAACCAAATATTGACAGGAACAACCACAAACCACAACTTCTGGTACAAATTTATTGGGGTGCATAATCGGTGCAACAACAACATAGACTTTTAATACATCTATCTTATTTCGATTGTTAAATGTTTTGTAACATTTTATACTTATTAATATTTTAGTCTGTGGTATTGAAATATTTTAATATAAAAAAAATACCTTGATAAAATTTTAATATCAATATTATAAAAACCCGTTCTTATTTAAAATTATTCAATCAATAGTATTTAATAAGAAATGTTAACTAAAAATAATTTGTAATCTCGCCCATTCGGTTTTCTTCTGATGGAGCTCATATTTTAATGCGTTATACAGTATAGATGTGTGTGTGTGTGTGTGTGTGTGTGTGTGTGTGTGTGTGTGTGTGTGTGTGTGTGTGTGTGTGTGTGTGTGTGTGTGTTAAAATCTTTAAACTTTCGTTTATTGGCGAGACTATGTTTAGTGGCATTTCTTAAAAAACAAATATCAGTTTTAATTGTTTAATAAAAAGTAGATTTAAACGTAGACATAAATCTTAAATCAGAACATTGTGTCTTATTGTATTGAGTGTTGTTACGAATAATCACTAACAGAATTAAATCCTTATAAATCAATGAAATTTTATAAAACATAATGGTAATATTAGTTACGAACAAAATTTATAAAAATCAAATCGTCTATAACTTGTTGTTGTTCAGGCACAGCTGAGGAGTGAAATATTTCTTGTGTGATAATTATGCATTATATTTTGGTACAGTACGCGATTCATAACTATTTTTCTTTAGTGTGGTGTAATATTTGCGTTTGTAGTGGTAACATATAAGCTAGACACTTATAAATGGTAAAAGAGCAGATGTGAAAGTCAGCAGAGTTCCTTGAAACAGTCCGGGACAGGGCAATAAATAAGTTTTATGGTCTAATGCAAGGGACCTCATGTCTAGTTAAGTAAGACACAAAGTAGCTGTAAAATGTTCTTGATTATATATATATATATATATATATATATATATATATATATATATATATATAAGTTGGCTATGTATGTAATACCTTCCAAAATGTTAAAACAAGATAATAGAGAACCACTAAATTATGTAAACATATAAATCAAACAAAGATATTTGAAATAAAAACATTTCGCAGGACCACAGCACGAACACACTGTGTAAGCACACGAACTACTGTTTTATAAAATTGAGAGAGGTATATTTATTCAGAAAGAAATTGATCGTCAACCAGGCCAGTTATCATGTTAATATAAACGGCGAAATTCGGGCCTGGATAGAACTAGTTCTGTTGCCATACCAAACGTATACTGTGCCATACCATTGGAAACGGAGATCATCCATTGTCTTACCATCCCAATTAAATGAAAATGGTACTTTCAAGTAACCAAAAAAATGTTTGAAAATTCCTATTACTTTTTAAATTACGTAATCGGAGATAGTGTTTTTTACTAGAGATAGAGAAAATAGCCATAATTATGGCGCAATGGCGTCTTAGCTCTGAGTTATTTTTCATATGAGTTCTGCCATTTTAAGGAAATCTGTGATAATTATACCGCTGTCAATAAGAATTAACAAGGTGATAAAAAGAGTGGCGGAGTCATTTTCTGACTCTGATGGCACTGCTATAACAGGTAATAAGAACATGAGAATATGTGGAGTATGCCAACTTCATATACAGTAAAAAAAACCAAACTACTTTTTATACCGTTATCTGTTTCTGACAAAGGCGACCGTTTTCTCTTTGTATTCAAGTACATATTTACTAAATAGTTTCCATTTACACTGAGGCGGAGCATATTTAAACTAGTAGCTAATAGAATAAACAAATAAATATTAACATAACGTACATGTACAGCATTGTTAACCTGATGCTGCTTAGTGAGGAAAACTGAAGAACAGCAGCTGAAATGACTGCAAGCTCAGGCTCAAGGATAGAGCAAGGAGGAGGCCATACACATGAGGCATCCGGAGTAGGCTGATATCCAACCAGCCCCATGGGAAGTAATGCCTAACGGCAGTTCCGCATGGGAAATATGCTGGCAAAGTGGATGGGTTTTTAGTAGGTAGGGCACTACGTTACGTAGATAGGGCTGCCAAATGGCAAACAACCTCCCAGAGGATGTACGTACTGCTCTACACTTGCGTAACGAATTCGCAAACTACTGCAGGAGCAGGAGTAACTGCAGTGTCCGTAAACTGGATTTTCTCTTCGATAAAAATATATATACTCAACGATACTTTCTTGATCAGGGAAGAAGGTCTATTTAACTGTGGCGTAGGAATTATAATTAATTCTCACCAGGTATTAACACGTGTAAAACTTGAAATAAGAGCCAGTCGCAATTTTGCATCCTCTAATTTTATTAAAAATAAACATAATATCGTTTATTTTCCAAGTATGGCATACGCTTATTTTTGTTTAAAACCGCAAAGGGATTTGCTGTATTAGATTATTCAAATCTGAATTGTTGCTGGGAGTAAAGCTATGTTATTTTATAATCATAAAAATGTTTTCAATCAACAAATTCAAGCACTAAAAGTACTGCTAAGGCAGATATGAGAGAAGATGGGTCAAGAGATTTCAATATCTTCCAGTGACTATCATTTGATATTGCTCTGTTTCAGCCGCAATAGTTTGATTGGATCAGGAAATTTTAAGATAGGTGAGAAAGTGTTGGAAATTTACATAATAATTACCACCCAAGGTCCAGATTTACAGACAACGATATATGTGCATCGTTATCGATGGTAGCTTGTTTCATATGTAATAACAAAATAGTGGAGTACACTGTGCACTGTGCAAAACAGTGGAGTACACCTGTATGCAGATGATTCACAATTGCACTTGTCATATGCGCCTGGCAACATTGAAGAGGCGTTTCTGAGGATTAACTCTGATCTAGAGAGAATCAGGCAGTGGTCGCATGACAATGGCCTCAAACTCAATGTTAGCAAGTGCACTGTGTACCGTATATGCAAATAGTTACAATAATACATTGTTAAATAAAAAAAATGGAAAATTGAACCAAATATTTTTATATGTAATATGCTTAGTTTTTAATAAAAAAAAATAAATAAAACCTAAGATTGGTATAATGTTAAAATAAGGCATCCCTGAAATAGCTTGAATTGGACAAGTTCAGTTCTGTACAATTTAAAACAATAGTACTCCCATTGTAAGAAACTGAATTTTTTGATTGGTTCAGAGGTCTAAAACTTGCTAACCAATAGGAAACCTAGTTGGTTACTTGTCTTGTAATGTTAGAAACAAAACTACTGGAGAGCTCTGCTCATTATCTTGTGTAGTTTAGCCTTGTAGGCACATAGTTAGTAGTCCGGATTGAAAGAAGACCCCAGTTTACGGGTATGTACATTTTATAAGAAACTTTGAACCAATCAACAAATTGTTTTAATTTAAATAAAAATTCATACATATCTTTATTGTGTAAAAAAATTTTAAATATCAATAAAATTTCCACTAAAATGTTTTTAAAATAACTAAGAAGTAAATTGTTTTAACAAAGTAATAAAATCTAAACTACATTACAATTCTAATCAGATTTGTTTCTTATTAGGGTTTTCGGTGAACCGACAAGAAACCAAATAAAAGGTGTAAGTGATTTAGTTTAATATATTAAGAAGAAGTATTTTTATTTTTGTTGGATACAACAATTCAAGCTATAGTCAGGAATATAAAATGGTTTAACTATTGAAAATTTATAATGAAATGTGCTCTTACTAAAATTATATTAAGAAATGCAAAAATGTACAAAACATCAAATTAATTGTCAATTGAAGATTGCAACAAGATAAATAAAAAAAATTTTTTAACATTACAAGACTACAATTTCATTTGGCAGAACACAAACTCCATTTAAATATTATTATTTATGATACAAACCAAATAATCTGGTTATAATTATTTGTCATGGAGTATCTCCACCAGAGGATACAGTGCATAACTAATAATATACATATTTTATTAGAGCAACCATGTTACAAATGAATTGCGCGCCAATCTGCTTGTAAAAAAATTTATTAAGTAAATTATATAAAAAAGAACATGGAGTTGTGTAATCTGCAAAGTAAAGTGTAAAAGTTTGGAAAAGTGAACAGTTTAATTAGTTTCATTGATTACAGTACTTGTAAAGTTTTAAAATGGCACTCAAAGTTGATCTTCTCACCAAAGAAGAACTAGTTTATGAATTAAAGTTAAGGAATGTAAATACAGATAAGACAGATAAAGTAACAGATTTGAGAAAAAGGCTAAGAGTGTGATAAAATTAAATGTCCAGCCGAACTTTTTAAACCTACAAAATAAACTTAAAATTGCTGAGGAATTTGAAAATAATAAAAGTGAAAGTATCAAGCATTGAGAGTTCAGTGGAAGAACTATTAATAAGTAAATCAACTATTGACATTGTTAGGTTCGAACAAAAATTAAATCATTTACAAATTAGAATAAAAAATTTGCTAAAATTTAAATTGGATAGTACTAAAGAGGAAGAGTTACATAAATATATGGAAAAAACTAGGTTTAGCTGAAACAAAATTTAAAACCCTCGAAGTTTGACAGTAAGCTAAAAGAAGATATAGTTAGAAGGTTAAGTGAGACAAATATGGAGGAAGAAGACTTAAGTGATGTGTTTGAAAATAAACTAACTTTCAGTGCAAGTAAAAGTAGTGATAAAACCCCAATAGCTGGCTTAACTTATAGAAAAGAGGAAGAGTGTGGTAATGATGAAGTTACTAATACATCAATATTTTCAAAACTTCCTAAACCCGTTGAGAAACACTTAAAAAACTTTAAAATTACGAATGGTTTAAATATTAGAGAATTACTTGAGTTCAAAAAAACGTATTTAAAATTAAAAGAACGAAACACATTTATTGGATACAGAAGTTATAGAACTGTGCTTGGGTTATGTGACCGGACCTCTACTTTCCAAAAATAATGGAGTGTAAATCGGACAAAAAAGACATTCAGGAGTTACATAGTGAATTGTTACATTATTTTGTACCACTGGGCTTAAAAGAAAATTTAAAAAGGGAACTGGTAACTAGACAACAAAAACCAGGGGAACCCCCTTTCTGTGTATATAACTGAGGTTAGGGAAAACTCAAATATTTTAAATTGCAACTACAGTGAGGAAGAACTAGTGGAAAAATTATTAAGCTTGGAATAAATCAGGACGATAGAGCTAGGTTAGTATTCATGAAGAATCCAAAAACTTTTGAGGACCTTGATAGGTTATGTATACAAGCTCAAAATGTGGCATATGCAGATCACCAAAGAAGAAATGTGAATGTTAAAAACTTTAATGTTAAGCCAAAATTTGTCAGTAATATTCAGGAAGTTAAGAAATGCTTTAAATTGTAATCGTGTAGGTCATATTGCAAAAAATTGTTACAGACCTAGAAATAATCTAAGAAATTTTGAACAAAAAAACTTAAATCAAGGGAGAGGTTTTACAACCCCTCGGGAAGCCTCTCCCAAATAAACAGTAAACTTGTAAATAGTAAATGGATGTATAACAGTAATAAATTTAGTACTTTGAAAAACAGTATGTATAAAAAGCGAGGTTATGTACTTTATATTTTATAGATAAAGCCAGAGATGAAAGAAAACAATTTAAAAAAAAAAGCAAATGTATAAAGTAAAAAGGAAGTTAAACAATGAAAATAGTAAAAACTGGTTTAAGTATCAAAATAAAAGTTGTACTTTACCTAGTGTAGAAGTTGAATTTAGTAAAAATTTAAAAAGAAAATGTCCTTATTGACACAGGGAGTAGCATTAATTTAATTAACGAGACCATGCTAAATATGTTAGTTAAGGAAAAACTTGTAAAAAAGGTGTATCCTTCTGATAGGGAATGTTTAACTGCTACAAATGATAAAAATTGAGCTTATTGGTAGTTGCATTGTTAAAATTAAAATTAGAAAGTTTAGTTGGTATGTTAAATTTATGATTGGGAAAAATGTTGCTTGGAATATGATATTAGGAGCAAACTTTATGAGAGATGTTGGATTAGTTATAGATTTGAACAACGATGAATGTTATTTTAAATTTAATAAAAGTGTAAATATTGGCCTTGTTAACAACATTAATGTTATGAGTAATAATGTAAATAAAAATATCCAGATTGGTTGTTTTAAGGCTAGAAATGAAATTTGTAAGCTAGTCAATGCCTACCCTAATGTATTTACCGCTGAAATAGGGGGAAGCAATAGACTTTGAGTATGAAATCAAACTTAAAGATAAAGAGCCTGTAAACATTAGACCTTACCCATTAAGCCCTCCAAAAATGAAAAAATTATGAAGGAAATCATAGATGACTTATTAAGACAAAATATTATTAGACCTAGTTTATCGAGCTAACTCTAGTCCTACCTTTTTAGTTGGTAAACCAAACAGTGATAAATTTCGCATGGTCATAAATTACTCTAAGTTGAACTCAAAGCTCGAAAAGGTTAACTATCCTATTGGTGATTTACATCAAAGTTATCATTACTTGGAAGGAGCTTGTTATTTTACAGTTTTGGATCTATGTAATTCCTTTTATCAAATAAAGATTAAAGAAAATTGTAAACACTTAACAGCTTTCTCTACTCCATTTTCGAGCTACGAGTGGAATAGGGTACCTTACGGCCTGCATTGTGGTTCTGGCTTATTAAGCTCATATCTTGATAGAGTCCTTCATGGTATAAAATTTCAGTATTGTATGAATTTTGTAGATGACCTAATAGTATTTTCTAAAAGTTTGGAAGAGCACATTATTCATTTAAAAGAAGTCATTAAAAGATTAAGTGATCACAATCTAACAGTCAATCCCAGTAAAGTGAAGTTTGCCTATAAGGAAGTGAGCTTTTTAGGCCATAAAATAAGTAAAATCAAATAAAAATAGACCCTGAAAGAACAGTTGCAGTTAGAGAATTTGAACCTCCAAAGAATGTTAAACAAGTCAGTCGATTTATAGGAATGGTATCATATTTTTTCTAAATACATAAAAGATTATGCTAAAATAGCTAGTCCATTAAATGAACTCAGAAAAAAGAAAGTAAAATTTAATTGGACAGTTGAGTGTAATGACAGTTTTGTGAAGCTAAAATCATGTATAAGTAACCCCCCAGTGCTCAGGATAACTGATTTTAATAAACCATTTATACTTATGTGTGACGCAAGCGAGATTGGTTTAGGAAGTACCTTACTTCAGGAATTTAAAGGAGATAGGTTACCAATAGCTTACTATTCAAAGAAATTCACAGACGCAGAGAAATGTATGTCAGTATATGAGAAGGAAGCACTCTCTGTCATTTTAAGTATGGAAAAGTTTCATTCTTACCTAGAAATTCAGCCTTTTTTATTAATTACTGACAACAGCGCACTTTCTTGGGTATTAGGTCATTTTAGAAAGCTTGGTAGGTTAGGTAGGTGGGTTAGAAAGAATATTTAAGCTTGCCATTTAGAGTACAGCATGTGAAAAGGAAGTGACAAGGTGGCTGATTGTTTATCAAGGATGCATGAAATTGTTCTAGATGAAGCTAATAATAAGAATAAAATTAGTACAGATAATAGTAATAAGAAAAAATAAGCAATACAAGAAACATAGATGTGTAAATAAGAAGTTAGTTAAAGATGACAAAATTGATGTTATTCAATTAATGTTATAAAAGATTTCCCATTAGCGTTCACTAAAATTGTACAACACCAGAAAAATGATGTAGAAATTCAAGATATTGTTAAAAGTATAGAGAGAAAAGAAAATAGTGATAAGTTTTATTTAAATAAAGGTGTACTTATGTTTAGAATAAGTGATAGAAATAAGGGTAAAAATTTATTTGCCAAAAATGTTGATTGAAATGATTTTTAATTTATTATCACTCAAGTGTTCTTGGAGGTCATCCAGGTATAAAAAGAACCATTGCAAAAGTCACAGAACATTTTTACAGGCCAAACTTAGTTAATGAAATTAAGAATAAAATTAAGAACTGTGCTTTATGTAAAATGTCTAAGCCTGCTCAACGTATATACGAGGGCCAATTAAATCGCTACTCATGCCAAACAAAGCCTTGGAAAGAATATATATTGATATATTTGGTAGCTTAGTTAGAACTAAAGATGGTTATAATAATAATTTTAATTGTGGTTGATGATATGACAAGATACTGTTGGTTAATACCTTTAAGAAATTGTAAGAGTATATCTGTCATAAGAAAATTAGAGGAAATTGTTTTTAATAATTTTTCAACTTGTCAAGTACTTGTGTCAGATAATGGCAGTTGTTTTTTAAAAGTGAAGAGTTTAAGCAGTTTTGTTTTAAGTATGGTATTGAACATCATAAGTTAGTTCCTTACAAACCATCAGGGAATAGATCTGAGAGATACCTTAGAAATTTAAAAAGCATGTTACAAGCATTTTATTATGATAAGCAAGATATGTGGAACAAAGATTTAAATTATTTACAAATGAGTTTGAACACAGCTTTAAATGAAAGTATAAATAGTACTCCATTTAAGCTTATGTTTAATCATAGTCCTAACCATGCTTTAAGTAATTTATGGCGAATAAATGACCTGATAGACAATAAGGTAACACCTCAAGAAATTAGTATAAAAATTAAAAATGCAATAAAGAATGTAAAGAAATCTGTAGAACACAATAGAGGAAGAGTGAGATATTCAGAGGAAAAGGTCAAACACCCATTTAAATTAGGATCAAAGGTATTTTTTAAAAACTCATTTTCTCAGTAATAAAGGAAATAAGTTTCAAAATAAGCTTGGTTTAAGATACACTGGCATTTACTCTGTAATATATTTCTTAAATCCTGTTGTTGTACTTATTCAAAAAATTGGTGAACCACATATTGTGAAAAGAGCACATAATTAGTCAGTTAAAACCAGCATAGAATATTGTAGATTGCTGAATTTAGTTAAGTGTTAACTTAACTAAAATAAATTATTGTAAATACAAGGCATTAAACAGTTGTAAATGTAAATACTTGAAGTTAATAGAATTCATAAATACTGAATTTAATATGTTAAAGTGTATTAAATATGTTTGACTCACTGGATGTAAAATAAATTCAAAATTTGGAAATCTACACTTGAAAGCTTTCCTTGTAACCGAAACACTAACACTGACGAGACAAAACAACATGCGCCGCGACTACACACTGAACTTTTACGTAATTTGAATCACGGTATCACGAAACAAACTTTTTGATACGACTACTTCCACGGAACGCACTCAACTGAACTGAAAGCTTTCAGGATATTTTCTAGTTTTGGTAAGGTTTTAACCTGCTTAAAAATAAATCCAGTAATTCAAACAAAATGTACATAAATAGACTAAGATAAAAGTACACTTACAAAACGATAAGAAATTAATTAGAAAGACATCATTTCAGGAAATCATTAGAATGATAATGATGTAATGACATTGTAATGCCATTAGGTTATTTTATAATGATGATAACAGGACTATCTATAAACATCATTGAAATAACGTGCAATAGATAAGGGTTGACAGTGATTAATGACTCTAATTTAAGTTGTAGTGAATGTGCTGTGGAGCTGAGTTGTATCTGCAGTTCAAACCTCTGTTGCTGCACGGCGGCGGTTCCGGTAGTGGCACGGACATTGTTGTCATTGTTGACTGTTGCCGCGCGCCCTGGCCCGGCCCGCACCTCAGCCGCATGTGGCTGGTTCCTACTCTCACTAGCCCCTAACATTACTGGTACCGGGCCCGTACCTCAGTGTCATGGGACAGGTAGAAGGAATGATGAATTGAACTTTTAATGATTTAATAAAATAAAGTTTTAGTTTATATATCTTCAAATAGATTAAGATATAAAGGGATTATTTACTTTAAGAATTAAGCCTGAAAGATAGGAATTAGTTTGAATTTTGAGTTTTTATGTGTAAAACAAATATGTATTTGAAAAATGACATGTTGGCAAGTTTGAATATTTTGGAAAATTTTCCTTTTTTTTGAGGGAGAGATTTTGTACCGTATATGCAAATAGTTACAATAATACATTGTTAAATAAAAAAAATGGAAAATTGAACCAAATATTTTTATATGTAATATGCTTAGTTTAATAAAAAAAAAATAAATAAAAAACCTAAGATTGGTATAATGTTAAAATAAGGCATCCCTGAAATAGCTTGAATTGGACAAGTTCAGTTCTGTACATTTAAAAACAATAGTACTCCATTGTAAGAAACTGAATTTTTTGATTGGTTCAGAGGTCTAAAACTTGCTAACCAATAGGAAACCTAGTTGGTTACTTGTCTTGTAATATTAGAACAAAACTACTGGAGAGCTCTGCTCATTATCTTGTGTAGTTTAGCCTTGTAGGCACATAGTTAGTAGTCCGGATTGAAAGAAAGACCCCAGTTTACGGGTATGTACATTTTATAAGAACTTTGAACCAATCAACAAATTGTTTTTAATTTAAATAAAAATTCATACATATCTTTATTGTGTAAAAAAATTTTTAAATATCAATAAAATTTCACTAAAATGTTTTAAATAACTAAGAAGTAAATTGTTTTAACAAAGTAATAAAATCTAAACTACATTACAATTCTAATCAGATTTGTAATTTGTTTCTTATTAGGGTTTTCGGTGAACCGGACAAGAAACCAAATAAAAGGTGTAAGTGATTTAGTTTAATATATTAAGAAGAAGTATTTATTTTTTTTGTTGGATACAACAATTCAAGCTATAGTCAGGAATATAAAATGGTTTAACTATTGAAAATTTATAATGAAATGTGCTCTTACTAAAATTATATTAAAGAAATGCAAAAATGTACAAAACATCAAATTAATTGTCAATTGAAGATTGCAACAAGATAAATAAAAAAAAATTTTAACATTACAAGACTACAATTTCATTTGGCAGAACACAAACTCCATTTAAATACGAGATTTATGATACAAACCAAATAAATCTGGTTATAATTATTTGTCATGGAGTATCTCCACCAGAGGATACAGTGCATAACTAATAATATACATATTTATTAGAGCAACCATGTTACAACTGTGATTCATCTTGCCCCACACAACCTTGTAGAGGCCCTAAGTGACAGGGGTCTGAGAGTCACGATCGGCGGCGAGAGTTTGGCTGTTTGTGACAGCGTGAAGACTCTCGCCGTAGTGCTGGATAGGGACCTTACGTTCTCCAACCATGTCACTTATACCATCCAGCGTGCCATTGGCAGGTTAAGGAGTCTCTACAGGTTTAGGGATCTGCTGCCGGAGTCTGCAAGCCTGCAATTAATGCAGGCTTTCGTGTTCTCTGTGTTTTACTATTGTTATCCTGCTTATGGCAACAGTATCTCGAAGGGTGACCAGGAGCGAATCCAGAAGCTTCAAAATTCCGCAATTCGTTTTGTTTTCAAATTGAAACGCTTTGATCATGTTTCTTCTTATCGAGATGCTGTTGGCCTATTGCCGATGGAAACTGTGTGCAGGATACAGACCTGTATTTTAATTCACAAGGTTCTGTCTGACGGAGAGCCACAGCACTTAAGCGGGAGGCTCTCATCCCGGGAGGAGGTTTCAAAATATAGAACCCGTCATGTTACGCACTTGCTACACTTTCCAAAAGTGACCCTGGAATTGGGTAGGAGGAGCTGCTCTTACTTCGACCCAAAATTTTACAACGACCTCCCAGAAAAACTCAAATGAGTAAACTAGATTCATTTAGAAAATATTAAAGGATTTGTATAAAAATAGTTATGTATTTTAAGTTAGTTAATTATTTAGTTACTGTTAAGTTTAGTGTGTACTTGTTAAATATTGTTTGTTGCACTTATTTTAAATATTTATAATGATTGACCTAAGTTATTCTAAAAAACAGTCTTGTACTGAGAAACGCTTGGAAATAAAAGGCATTTTTATTTATTAATTTATATCACTGTGGGGGTGTACATAAAACCATCAGAGAGCTGCCTAACAAAACAATGACGTGGTTTAGCCATAAAGGTACGTCAATATTTTATAAGGCGATGCCTGGATTCCCACAATATATATATGCTATGAACACATATACCATGTTATTCACTCGTGAAAGGATTTAATAAGTAAGAGGCAGTCTTGTGTTTTGTTAAATTTCTTATAATATAAAGTATAGTATACAGACACAGAACTAAAGATCTAATTTTGACTTAATGTGTTGAAATCCTAAATGACAAATGTTGGCCGTAACCTTTACATTTTATCACCTGTGACTTACACGAAAAGAAAAGAAAAAGGCAAGTCGTAATTTGCAGAGATTAGGTGAAATTTAATTTAGAAGTCATTAGAAGGAGAATCATTTCCGTTCCGTCTGACTTACTGAGACAAGAGAACCCTCGTTTTAGACCATAAAACTTATTTATAGCATCATTCCAGGGCTTCCAGAGAAACTCCTCTTTTCTTCAACTTTATATTTATTGCTATATAATTATTAATTGAATTAATTTCGTAGAATTTTATTGAGTAATGTTGTTGAATCAAAAACTATTTAAAACTCATTCTTACAATATACAATATTTTAGGATAAACTTTATAACTAATGAGATACAAATATATTTACAAAATGTGGGTAATTTCACGTAATTTAAAAATATTTTTCTTCTTCTACTTAGTGCAATGTCTGAAATCTCACACTGACACATATTTTATCATCAAGGGCTATGCACAATAAGAACGAGCCTGCATTGGATGATTTCGGACTAAACCAGACACACTTCTTTTGTAGTCTAGGTGTTGGCTCTGATGTCAAAATTAATTGTGCTAAGAATTTGTTTAGAACATCTTGTTCCCCCACAAAGCATGTGTGTAAATCGCATTGCTCAAATTATGACTATATTTAGATGTAGTTAAGAATTTTTCAGATAATTTTATTACAAAGTGTGCTTAATCGATTGAAAAAATGCTACTAATTCATTTATCTAAAGGAATCTTACTACTTTAGGAAATGTTCTTATTATTTCTAATAAGACCATAAATAACATCGGATCAAAATATTATACCTGTAGGATTTTGCACCTTCTTGAACGTTAAACTTGTGATATTTCACACTTTGAAATATTCCTATAAGCCTATTGATAGAGTTAAAATTATCAATTAACAATCCTAAAACTATAATTCTCAAACAACACGTCAAGTAATTTCGTTTGGTACTAATAAATCTTATTTACTCTCAAGGTACTTGTGTATTACACATGGAAATAAAAATACAACTGCCCCCTTCTATAACAGTTTTGTATATTTAATAATTATTCATAATTTTAAAGTACCTACCTGATTAAAATTATAGTTTATAAAATTGTTTTATTCTAAATCACATAAGTTATGACAATTATAGATATCTTTATTGATCTTTAAACATTTACATGCAATGGATCTCGTCACAATATGATGCAATTACAATTTGCAAGTTAAAACAGATCAATAATTATATTCAAATATATATATATATATATATATATATATATATATATATATATATATATATATATATATATATATACATTACATATAAACAATGGTAATCAATCATGCAGTAAACTCATAGTTAAATCACGGGTATAATACCGTTGAACCAAAGCGATAGCTAAAAGCAATATTTAATAAATTAAAAAGTGTGTTTTTGTTTATAAATATTAAGTTAAAAAGTTAAGTAGACTGATAACAATGTAAAAAAATAAAACATGCAACCCAGTACAAGACATTATTTTAACTTAACATGCGAACGTAACATGGAAATGTGATACTTTTAAAATGGTAACATAGGCAAAAAAAATTATCAGAAATAAGCTATAGCTTAGGTCAAAATTAAAATACACATGTACTTATAACTTTTCAAACATTAACATGCTAGTGTCAGAACTGTAAAATTCATCGAGTTTGTGAAAATGTTTTTCAATAAGCCAGTCATGCATGACTTTCTTAAATCGTTTTACACTGACATTCTGAGCACTTTTAAATCTAGTTTGTTACAATCATCCCACAATTAAGAACATGGTGTTTGTTGGAATATATGATATACCAACAAACTCATAGGAAAACAAGATCTTACTTAATCTTGTGTATGGTCTATTAATTAAATCTCTATTTCTAGTAATATAATTTTGTACATGCTTGTTAAGCGTAAAGCTGCTACAATTTTTCTTAACACGCAACAAAGCAAACAGTATGTAAAGATTTACCACTGTTATTTTTTTAATTTTACAAATATAGGCCTGCAGTGAGCTCTGCGATTATTCTCATCTAAAATTCTCATGGCCTTCTTTTGTGTAATCAAAACACTTTTTACGCGACTGGAGTTGCCCCAAAAGAGCAAACCATAATCTATCGTGCTATGAAAAGATGCAAAATAAACCATTCTTAAGCTATCATTTGGTATGCATTGTTTAAGGTGTCTTAGAAGGTAAATCACTATATGCAACCTTTTACACACATAGTCAACATGAGGATTCCAGGATAGTTTTGGATCAGGTATAACAGTGTACACGATATGTATGTACATAATATGTTTCCTGCATGAGATGTACATTAAACTGTGATAATTCTTTACATATTCAAAATCGGTGTTTATACGATCTGAATGTGATACACTTTGCCAATAATATTTTCACGTTAGCGAAGCAACTGTTAATCCAATATGTAGGTATTAAGACCTTTTCTGTATGACAATAGATCCCTAAACATTCCTCAGGTTCGTCTTTATTAAATAAAAATAGACACTTTTATTCCCGTCGCAGCTAGTTGTACTAATCTCGAAACCTCCAATAAAGCGTCATCAACTATCTCAGTGTAAAGGGGAAGTTGTATTCAAGTTTCCCTTATCTCGCAGGAACATTGAGAGGAATTATCATGTTTCAAGCCCAGGCAGCGTCATTGCTGTGGTTCTAGAAGGCCGTGTATTTTAAGAGAAGGTTGATAGTGCATCATAGTATTGATGGCAGTTAGTATGGCGATAGCAAAGTGTTTTGTAGTTAGTTACCCATTCCAATATCACTTCGTTGCAATGATCCTGTAAAATTAGACGGTCTTTTAATGTTAGCAACAGAATTTAGGAATTTTTAGCACTTCATCATGCAGATAAGTCCACAATACTGCAATAAGTCTAGTTCAGCTTTGTTTTTATTAATGACACAATAAATTAAAAAATTTATATAATATAGTTTAAAAAATCAGGCATGCATTATGTTTTATTTATATATTGCATAGAAACACTATGGAATCATACAAGTTTTAAATTTATGAATTATTAAAATTAAGTTTTCTACACAAAATAGTGACATTGTGCAGCTTGTAAAATGAAAGTAATTGAACAAATGGTATATATGTAGCAGTTTCTAAAAAAATATATACAAAGATGTCTGCATGCTAAATTTAAATCTTATACATTAGTTTTAAAATTTTAAAAACACAAAACAGTTCACCTTTATATTATTTAGGTCAAAATGCTTATGTACCGAGCCATACCTTCTCACTTAGTTTGTTTCCATTCCATCCAATATTTGTATAAATTGTAACGAGTAATCAAAAGCTATCCATAGTACAAGAACAATTAGTAAAATTGATTTAACATATCTGCTAATTATATTATTACTATCCAATATTATAAAATTGTATGCTTCTGTAATCATATTTAACTCAAGTTTTATAAAATTATTAGAAATAGAGAGAATTTACGGAGACTTGATGTTCTATCGGAAGTGTTATTAATAAAACTGCATTTCGATGTTTGGTTTTTTCACGTCAACTAACTCCAATAACTCCACAATAAAGAACCACAAAGGTTGGTCTATTAATATTTAATAACGTTATTAGATTAATTTTGACCATGTTATGTCTATAGTAATAGAAGGCACACAGTTATACCTACATTGTCCTAGACCGATCAGCTCATTCACTTCCACTAAGCAAGAAATGTGGCAAGGGTTGGTCGATACATGGCCTGAGTGAGACATTGGGTCTGTTCGTGTGATTTACTGAGACACGGCTGGACTGTGGCAGTACCATTGCTCTATTGTGTGGCTCAATCTATTGTGTGTAACTGCAGGTATTATCCGGTACCTGCAGTAATTAATACTTCTAATATTCTTTAAACATACAGCTTTAAAATTACATGAATTTTACGGATAAACTTTATAAATTTACAACTTATAATATCCGAAATATACGAGTATGCTCGTTTCATAACTACTAATTGTTACACAAAACAAATCAACTAGATACCATTAGACTATAATGTTATATTATTAGAATGAAATTCGTTACAGAATACTAAGTTGAGCGTACGTGAAGCGTATCACATGAGGGGTTATATTCATTTCTGCCTCTCCCTCTCTCTACGCGCATAACATGTTTAGAATAAGAATATCTATTGACTAGAAATTTTGCATCCAACCTTGAAGAAGCCTGTAAAAACGTGGTATGGCGTCCTCCTTCCACGTTTAGTTATGGATTAATAGTTAGTGCACCGATATAGTTTGATATAATGATTGTATAATATATTTTTATTACACTTTTACGTGTGAAAAGCCTAAGTCAACATAATAAATGAAGAAACTTCAGCTGAATAAAAATATATTTTTAGTATTAATAGCTTGCTAAAATTATTTATAAACCGAACATATTGGGGATTACTTCCAAAATTTCATACGATCTAATGTATGTACTAGTTCAAGTGAGCCAGTAGTGTAAGTAGTTATTTCAAGATTTAACCACCAAATACCACTATAGGCGTAATATAGTAAAATAATAAACTAATTCTCTCCTTCTACATTACTATATTCAATTTTGAGTTTTAAAAGAATTTTCGTATTAATGATCCCACCCAAGCGTAGTGCATATGCAGTTAAATTAGATTTAAAAATAAACAATCAGTTTTCTTAGATGTGTAAGTAAAGTCGAAGCTGTTAACATTATTATATTTCTAAATGCTGAAACTCACATTCACAGTTCTGTAAATATCATTTTTATATTATAAAAAAGGATTTTAATTATGTAAATACAAAGATTTTTAATTTAATGCAAATATTGTCTGATCAGTGGATTATTATTATTACCAGTTATTTTTTGTAAAACGAATTTATGTTTATCGTATACTATACTCTTCTAAAACAATGAAAAAGGAACAACATATTGTTGCAGCAGTTTGAAATCTTCGCCAATCCTTCAATATACATATTTTTCATGCTCTGCTCGTTGTTTGTAGATTATTTTAATCTGAATACTCATAAATTAATGATTTATTAGTAAATAATAAAACGGATTTTATATGTTCTGCTATCATCAAGTATCATCAAATACTATTTATATAAATTTAATTTCTCCGTATTTCTCTAATGGTTCGTGTTGTTTTTAATTTATATGTAGAATATGAATTGGCCAAAAAGCGTTAGTTTTTGGGTAAATTGCTCTTACTTAATTACGGTTTGCTCTTTTGTTCTTTCGGCCAGTCAATTCTCCGATTAAGTGGAAACTATCATTATGATCAATATCACACGATCAAAGCTAACTGCATTGTATTCTCTCGACAGCAAGTAGAGCAGAACAGTTTGTGTGGATGAGAGAAGACGATCAGAAATTAGTTACACTTGAAATATAGCATCGAAACTCACTAAAACATACCATAAATTTTATAAGATCAGTAGGCTACTATATATGTATACTAGTATACTATAATTAACATACTTAACCCTCAATACGAAATTCTATTTCAAGTATTTGTACAGATTAAAATAGCTGTCACATCCTGTACATTTTTTTTAACTGAAATATATTACTATGACATTATATTACTAATGGAACATTATATTAATAATTAAGTTTTACATCTATAATAGGCTTAATTTTACACATTACATAATTATGGTGGGACGTGTTGATTAAATGTGAATATCTTATGGCCCATTCCAGCTGTAAGTATTCATATAATATAACAAATCATTCAGATGAAGCAAGAGATTTTTCTTTTTCGGGCAGCAAAATCTCTTCCAATATTTTATTGCCATGAAGCTTTATTGATGTATTTAAGATTTATTTTAAGCCGGTAGCATTTAAATAAACAATTGATTATTTTTGAAAAATTGTCATATGTTTGTTTTAAGTTCAGGAGCTGGGAGCAACTACTTGCACAATACTTGTGTAAACACGCATCCTGGTTTTTCTTAAAACGGATAAAAAAACTATTCCTGAGAAAGTAATCGTTCTTCAGCTACACCATTTTTGGTGGAGGACAAAATTGGAAAGGTTCGAAAGAGTTAAAATATATGAAATAATATTTTTCACCGATCATAAATTTCTTAGCTTGAAATATTTAAAGTAAACCATATACACTATAGTAAATGTTGCATCAGGATCAGCTAACCATATAAAAACGCTTGTATTACCGAATTTAAATCTGTCTGGTTGTACTACGGTGATAATAATCTTATTTATTTACCTAATAATTTAATATTTTTCAGTTTGTTTTAGACGTATCAAGCCCAGAACAATATAGTCAGTAAAACTATTTATCGTACCATAGTTTTAACCCTTTTGATAACCTCCCAGTTTTATACTAACAATCAAATGACTAATATATTAATAAAGTTTGTAAATGAACGTTACCTTTCTTTGTTAGACCGTACCTAACGTTAAAATTGAATACGTCTGACCAGTTGGGTAAATGATTGAATACCTATTTATTTTGAGTAATATTGTGATTGTTGGAAAACTATTGTTTCTCTCTACTTTAATATAATATTCATATTTTGTGAATGTAACAATTAGAATGTACGTGTACATCCTATTACGGTTACACACAACTTTTTACTTTCTTTCCATCATCTTTAATTATGTTTGTCCATGGTTCAAATAATGGGGTAGCATTGACTTTTAAAGTCTTTTAGTTATTAGATTTATATGGTTACTATATCCTAGTAGTCTGTCACTTAAATAATTTGTTTATGATATATATCTTATAAACTAAAGATAAATAT
Source organism: Homalodisca vitripennis (assembly GCF_021130785.1). NCBI lineage: Eukaryota > Metazoa > Arthropoda > Insecta > Hemiptera > Cicadellidae > Homalodisca > Homalodisca vitripennis. Next base: position 104,145,689 of record NC_060209.1, read on the forward strand.
AGGAAATTCTTCTGCCTCACAGGTCTAAAGAGCTGAACTTATCTGTCAATAATCATTGTCATATGTGTCATATTGTGTTATTATGTACGCTTCCTTGGCACCCTTTCAATCTTTCATTTTCTCGCGCTTTATTCACATTTAATTGTATTATGTTTGTATTTCCAACATACAAACGAGATTCGTGCGAGATGTCACGTCACAAACACTTTACCGATTTTCAGTGTTGCACTAAACGTAATAGATTAATACATATCTGCCAATATATCTACCACAGCAACACAACTTCTTGTATTTTTGGGTTTACTTTAAGATGTATTTTAAACAATGTACACTGCTAATATGTTAGGCATCAACTCTAACATGAACGTGGTTTGTGAAACTCCCACACGAAATTCAATTGGTCAAATCTTAATTCTTTTCCATCCACTTGTCACATAAAAGAATATATGTTTTTTAAGAAATATTACACTTAGGATAACTTTTAATTGTATATTGTTCGCAAGTTTAACAGAATCACGACATTTGCCAATGCTTTGTGTCACAATTACAGATACACGAAGTTTCTAGAACTGGCTTCTTCCTCTTCGGGTGTTACAAGAAAGCGTTTTGATATAAACTATTATCTACCAGTAAAATGTGAGTTGACACTGCAGTCCCTACTTTTTAATATGTATTTCGAAACATTTTTCAGTAAAAGTACTTCAATACGAGTAAACTGTGAGATAGTTTGTTCTAATTACTGATTTAATAACTACTCTTCTATAATGCAAATGAAATATTTTTAGGGTGACAATTTTTCTATCCTTCCTATATTAAAACCTTAAAATAATAAACCTATAAAAAGGGAGTATCGAAGGACTTAGATGACAAAGAACTAGCACATGAACAAGGGCGTACTTATACATTTTGTCCATAAAATCAATATGATCTTTCCTTAGACCAGAAGGAACTTATGAACTCGGTTTTAAGTGTACAGGATATTTCTATCGAGTTATCACACCGAAGAAGCCAAAACACTTCGCGGTTTAAATAAGGCCTCTCCGGTCCTTAATAACTAATAGAAGTAATGCGTAATAATCACTGAAGGACATTGACAAATAAAATGGCTTAACTGAATAGTAAACAAACAAGGTTAACAAACGCCATATTTACCTCGTGCAACTCTGGCTTGTGTACATTTATAGTTTTATCTCCCTTCTCAAACAGAATCTGAACTCAAAGAGAACTATTTCAATTCCGTATCTATTCAAAATTCTTTTTTTAAATGCATCGGTAAACTATTTAAAGATAATTTCACTAAATTAAATTAAAAAGTTTAACTTATTTGTTTTAGTCATTTAATAATATTTAAATTATAATAAAAAGTTTACTTATAGTTAATACGTCTATTAATTAGGCTGCCATTTAGCGAATACTTAGATAGATTGAAGAGATGTGTAATATTTATGGAAGAAGGTTAGGAAAAAGAAAGTTGTAATGGTTTCCCATTTGTTTGCTGTAACACAAAAATAAGCATTATTGCTTTTCTTGTTCGAGAGAATACTTAAAAAAATACATAACACTTTACTCTAAACATGGCAGGAACATAATAGTTAATAATTGCTAGTTTTTCAATATTGTATATTACATAATTGAATTATTGGTCAACTTATGTCGCTGACAAAATGAGTGTGTACTGTTTCATCTTTATACAGTCTCATTTAGTAAATCTAATGTTATCTGCTTTTTTGACCCTCACCATTTAAAGGAATTTAGCTATTAAACATACTACATACCTTGCACCAGATATTGTATTTGGTAAGAGGATATTGAGCAATAAAATAAATACAGTTTATATTAAAGAAGAAAACAATGAGTTACACAATACTAGGCATGCTTACAGCATAAGTTTAAGTCGTATAATTTTCCTCCTACACCTTTACGATAATTTAAATACGTCAGTTTAAATTTAAATGTGATTTAAAGTGACTTCTTTAGTAAGGAAATATAAAAATAATAAACTGCAATAAGTTTAAAATTGGACCTACGACTTTATTGTGTACTTTATTACTTAAATGTTTTCACATTTTTAAGCTCGGTAACAGTACATGGAATTCGAACATATACAAGTTATATTTGGTCATTTAGTTAATTACAGGTAATACAGAAATCTGTGGGTTTATTATCTATCAGCTAATCCCAAAACACCCTCCGACAAAATAAAACTATTACTTTTAATTGATAAATATAATTCGTATTTTGATATTTGTTCTAGATTATAGATATCGAGAGTAGTTTTGACTAAGCAAGAAAGCGTATCTTGTAAGTACCAAATAGAGTTTATTACGTTAATAACTGAGTAAGCTATGTTTGCTAGTCTTTTACAACTCTTATAACCTAAACCTAAAAAATATGATACTCTCAATACAGTGATTTTGAGAGTCGTTCTACTGTGGCGTTTTAGGTCGGTGCTCACAAAATAGAAGTTTTTTGCACTCATTAATATGGTATGTGTTTTCTTGTTTAAATGTTTCGCAAAGGAGAATTTATTAAATTGCATTTATTGATCTTTTTTATTGTGTAGACTGTTGCGTATGAAATAATGTATATGTATATATATATATATATATATATATATATATATATATATACACGTTATTTTCTTGCTAGTCCACTGAGAAATATATTACGGAAATGGCAGTTCACAGTTTGAATATGAAAGATGCAAGCTTTGATAGAAGGAGCTACGAATATCTTCATAATAGCATAAATTGAGGTTCATTCGTTGATTAACCATCATTAAATGTTTCACCATGTATGTTGCTTATGTTGTGGTATGTATTTTATCTGGGATTCGTTAGATTGGGCTAAAGCATTTCTTTGCTAACACTCTCTCTCGTTTTGTTTAATTCTGGAATTATTGAAACCAATAGAACTCTTGTCTTATCTCTAGTGTAGCTGTATATTCTATTCGGTTATTTTACAATATATTCGATGATTAAACCTAACAACTTAAATATTTGTTATGATTTATACTGTCGGCGTTCAAAGATATTGGTTATTTCCTTATTTGCATAATACATTTGCATTAGTGATGTAATATATAAGGGGCAAATATTTAAAATTAAATTTGACAATGTAACAATTTTTTCCACCCAGAATCTATTGTTGTCGAAATTAGTGTTACAATAATGTACAGAATATACAATAGTGCTGTCCTTTGTAAAATCCAGTTGCCCATCTGTAAATTATCTAGAATGATGCCCACTATCGGTTTGTCTAGAACCCTTTCCTGTGACATAACTTTATCAGGACATTCTCCAGAAATCAACTTTTCCACTGTACTATTCCGCGTTTATTTGAGCAGCAAGAATAAAACTGCTTCATGGTCAATTTAGAAAAAGATTTAGAAGCCAAATTAAATAATAGCTAACAACTTCAACACCTTGCAGTTTTTAAGACCCTTTATGAGTGATTTTAACAATTTTAATGGCAGTGTATACACTATATAGTAGTATTTTACTAACCAAATGATATCGGAAGATAAATGGGACAAACTATTAAACATTAAAAACACTATTTTTTTATACGATGTTTGGGATCGAGATGAAGCAATTTCAATGGAGATGAGGTAAACAATCTACTCGGCAAATGAAGATACGAGACTTCGGGGTCTCCTGCTCTGCCGCCCGCTAGCGTATCATGATACGGTTCATTTCATTTTCTTACTTGAATCAACTGATTCAGTAAATGTTAATCCTGTTTTAAACAAGGTACTATAATTAATCTATAGTTATAAATATTCCACAACTGACTGGAGATTACAACGTAATCGACTGATATAACGTAGAAATAGTGATGAACATATATTAATAAGTGAACTCGTATTTCTTTTATTGGCTTTGTGGAGCTACGTAAGGGAACAGTTCTCGTAGATTTTCGGTTAAGTTGTGGATGGGAGTGGAAGGGTTTACGGGTAATTTTGGAGGAAGGGAAATCTGGGTAGTTTGGAAGCCACTCTGATTTGTTGTATATTGGCTTCTCGTTTTGGAGTATTTAGTGTATTTATAATGCTAATTTTACCAAGTTTTCCTGTTTTAATCTCCGTATAAACACATGCAAATAAGAACAAATAATATTAACAAAATATGGACATTTGTTTCATTATTTAAACCAATATATTCACTATATAACACAATTTGTTAAACCCTCCTATTAGTAAATATTTTCCATAATAATTTAAAATAACAATGTAATACTTAATTTTAAGAAACTCGCAGCTAGCTGACATGGCTTGTGTTACGCTTTCACAAACCTTTGACAAACACTTTGTAACAAAGAAACTTTTGAGCCAATAACACCTCAACTCGACATTGTTATTTCTAAGTTTCAATAGAGTTTTTAATTTTGTGAGTGCAAACCTTTAATTGCCTTAATACATATGTAATAAAAACCGCTTACCTGATTGGGAAAATCCAATCTTTGAAGATTCCAGTAAGTAAATATGTAAATACTAATGTATTTGTATTTCCAAACAGTTTCTACGTGTGTGTGTGTGTGTGTGTGTGTGTGTGTGTGTGTTTGCGTGTGTTTCCCTTGTAAATAAAATCCTTTTAAGTCTTTTTAGAGACCAGAAAGAGTTCTACACAAAAATTTAATTACAATAAATGTTTATTTCACTTAAAAGTAACGATGCAATTTTTATTAGTTCATTACATTAATTCTTTACTGTCCTTCGTGATAAAAAACGAAGGCACAATAGTACATATAAAGACATATCATTGCAAGCCCAGGTTAAAACACGATGTTGCCGATTGTAACGGTAGAATAACTGTAATATATAACAATAATGATTGGGTAATCGGATTAATTCAACAATCGAGTGGTCGTTGCTGCTTATTTTTACTCTTCATCTATACACTTGAATCCTTAACCTTCACGACTTATTTTGACACGTGTAGTCATAGAATGTGGGGAGAAAATTACAATAATATAAAAACATGCAGAACACCGAAGAATAAACTGATGTTAACGACTGGAACGAAGCGAAACATCGTCGCATCGCTTCATACTGAGAATCAGCTGATATGACAATATGGCAACGCCCCTTGTTGAGGAGTGAAGTGGGTGCGGAACTACCCCTACGGCCAGGCTTGCAATGATGTGTTTCGCACTATAACTTTACCCGGCAGCACGCAATACAAACACAATAATGTATTATTTTATATATTATGCGAAGACATGTACAATTTCTAAATGTTTATGTATCAAAACAGTTACAGTACGTTTGTGTGTTTTTTTTTGCTAATTTATTTTTTCTTTATTAAGCAAAGCATATGTGCCTTGTAGAGTAAATTGTATATAGTTACAAATAAAAAGTTTTAAATCTTGTTAAATACTCCTAATTAAGGTTTTTTTAGTAAAAAATAAATATTAAATACAATGTATTTAATGATAGTGGCTAGAATTTGTAAGGAATAAAAAAAGGAATCATCAAATTATCAAGTACTGTTACTGAGAATATGTGCCCTGAATTTAATGTTTTACTACAAAGGATCCTTTAGTAATTATTAATTTTAAAATTAATTCTGAGATAAATCTGAGGAAGGTAGACACTTACAAAGTAGCCACAAGCCACGATGCTATCAGAGTACATGTTAGTGGTCTGGCCGGTATTTATCGATTATAAGGGAAGCGCCGGATGTCGAGCGAGGATGTCAAGGCCACAGATAACGAGCACTCCCGCTCCTGTATATAATTCTGAAATAATGTGTAAAGCAGTAGTTGAAGATAGAGATTACTTTTGGTAATATAATAAAATATTCTTATTGACAATGTAGAAATTGTTAGCATAAATCAAAAATGTTTTCCGGATTTAAACATTAGTAGTAAATTGTTTTAAGTATATCCTTATTTTGTTATTAAAATTATGCTTGACAAAAATATTAACAAAATTTTCTGTCAAACATAAGCAGCTGAATTGAGCGATTCTCATCAATTAATTCTTCTTTGATAAATTAAATATGCGATTTTTATGATATTGTTAACATGTTTTAATTCAATAAAATAAGTATTTTCTGAATTTCATTGCACTTTACATCCAAATTCGAACATTAAAATCTCAGTAAAATAAAACTATAAATGTTAGTATCCTAAGAAATACAGGTTAAAAGCATGCCAGACTCGGGTCAAGACTTAACGGATACCAATCTGGCTTGTAGTCCGACTACCAATGAACAAATGTTTACAATTGTATTTTCCGATATAGAGGTGGAAGAAGTAGATACAAACCTTAGAACCCTGTTGAAAATTATCGTATATACAACGAATACGCACAAAATCGGAAATCTGCTTTCGTCATTAACTTGGGAGAGACTAATCTAAACGCTTAGCCAATTCAACTTCATAGTGGCTAACTGTATATATATATGAAACGTTTTAGATAAAAATGTAGATTTTTGCAAATTCATCCATTCATTGTAAAGTTTCCTTGTACACAAGTATTCATTGTTCCGTAAACAAGTAGACACAAAACGAGTTCACTTACGTATAAAAAACCAAGCAAATTCACCAAGAACTGCACTATCCAGTGACAGACGTTTATTGGCTTAGAAATTACCCATTATGTTTAATTAATAAATAAAGAATGAAATGATGTTTTACTTGTATTTTGGAATTATACATAAAACCTTATAATAATCATTTGTAGATTAAGGTGTACTCTTTGGGTTCTCAATTATATACTTAGTTTTTAGAGTTACAATCATTATATTCCCATAAATATATAAACACGCACTTAGAGATTCTTTTTACTCCTGATATACACCCAAATAAACACCTTCTGTTCCAGCATCAAAGCATAGTCCTCTGGCATTTCATTCACTTATATGCAAACTAACTCGTAGATGTGTGTATTTTCAAGCAACAAGTAAAAAATACGAAGTACTTTTGATTTCAAAACGGATTTCTATAATTCAATTATTATGCTATAGCTGGGAGCACATCCTATTGTTATTGTGCCTGGTTAAACAATACTTAACTAGTTATTAAATACTAATAGGGCGTTGACCATGTTTTCTATACGTTTACGACAATCGCTTATTGCAGTGGTAACATTTTTTATCTCCATTTAAAAATGTACTGTTTCTTGGCAATGTCTGGTACCGGTAACACAGAAAGAAATAAACTGTTTCTATCATTCCTTTTGTATAAAAATAGTATTTTAGTCAATATTTTCTAAATTTTAAACCTTTTAAAATTGCCTTGTAAGTCATTTCATGTAACTATAGTTCTAAAGTTCATCAAGATGTTGGTTTAAACATCAACTAATTGCTGATTTACCCTTAAAAATGTATATTTTTAGCAACTGTATTTATGCATATCATGTTTTGGTTATATTTAAGGGTGTATTTACGTGTATTAAAACTTCATTCTCTCAAAGATAAATTGCAAGTCTTTCATATTATAAAATAGTAAGCTATTCGTACTGCTTAATTGATCTACAACAATTATTATATTTTCTTTTGTAAATCCGGTTCATGAATATTCTCACACTTAGCTATAACTATAGATGAACAATAATATTTGTGCTCAAATATATGCATTCAAATATGGTATTTTATATTATAATCTTCTATGCACTTTTTCGAAATACTATTAAACCTTCTAGTAACACGTATTTCTTAATCTGTCTTCTCTAATATCATAATTACACATTTTTACCAATATACATTCTTTCAATTAAAGGAAGGTATCGTTTTCTATTACTTATTTATTTATATTATTTTAATAGTACATGTTTTTTATATCTCTCTTTAAGTTTTGTTCAAATCAACGCCGCAACCGTTCGCATTTTATTGCTCATATTTATTACTTGTACATATAAATAACAAACTGCTGATATTAGATTTTAAGAATAACTTTCATGTGATTTTTAATTTAAGAAGGTCGAGTATTTGAGTTACTCGTGCTTAAGCCTAATTCAATAATCTAAAAGAAATTACGGCAACACTACTAATACATATGTAATATACCTTAGTCTATAATAACACTAATCACAATAACAGTGTTTGCGGAAGATAGTTTTATAGAAGATTTAAAATAAATTTTGCTTCATTAACCTGCTAAAACGATTACAGATAAAGTATATTTATGACTTAATTGTATAATTATAGTTAGAATACCAACTAACACACCAGTATTTTGGTTTGATAATATTTTTTCAACGTTGCGTATTCCGAAAACAAGTATTTTTCAAACTGAAAACACACAAGAAAATTTTATGAAAAGCATACAACTGTTAATGAACTTTAATATAACTTTATCCCTGAGTGGTAGTAGATGCATTGTACATTTATAGCCAATCCCGTCACAAGAGCGCAATCGTGTTACAGTCCAATCATGATGATTGGTATGATGAAGTTATGGAATCAGCTCTAATCAGTGGCTTGCAGTATTTGTGGTGCCTGCTTATTGAATTAGTTTGGAAACGTGAATTATAACTTATTTTAAAGAAAATGTTCGCCTCATTGATTATAACAGTTCATAAAATTGCAATATCTAATTTAGTAAAGCTACTAAATGATAGTTCCCATGTAAAATTGTAATATTTTAGATTTTTTTAACTTTTAAATGTTACATACAGTTGAAAAAATAACAATTATAGTAAAGTTAATCAAGTTAGAAAGCTTAGTAAAATATAGAGAATAATACCGAGACGTTGGTCACAATTATTCGTTGCAAACACAGCGTAACATCTTACAGTAGTGAAATACATTACAAACATTTAAAGTCCCTTCAAAACTCGAGAAACTATACTCGTATTTTTACTTGAAACTACAGTAATATGAAATAAATACATTGAAATAAAAGATAAAATTATAAATTATCTTATGGAAGAAAATCCAATATGTAATAGTTAAATTATCTCGCAACAATAAAAGAAAATACAAATCAATTTAAAGGAGCAAAACATGACTTTTTTATATTACTTACATTAACCACAAAGTTACATTATTTCAAAGATTCACAATATATTATGAATCAACAACATTTTATTTTATCCATTTTTTTATTTTCTTTCGAAAAAATTAAAAAAAATTCTTTTTAAGCTTCAACGCCCCTTTACCAAAGTATAATTTATTCATTTATTTAATATACGGCAATAAAATATTTCACATGTGCATCATAAACCATCTAACCAGGAAGAAGGCTAATTCTAAAACTATACTAAATTAGCAATAATATAACAAAATAGTGTTATCTATCAACAGTATCAACAATAAAATTTTTTATAAATATACAAGTATAATAACATAACAGTATTAACTAGGTAATAACAATGAAAATGGTAATAACAGTAAAAACAACAATAGCAACAACAAGCAAGGTAATAAATAACAATTTTGTAACAATAACAATATCCAAGATATAGAAGTAATAATAGTCGTAACAATATTTAATTACTAACTAATTAATTTTAGCAATGAATAAAAGATAACGACAATGACAACAATGGATTTGTAACAAGAATAAATTAATTACGAGAAAATAAGACAATGACAATGTGGGTCTCCAGGGTGTAATTAATAATTAGTGTATTTGTATCGTCAGGAAATAGACGAATGTCAGCCTTATTGACAAATCATTGATAAAACTAAGAGCAGTGTTGGTTCCAAGATTTGAACGCCTGGATGCTGCATTAACTGCACCTCATTAGAATAATTAGTCAGCAAACAACGTAATCGAAAAAAAGCCATTTCATTTATTGAATGCTCCCAAAAGGTACCTAAGACCTCTGATTCAAATATTATAGAGTTTTTGCAGCAGAAGCCCGTCATCAGCCAGATGTAAAGCCTTGTTCATACCAAACAAACAACCACACACTGTACCCCGAGAGCATGAAGTATTTTATTTACAAAACATGGAAATCTCATTCTTTGTATTCTTATTCCTGAGGAAACGAAACTATCGTATATAGCAATCACGGCGTAAATGAGTGAAAATATATATATATATATATATATATATATATATATATATATATATATATATATATATATATATATATAAATTGTTTACCTTTATCAAATTTTAAAAGTAGACACACACAAATTATTATGAAAAGTCATTTAAAATTAATTAAATTTAAAATGAATTGTCTTCAACATAATTTATGGTGGTTTCGTGTATTTAATTTTAATCTCTAACAGTTTTAATCAGTTTGGTGTTTCTTCAGTAGTGGATTCCTTTTAACGTAAAACACTGTTAAGTTTTTCTGGATTATGTTCAAGACAATTTTTTGCCATTGGTTTGTCTTTGTTTTAGTGGAAAACTTCAACCTACGCTCTGTAATGTAATTCCTTAAATTTGTATACATTTAAATTTTCACATATTAAAGTACAGAGTAATATATATATATATATATATATATATATATATATATATATATATATACTAGCTACATACTATATCATACACACATTTCATCTCCAGGCGATAAGGTACTTAGAGACTGGTCTTATCTTATAAAAAAGTTGTAATAAAGTAAATAGACTAAATTTACTTTAAAAAAGTGGGCTAAATAAATTCACATATACATACATCAGCACAGTCTACATTTGTATAATTAATAATAATATAGAGTAGGATGTGCTTTTTTTATCCAACTAAACCATGTTAGACGCCAAGATTCAGACATCAGATACGAAATAAATGTAGCCTGGAAAGTGAAAACGTGCTCTTCATTCCTACAATTTATTGATTTCCCCCGTAAGTGTTACATTGCTAGCGTTAAGTTTACTCATAATATTTTCTGTGAGTATTGCCATTATATTTCTATAAGCTCAGTTGTAACTGAATAATCATTAAGAAGTAAAGTAAATCTAAATAACATGATAGCGTCATGAATTGTATATAGTTCAGTAAAGTAGTAATTATGTTACGTTAATGTAAATATATAATGTTACTCCTTTATATATTAGTACAACTTTTATAAACGGCCAATAAAGTGTTAGATTATGTGTCACAAAATCACTAAAAGATCGTCATGTAGTTTAGCTATTTTAACGCTTGATATACAACCAAAACTTGTGTACAGTTTTAAATATAAACGTGAGTATCCTGTGATTGAGTGCGGAGTTACGGATTTCTTTCAGTGTGGATAACTAAACCAGAGGGGTTTACAGACGTCTCGCTCTGTTGTTAATAGCTTCCGGGGATGTTCCTGTCGGATGTTACTTCCGTCCGGGACCGGCTGTGTCATGTTAGGCTGAGTTCTGGTAAAAATTCGGGACTTCACACCCACTCCATCACTGACTTCAAGATATATAAGGATATATCCAAGTGATGGTATTCCATGAGAACAAAGATATATACAATTCTTCTTTAGACTTTAAACATTGCAGTTCTATGAAATACTTACTTTTATGCTAAGCTAAACACAATGAAACTAACAATTATCAATAATTTTAGTGTTCGTACTTATAAATAAGACTTGTTTCTGGGCAATTTAATCATCAAGAATATACATTTTATATTGAATTTAACTATAAACTCTCTGAAACTTAAGTTTAAATCAATATAAACCCTGCAATGTATGCAAGTCAAAAAATGGTTTATAGAAATCAAACTTAAAATTTCTTTAACTAATTCTTTACGTTTCAGTTACCGATTAAAATTTGAGTAAGCCCATTCACAATTAAATCATATACAACCATATGCTGTTTATCTTGTATCTAAGTATATTCATGATATGAATATATTTATATTCAGTAATGAATGAAAGATGGTAGTTTAAATGTTGATTGCATTGGCAAAATGAAGCATTTATTGTATCTCTACATCTCTATTGAAGTGGTGAACTGAGGCTTTAATTGGTGTACACGGTCAAACTCTATTGCGTGGCTTAATTACAGAACAATATATCCCACAGCTGCGGTGTCCTGTTGCTTATTACACCGACAAAACAACACAATTGCACAAAGATAAGAATACCATCTAATTATATTAAATTGCATCCGTTTGTTCAGTAATTAAATTGTTTGTGTGAAATATTCAGAGTTTGAGTTTAAATACTAATAGTGTAAATAAAGGTCAATTACAATTATTACCTCTAGTCATGTGTAAATTGTTTTAAATACTAAAAAACAGCATATTGCATTACGTTTTTGTATTATTCTTATTGTAATTGAATAATTAAAGTATTATTCCATTTCATAGTCTCTAGTTAGTCTCAAAATTTATGGAGGAGCTTTTAAACTACAATGTTGAAATTTTGTCATAGGAATATCTTCATAATGCATAATGATCTCAATGCAGAGATATGAATTTCATAAGTTGGATGGAATATATATTATATAGCTTGGTGATACAAAAAAAAAAACTCACGTTTCAAAAATAGTATTTGAACGACGTATTAACATTTCTCTCTTACCCAAACAACAGCCTTCAACAATGAGTCAACCATCCAAACTATCAATTCACCACAGTCCTAACTGAAGTGTAGCTGTTCAACAGTTGTATAATTAATACTACTACAATATGTACAATATATGTATAGTTAATATTACATTTAAATCTATAAAGTTGTCAAATTGCATGGCAAGAAACACAAATTTTGGCATATTAGACGTGAGACTTATTTCATTTTTATATATTACATTGTGTTTTTATATATATATATATATATATATATATATATATATATATATATATATATATATATATAATTGGCATCGTAAAATAAAAACAAATTCAGTAACCGACTTAACTTCTGTTACCTTTGCATACCCTCTATCATCAAAAACAATCACTTTAAACAGAGAATTTACAGTTTTACTGTTAAAACTATGTTGATGTTATGACAGAACTGGTAATATCAACATAATATTAATAAACTTTTATCACTTTTAAACATTTATTTTACGTATTAAAAGTGATAAAAGTTTATTAATATTATGTTATTATTATAAAACACTTTTAGAGGCTACATCTCTAACATGGTAATATCAGTTATACATAACAAATGGAATATAAATCAAACAGCTCAATGCAAGGTAATAATGCAAAAGTTTTTCAACTCCCCAATGGACTTCTCCATTCAAAGGATTTTAAAATGTTCCGAAATTTAAATTTAAATGTACTTTAATATTCGTTGCAATATTTGAAATGAATGCTGAAATAGTCGAAATCATAGGATACTTTCACAAACCACTTCCTGCTTCAAAGGGTACGAGAACTACCGCATGATTTAATTTGTGTTCAGACTCCGTATTCCAGACATAATCTACCCGCTTTAGAATATTATTATAGAATAATCACAAAATAGTTTTCTTATAAACATGAAAATTACATAAAGCACTATGATTCACTAACAACTTTAGTTAAATGTTTTATAATCTCAAAAATATTATGAATATTATTCATACATAATATGGAACAATAATGTAAGGGCGGTGGCTCACGACACCTCCCACCACATGACATGTATTAAGCTATTTACAGTAACTACGTGGCGGATGAGATTGATGTGATATGGAGTCCGTCTCAGTTCAGGAGATAATGTGTCCGTTGCTATAAATGGTAATACCTAATTAATGCAAAATTGATGCCTGTTACTTCAGGTCGCCGGAGCAGGGTCGCCCCCTCACTTTGAATTGGTAATTGAATGATTTGTTATGTTATCGTTAATACTATACTCGTCACAATACAATTTATAACATCAAATTACTTTCATTTCAAAATTGCAATTTCACAGTTATATTTTCTTATAGATATATTTTATTCATCCATTATTATACTTGTTTACTTCATTTAATTCGTTTGGATCTGTTTGGGAAGCTGGATTGGCATTTGTTTTTTTGTTTTTTTCATTTTGTCAAAAGCTCCCCTGTAATTGGACCTTGTATGTTGGAGCGGCTGGTTACGGTGTAATTTGCAATGCAAAGTCTTATTTAGATATTTATATATATATATATATATATATATATATATATATATATATATATACATATTTATATATTTATATGTCCCGGCGGAGCAAGTACTTTTTGAGATTCAATATTTATTTAAATTATATATATATATGTATATATATATATACATAAACTGCTAGGATTTTCAAAGGGCGATATGTACATAAATTAGAACAAAATTCAAAACGAATATTTATTCGAAATTACTACTAAATCCTTATTCAAAATAATTATAGGACTACAGGTTAAGATCCATAAATACAGTTTCCGTTAAGGATAAACGACATTCCGGGTCACTAACTCCTTTGTGGCAAGTAGGGTTGGCAACGATCCAATATTAAACGTCATTTATTACTTTTCGATGAATCAGTGCTTACTGTGATGTTCACCATGGTACTGAATTTCAATAAATTTTACTACTTCTAATTTTATTATTGAAAATATTTTTAAAGTTTTTCTTTGGTCATGAAGACATGCATGATAGTCACTGGAAGATATTGCCAGACTCCAGATCAGTTTTAAATTAATGGTTAAAGAACGAGTCTTATAGAATCCTGAAGTCACAGAGTAAAATAGTTTATATAGGTAACCGTGATAACTGGAATTACTCTCCAAACTCCATATTTTTTTATAGTTCCAGAAACTTCAGTAATAATTGAAAAGTAGGCTATCGGGGATGAATCTTCAAGAGGAAGTACTTATCTTTTTCTATCACGCATTTCCAATATAATAAGTTATGGGGCCCTTTGTAGTCGAGAAATGGATGTAGGCATAATTTAGGTCCAAATTGTGTAAGTCTCCATAGTTAACAGCTTCATGCTTTAAGCGATAGTGCTATTGTCTTAGGCTTTGGTCGTGTATGAGCACTTCTGGTTCGAGTGAAGTATATTTCCCACGCCAATTTTTAGTTTTTCTTGTTGCCACAATTAAGAAAATATAACAAAAATATTATATTTATAGTCTCTTTAATTTACACTGGTCTTAATATTTCCTTGCCTTGTTTCCTCGATGAAGGAAATATATTTACTATACAGGTCTTAGAAGTGTACGTCTGTTAAAATAAAAATAAGATGGCTTTTAAATCAGCCTTTACTTGTATATTTATAGTAAAAGTTAGATAATAACTGTTCTGAAATTTGCATTTAAAATTATAGGTTTATTAAATCTTAATTTTTTACAAGTTAAGGAATAACAGGAATAAGAAACTCAAGTGGTATGTGGAGCTCAACCTGAAGAACTACCGATTGAGACACTAAGAATGTGTCATAAATGTCCCCAAAGGAGAAAAAGAGACGTCTTTTGTGAGAAGTAGAAATTCGGCCGGAATATCCAAAAAAAGAAGCGGCTCTCTAGAGGTGAACTACGAAAGTGGAGGATACAAGAGGCTCTTGCTAGAGGTGAGCCGATAATCCCCCGGAAAGAAAGACAGAAGAGGTGGGAAATGAAAGCCGAATCCTGGTAAAATCATACAACGAAGCCGGTTCCTCAAAAGGGAACTTGGATGTTGTAGTAGTCCCTGAGCAAGGGAAAGCATCCTCGGAAACAGCTCAAACCAGCAAATCACAAGCTATGCCGCGATCGCAGTTGACACCTGAAAAACAAGGAAAGGGAGGGGGAAAGAAGGTAGGGTAATGATGAAGGTGTCACCAACAAAATACCCGAAACAAATACCGAAAAGATCTCCTTGGAGAAGCTGGCTATTGCCCGGCTTGAACACCTGGAAGTTAGGCTATCGACGGAGGAAACGAACATCCTGAGACAGTGGTGGGCAAACGCGCCTTCAAGGGCAAAAACGTTAGGATATCTAATTCTCATGTCCAGCCTAATGTTGAAGGTGGGGCGATGGTGGTTGGCTGTGTCAACACAGAAGTTAAAGAGTGCCTGTAGAAGAGGGAACTGAGTCCTTTTGAAGGAATTCAACTTAAATTGAGCGCAGCCAAAAGCCTGATCAATATTTTCAGTGTCAACCTTTATTCACAGGGGTATTGAGGTGGACAGCAAGGAAGATTTGTTGGAAGCCCTAAAAACCATAATGACCTTGAAACGGACCAATGGACTGTTTTGGAGAGAAAACAAGCAACGACGGCGAATTCCCGATCATGCACGTTGACGAAGTCTCCCTGAATAAACTGAAGGCTCTGGCGATGCGCCCACTTCTGGGCAGCAGGGAGGCAATGATCAATAGAAGATGACAGCGGTGCTCCATATACACCTTCACTACATCAGAGCAGCTACGGCAATTTTCTGCCAGAACATCTTGACTGAGGACATAAGCGTGGTCTTACTTCAAGAACCATGAACTTTTGGCAGCTGAGTGATGGGGATGACCACCCCTAAAGTTAAGTTGAGTTATTATTCTGGTAGTAACAACCCTAGGGCATGTATATATGTCACTAACAAGATAAAATCACTAAAAATGTCCCAAATGTGTTCCAGAGACACGACAAAGCTGTTACAGAGGAGCATTTGCAGACAGATTATGGCAACATCAGAATCCAGTTTGCTGAAGTTTACCTCCTAAAGATTCTGCAGAACCACCGCTAACTACGAAGATGAGGCGGATTGTGGAGATCAGAACCCTTACCAAGAGGCACCTGATTGTCGGTTGTGATGCGAATGCCCACCATACTGCTTGGGGAAACAGCGACATCAACAATTGGAGTGAGTGCCTCTTGGATTTTATAGTAGAATCTAACTTAGTTATCAAAGCCATGAATCAAAACCGTAAACCAATTTCTGTACAAAGAAGAAGTACAGGGGTAAGAGATAAAGTCTTCGATATAACTATGGCTAGCAACTATATTGCGACTAAAGTATTAAACTGAAGTGTGCTAGACAAGCATCTAGCTATATCTCGTAATATTAAGAGAGACCTATAGAAATCCAAAAAAATAAATTGGGTCGCAACCAATTAAAACAAAACTAAGGGAGCACAAAAAACTAAGTCGGTTTGGCTTATTCTTTGTGGTGCTAGGAATGCTAAAAAAACAGAGCTAAGAAGTAATAAAGAAATAGAAAATGGATATCAAGAGCAAGGGATCTATGATATGGATAACCCATTACAAAACGCCATAAAAGAATCGTACAATAAAGCCTACCCCGAAACAGGAAAGAACTCGAGGAAAAAGCATGTTGGTGGAACCAGGGGATGGAAACCTTGAGGAAAACCCTTCACAGAGCATATAACACATGCAAACGTGCAGGGAACTAGGCTAAGTATTATGTTGCCCTAACAGATTATAATAAGAACGTGAGAGGAACTAACAGAAACTCATGGAGAGAATTCTGTCAGAATATTGATAAGATACCAGACTGTGCAAAACTTGGTATTACCTCCGTTCCTACGCTGTTTAGTAAAGACCTGGCGATAGGAATCATACCCTCATCGTGGAGGACCTCTAGGGTTATTTTTATCCCGAAACCAGGT
Source organism: Homalodisca vitripennis (assembly GCF_021130785.1). Classification (NCBI taxonomy): domain Eukaryota; kingdom Metazoa; phylum Arthropoda; class Insecta; order Hemiptera; family Cicadellidae; genus Homalodisca; species Homalodisca vitripennis. Next base: position 104,163,068 of record NC_060209.1, read on the forward strand.
AGACCCTCTTATGAAGTTGCAAAGGCTTACAGACCAATAAGCCTAACATCCTTCATCCTCAAGACCATAGAGAAGGGCCTGGATAGGCATTTAAGGTACACAGTTCTAATCAATTGCCCCTTACATTCAAACCAACATGCTTCTAATAAGAAATGTAAATCTTGTGAAACAGCTCTACATTGTTTGGATGATAAGATTGAGCAAGCTATTGCAAAAAGGAAACAGCTTTAGCAGTATTCCTGGATATGCAAGGAGCTTTTGGTAACACGAGTACTCACGCAATTGTATCTAAGCTTACACCCAGGGGTACTGAGCAACCTTTTTTTAGATGGATAAAGAACATGCTTAGTAGCAGAAGACCACTGGCATCTATGTGTGGATTCACAAAAGAGGTCAAAACGCAGCGAGGATGTCCACGAGGCGGTGTATTGTCACCACGCCTGTGAAACATACTTCTGGATAGCTTACTCTGGACTCTGAATAGGACATGTATGCTCAGGGTTATGCAGATAATGTCATACTCATTAGGGGCAAGCACATGGTCACGTGCTTGGAATTATGCAGAGAGGACTGTCCATTATGGAGCGATAGTGTGGCGAACAAGGACTAGCATTGAATCCTTCGAAGACCGTCATGGTACCATTTACAAATAGGAGGAAGCTGGAAATTACACAGCCAGTCATATGTGGGAGCCAGATACAGATAAGCAGGGACTTTAAGTATCTAGGAGTCAAACTGGATGATAAACCCACTAGGAACATTTATCTGGAATTTATAATCAGCCGATCTCAGACTACATTGATAGTGAGACGTGTGGTAGGATGCATATGGGGGCTTAGACCCAAATGTCATATTGGCTAAATACCAGAGTCATTACACCAATGATAATGAGCCAATATGGTGGCCAAAGGTTTAACAGTTGACTGCTGCAAAAAAGCTGTCAAAGGTATACCGGTTGGCGTGCTTGGGGACAATGGGCACCACGAAGTAGTTTCCATGGAAGTAGTGCTAAACTATGAAGGCTTATTCTAACATGGGTGCCAGTGTATAGAGGGAACACAGATAATGAAGGGGAGACAGTTGTGCTAACCAAACGGCCTCTTACTGGTCCTGAACCAACGTGTGGGGTTTCTTATAACTTAGTATGGAGACCAGTTGTCAAGAGGCTTATTTAACAACGACAACATTGAGTAGAACTCAGGGAAACGTACATTCAAACCGGTTGCTCATTGGACCATCAAGGAAAATTGCGGCAGATGCTCTTAAAATTAGTAGAACGGAGATCCGTAAGATGACTGGTTTTATCATAGATAATTATATATTTCGAAGCTACCTGAATAGAAAAGGTATTCCGGTTCAGGAAACACTGTGCAAGAAATGTGGCGAGGCCGATGAAATAGCTTAGCATGTCATATTTGAATGTCTGGCATTATAGAGCAAACCCTCAAGATAGGTTTTCTTAGGCATACTGAAGAGTGGTTGGAACAGGCAAGCATTGTTCAGAAGATCTCATGGCTTTATAAAGGCTTGGGATGTGACATAGATATTGTGCAACCTGGAAGATGGTGCACAATAAGCCGGATGGCTGAGAGGCAATTACCAGGCCCAGGAAACCTGGTCCTCTCTTATATAAAAAGGTAGGAATAAGCAGTGTTCTTATATGAAGCTTACTATATGCTTTCAATAGAATAGATATGATTCAATGTATATAGAAATTAAATTCGGCTATTGCAATTTATACAAATTTAATTCTTAAACTAAATAAGTATACAAATACTTTAAAGTAAATAACTGTTATACAATTACCTATATATAGTTGATCGGCTCCTTAGTGGCGTATGCTGGAAGACAATGATTTCGAAGATGATTAACTGTGGTAGAATTATTTGGGAAACATCTTGTTCAAAATTATGTGATGCTGAAAATGGTTTTCGAAAATGTAGAAACAAGTTTTATGGAAGACTTTGAATGAAATAAAGAATGGTAGCGATGTTCAATAATCATAACCATAAAATACCGAATATTGACTGGCAAATCACTTTTAAGACCAGGGCTCGTTTAGCCCGTTGATATATTGTTGGTGTCTCAGACAATTAATGAACCATGAGAGAGATATTCCTTTGCAATTACATGTAAATATGATAAGAACTGTAAAATGGTAAAAGAATTACATTTGTTACGTCAATATAAACTGTAAATATCGTAAAAGGTCATCCAAAAATATTTCATATTAGATGTGTTATAATTAAAAAATGTTATATTGAAGTAAAGAGATACAAAATAAAGAAGGCATTCGAGCTAGTTGGAAGAATTATACGAAAATTGTTATAAAAACACACAGAATCAATAAGGGATAATAAAAAAATTAGAAAACGTATCAGGATGCTTGGAAAGGAAAAGTTTTTAATCGGTAGAAGATATACTTGAAAATGTGTTATAAAAAGAATACAGGTTGTATACAATAGAATGTGTGGGTTAATATAACATTTAATAGGCTATAAAACTAGACTTTGGACATAGAATTCAAAAAGGCACAGAAATAGGTAAATAAAACGTGAGTACTTAGATGACCTAAGGTAGTTCGAAGAATATGGAATGATAGAATGTAACATTGTAAAAAGGATGAGATTTCAGTCTATGACTATTACGAGTATGAACAAGAAACTACAAAATAAATAGAACATGATAAGTAATAAAGGGAAATGGTGTGAAGCAAACAAAGCAAGAGAAGGTTTAACAGGGAAAATTGGAGAAGTATGCACACAAGCTATAAGTATATCAAACATTGGGAGTAAACTAAAATGATTCTTGCTGGAGATGTTCTTAAACGGTGGAAAACCTCTAAATGGATACATAGAGAAGACAAAAAGCACAATGTTACAAATCATGTGGATAAAAGAAATATGACAAATATTTTTTTATCGTATCAAAAAAAAAATAAGGAAACATAGTCGAAGAAGATTGGAGACATGATAAAAAATATAAACGTAAAAGTGATTGGATATTAATAGTTCTAGCACAAGAAATTAGAATATGGGTTGTACATATTTATGCAGAAGAGTGATATACAGGTTAAGTTGTGGTGAGAACATGTATATTTTGTGAAGAAATAGGCCTAATACAAGAGGAAGTTCAGATGGATACGAAGTGTAAGAGGTAGACCTTTCAACGACAAAACTGTAAAATGTATATGGAGAATATTGCCAAGTAGGGACAAAATTTTGAATAACAAAGGTTATAGAGTAGAAATTACTATCGGAAAAATAATTATAAAATGAAGTAGGCTATTGAAAGGGAGATTTTAAATAGTGAAAAGGTATTAAATTGTGGCCTCTGAAAAGATAATAGAGAAGAAACAGATCGAATTAAAGAGAACGTGTGAATAAATAGAATATTAAATTGAAGAGTTACGAAGGACCACGAGAAAGATAAAAGGTAGATAGATGAAGTACGCAAAAACCTCATATAATTACAATATATGGAATCATTTCTTTTACCGATTTGATATTAGCAAAATTAACTATTAAGTTAAATATTATGGAAAGGAGTTGTCTTATGACGGGGTAACAAGCATAAGGTAATAGCCTGAAATTATTTGATCAACCCCAAAAAGAAATATTCTGAAGAACAAATCTAAAAAAAGATTTTTTAAAGAAGGAATGTTTAAAGTGATTAAAAGGTATTATGGATTAGGAGCAATAGCACGAATACTTCACAATATTTTAAGGTTAGGACTTAGTTGTTAGGAATTGTACGAGGTTAAAACATACAAGAAGACGGAAATATTGCTAATAAATACCGTAAGATAGTGGTCTGAAAAAGGCCTAATTAAAATTAATTTGTAGCTGGAAAAGGGAAACGTTTTGTATAAGGTGGTAAGAATACTGAAAGCCACACGGGGAGGGGGCAATAGATAGATTGAGACATCACAGCATTCAGACTGATAGGTAGTAACGAGAATGGTTGAATCAAAATAGGATAGGTATTCAAGGAAGATGTCAAAAGTAAGCAGAAACTGTTGTATGTAATTGTATCTAACGGATTTAAAAAAAAATAGTTTTTTAAGGTTGGTATGGAGACTATAAAAATGTACATATGAACATATTAAGGCATTAATAATAATTGAAAGGAAGTATTACGAAGCAGAAACGAGGACGTAATCTTAAGATTGTTAGATAAATTAGTTTAAGATCTTTGGGTATAGAAAATGGAGATTAATCCAAAACATGATTGTTAAAGTTTATGAGAAATCTGATTGCTATTTTATGATAAATGTTATCTGGAAATAAGACAACTATAGATATAGATTTTTGGAGATGAAAGAAATGGAAAGACGACATGTGATATAGATAGGATTTTGAATAGTTGTGGTGAAGATTATACAAGAACAATCCAGAAATGTACTAATATGATTTAGGATAATTAACTACAGATTTTTAAAAAAATGGAAAACTGAAATGGAGGTGAATTATTCCTGTTCAATACGTATGAGAAAACTAATAGAAAATTATAAGTAAATTTTGAAAAAAAATACTGATGACTCTGTGAGTTAAAGAAATGGGTCAAAGAAAACATAACTAAAATAAGTTTCAGTGTAGGCATAACAATAATACGTGGAGAGACGAAAACAGATCTAAGTTACCAATTATTTGGTTATGGGACACTGTTGCAATATAAACGGCCTGGTTAAAATCATGTAAAAGATAGATTGATGGAAAAATTTATTAATGACTAATCCGTAAACTAATGGTTCAAAATATATGACAAGTTGGGCTGCTGAAAACCCCAAAGGAAGAAATTCGTATTAAAGGTGTTTGTAGAATGGGATTTGGAGATGAAATTTGATGTGCAGCTAAGTAAGGATACTCTGCTAGACTACAACACGTAGGTTCTTGGCTCCATGCAACCTGATGTACAAACATATTTTTAAATGAATCTTACTCTGTAATTATTCTTTCGTCATAAAATACAGGTAAAATAGCTTGGTTTGTAAATGATCATAACAATTTTAAGTATTTAGTTGTAGTAAATATTAGAGCAGCCAAAAGACGTAGTTTTCTAAATAGATAGAATAAAATATATGTGTATTATAACGCTATTTCTTAGTTGAGATATGAAATTACTCGAAATATTTGAAATAAATGCTTTTTTGTAATTTACATTTCAAAAAATATTATAAATGCGAAATTTCCTTTGTTTGTTTTGTTTTTGCAAGCAAACAGATGAACCGATTGTAACTGAAATTTTACACGGACATACTAACAGTCCCTGGGATGAATATAGGCATATTCTTATTTTGAAAATCCCTCTGGGCTTCGCCCCACTGGTCTTTAAAGTACCGTAAACAAGGGCTACTTTGGCCCTAGGGTTCTTCTTTGGCCCAAAAGCAAAATAAAACGAAAAACGTTTTTTTGAGCGATTTGTGGCAGTATCTGAATTAGTTTCGGTTGGTTCCGTTAGGTGGTAGTATCAATCAAACTGCCTGATAGTTTAACTGATTCCCCAGTTTGTTGCTGGGCAGCAACACCACAAGTTGTGTGTCTCGTGTAAGCAAGTGAAATTTTAACCTTCAAAACTTCTTCCTGCAGAAAACGCATTTCTTCACGAACTACTAATGTAAGTATGTTTTTAGAACACTTTTAAGTTACTAATGTTGTGCTGTAGTTAGACCTTCGTGAAACACAAAGTGACTTCCCATTTTCATGTATTTTTAAATCAGGTCTGGTAACCTACAAAGTACGACCTACTTTGGCCAAAAAAAAGCTGGGTACTGTTATAAACCTGTTTTTTTAGCGGTAAAGTTCTATAAATAGCTTGCAAAATGGTTAGGTAGTGAATATATTTCTATTGCATGTGTTTGGTTTCAGCTTTTTCAAGATGCCCTACAACTACAAACGTCTCCCCAGGAGCCGAAAATATGCTGACTACAGCAACGAACATCTTCAAACTTGTCTAGAAACCATCAGATCTGGTGAAATGACAGAGGCAAGCTGCAGAAAATTTCAGGATACCCAGAAGCACTATTAAAAACAAATTGAAGAACTCATTTTCAAGTTCCCCAGGCCATCCTAAAGTATTTTCTCAAGAAGAAGAATTAGCTTTTGCTAGTCATATCGCCAAAATGTGTTAGTATGGTTTTCCACTGGATGAACTTGATTTGAGGTACGTCGTAAAGTCCTACCTAACTAGAAAATGAAAGACTGTACAATGTTTATGTAACAATGTTCCGGGCCGTGACTGGGTTGTCATTTTTAAAGAGACACCCTCAGTCAAGTTTTCGTCTAACATCAAACGAAATCGAGGTCCCAACTACAAATGTTAAAGACCTAAAAGGAAGCAAAGAAGACATGAAGGAACTTGTAGTAAAGGACAAATTTGTTGTTCATTGGAATGGACTCCGATTCCCAGGGTTGGTGCTCTCTGTGGCGGAGGAGGAAGCGACAGTGGAGTGTATGGCGCCGACTAAGAAATTTTGGAAGTGGCCCCAAGAAAAGGATACGTTATTTTACAAATAGTGTGACATATTAAAAGTTATTCAGCCACCAAAGCTTGTAAAAAGAGGCCTTTTTAAGGTTGATTTCATTTAAACATAAGACATTCCTTTTTTGAAAGAAATTTAACTTTTTTATCGGTTTTTTACATTTTTTACTCATTTATGTATTTTTAAATTGGTGTTAAATATTACTATAATCATTAAATAACATGTGTTTTTAAATACCCAGGTCCTTCTTTGTCCCATGCCTTTATACCACTATTTTTCTATTGAAAAACTACCTTGGGCCAAAGTTACCCTACCCTTAGGGTAACATTGGCCCAAATCTTAAAAATAAATTAAAAATACAAAACAAATTTTTAGGTCAAAAAGTGTGCAGCATCTAAAATATAACATGTTATAGTTGTATTAAAAGGTTACCAGGACTTAAATTAAGTAAAATATTATTTTCTTATAAGGTAAATCTTATGAAATTATTCAAAAGTGGGCCAAAGTAGCCCATGTTTACGGTAGTAAATATTTCATCTTGGTCCCTAAATTAGCGAAATATAAAATGAGAGAGCCTGTCAAATTGAATGAACTGTTCTGTGTAAACATTGTTTTGTAATATCACAACGATATTTGAAATTCATTTTACCACTATTTTAAATTTGATTACATTCATAGTTACATTAATCCTCTAAGGAGTAACAATTAGTTTTCACACCGTTTTCAGATTTCAGCAATTAGGTGAGTACTCACCTACCTTATAAAATATCCTAAAAATAATACGATTATAATTTGACAACCAAGACTCCCTTTAATGCAGTCGGGAAGATCAAGTGAGATTAAAGTACGCTGGACTGTTATTTAGAATCAATGTACCAATTACAATGCTTTACGTTGTAAAATATTAAAAACTATTTTTCAGTTAATATAGAAAAAAATCGTAAATAGTTTGACTGTAAATGTTTTTTTTTACCTGCAAAATTTTAGCAAATATTTAGTATTGATATAGAATACAAAGTTACTGTCTAACTTTTACTATTCATTTTAAGACTGTTATAAATCCATTGTTAGTTGTCTTTTGACAGGATTAGGCTTCTCAGAGCTGTATATATATATATATATATATATATATATATATATATATATTTATATATATATTTATATTTATATATGATAATTTTTATATTTTATACATATGTAATAAACCAAAATTACATGAATATCAGAAACTAAAGATTCAAGTGGAAAACAATTATTTAGCGAGTGTTAAGTCCATATGGTTGTTTTACTGACTAGTCGCTAAAAATGTTTCTCAAATGTTAGACGGCTAGTCGATTATTTCGTAAATTACTATAATTCAGAGTATAGAAGTAGATATAATAACTTTTCATACATGCAGGGAAACAAATTATTGGTAATTAGGAAACCGACTGTAGTGTTGGGTAGGCTTTAGGATATCAGAGCTACCCTTGTATTTTATTGTACACCAAATAAAACTTAATTACCTGAGCGACCAAATAAAATACAGAAACTTCGCTTTTCAACTGAACACTTAATAATTTGAGTTTTGTGTAGTCAGTAATAAATATTTCATCTGTAGATTTTACATTTCACATGAAACTTCATTTCTACATAGGCATGCCTTCACCATCTGTAAGACTCTCTCTTAAGACTCTCTCGTACTAGCCTGGCGGCCGTGGCGTACACATCGTTTTGTCGGACGCTCTGTGCCTTGTTCTATACTGTATTGGCTTTTGTGCTGTTATTGCTGTTTTCCCAGTCATTATGAAGTGTTATCAGTGTAATAGTGTTATTGACAAAGACGAGAAAAAACTTAAGTGTTCTGAATGTTCACTTGTTTTTCATCTAAGCTGTTTACAAAGTGGTAAGGAATTTCTAATTACTGACGAAGACTATGAGTATATATTGAATACCAATTTCTGGATGGAAATGTGTTTCGTGCAATTTAAAAAAACAATTGAAAGATGACAATAACTCCTATTAGATCTGTAGGTGTTAAATCTGTAAGTACTAAGATTCCAAGCAAAAGTGTTAAAGGCGGTTCAGAAACTGATTCGGACACAAGCTCTACAGGGACTAATAAGAAATTAAGTTGCCAGACTTGTAACAAAGGATTTTTACACAATGCGTATAAATGTGTGTGTGTTAAATGTAATTTATCGTTTCATTTGAAATGCGTAAACTGAATTTAAATCAAGGGAAGAATATGGTAAAGTTTAAAGCAACCTGGCAATGTCAGCCGTGTGCTCAGTTTATCCCAGGAATGCAGGAACCGATATCTGATAAGCTATTTTCAGCTGCGGGGCAGGGCCTTATCTGGTGATGTCGTATCACTATCTTTAATAATGAATGAGATAGTTTCATTCAGAAACGAGGTCAAAAAGACAAACGCTGATTTTAAAGGATTCTATGGAAAAATATGCGGATTGGATTGTTGAAAATGGTCGAAAAATTGATGATGCGGTTTAAATCAATTACTGAATTATCTAAGGACATTGACTTCATAAGACAGGAAAATATAAAGCTCAAGAAAATCGTATCGGATTTGACTTTTAAAATGGACATTCTTGAACAGGCTTCAAGGGAAAATACTGTTGAAATTCAGGGTATACCATTTGTGGAGAAAGAAAATGTGATGGAAATGGTTGAAAAGGTGTCTATGGCTATCAGTTTTCCCCTTTGATCAAAATATGGTTGACAAATGTTATCGAATAAGAAACGAGATTTGGAGCATCTGAAAAACCCAGGGAGTATAGTAGTTCGCTTTGTGCGAAATATTGATATGCAAATGTTTATACAAAAAAGAAGAGATAAGAGGAACTTGAACACCAGGGACATTGGCTTTCTACTGGGAAATTCTTCTGTGATTTATATCAAACCACAGTCTGACGCCGGCTAAGAGGAGGTTTGCTGCGAGCTGCGCGGCTGTGTCGCAGTGAGAAACAGTACACTTTCGTATGGGTTAGCGGAGGACGCATCTTCCTACGTAAAAATCAAGGAGATCCGGCAATTGAGGTGAAGCGAGAAGAGGACCTTGAAAAGTTGAAATGATGGTGTTTGTCTTACAGTTCAGTTTGTGTTTTGTTTATTTTCGGTATGATAAGTTTATCAGTTGTTTCTTAGTTTTAATTTCATGTTGTAAGTATTGTTTCTTTTTGACAATATTATGTGCTAAAAATATTGATGTCTTTCTTTCCATATAATAATATATGGCGAGTGATTGTGGATTATTAATGCATAATAGGGAAAAGATTAATAGTTTTAAAATCTAAATTTAGTAATAAGATAAAAGGTTTTTTGAAAGTAGCTCATGTCAAACGTAGAAAACCTAAGAGCGCACAAAGAGTCCTTTTTTAGTTTATTTGAGGATAATATTTTTGATATAGTTGTGGTTACGGAAACATTCCTGAAACCCATTTTGGCTTCTAGTCCTTTTAGTATTGATGGTTTTAACTTCATAAGACATGACAGAGAGGGTAAGGAGGGTGGAGGAATTGGAATATATATTAAGAAATGTTTTAATTATAAAGTATTAGTTTTCATCACAATCCTTGTACTGTAAGAAAACCTGAATTTATTATTTTAGAAGTAGCTTTGGGATGGAAGTTATTGTTGTGTGCCTTTTACAGACCACCGAAAGCAGGTTATATATCGGACTGTTTTGACATAATTGGGGATTTATTGCCTACTTATTCAGATGTATTACTTATAGGAGATTTTAATATAGACTTAAGTACAGACAGAGTTTTTCCAGATAAAACGCAATTTATTAATTTAGTTGAGAATTTTAATTTTACTATTCTACCATTACAACCAACATACCATTTACCTACATCTGATACCTTATTGGACTTATTGATTTGTAATGACGTGAACAAAGTAAATGTGTACGGACAAATATCTATATCTGGTATATCTTATCATGATTTAATATACATAGAGCTATGTCTTAGAGTTAAAAATAGTACTAATAGGGTCATGAAAGTTATTAGAGATTTCAAACATGCAGATGTAAATAGGTTAAGGCAAGAATGTCAAACTTTATCGTGGGATGATGTTTTCTCAGTAGACAATATAAATACAAAGGTAGATATATTTGTTAATAAATTAAATAATTTATTTAATAAATATGTACCTGAAAGAAATATCTCAACAAAAAGGACTCCCTGCCCTTGGATAAATACACAAATAAAATCAATGATGAAAGACAGGGATAAGTTGTACAGTCAATATATAAGGACGAAAGATCCTATAACTTGGGAAAATTACAGAGTCTTAAGAAATCAAGTAAAACGTATATTAAGAGACTCGAGAAACCGTCATTTTGACTCTTTATTGAAACCAGATAAGCATTGCAAAGATATTTGGAATGTAATTAACAGTCAAGGAGTTGGTAAAAAATGCTAATGTTATGTCAGATGTAGTTGTACAACTAAATGAGTTGAATAGTTATTTCTGTGGTGTTAGCCATAGTATAAATGAAGAGTTGATTGATTATTATAAAAGTCAAAGAGGTGTCTTTAGTGGTATTGATGATATGTTTATTTTTTCTGTAGTACGTAGAGAAGAAATTCCTAAAATGATGTTAGATATATCGTCTAATGCTGTTGGTAATGATGAAATACAAATTAGATTTTTAAAATTGGTTTGTGAAGAAATCAGTGATGTGTTGTGTCATATTTTTAACTATTCTTTATATAATTCTGTTTATCCATGTCAGTGGAAAAGAGCTCTTATTATACCATTAGCAAAGATAAAAACACCTTCAGAATGTAAAGACTATAGGCCTATAAACATATTAAGTGTATTAGGTAAGATATTAGATAAAATAGCTTATAACCAAATTTGTAATTATGTTACTAGGAATAGTATTTTAGATAAATATCAGTCTGGTTATCGATCCTTTTACAGTACACAAACCGCACTGGTTAAAATAACAGACGATATCAGACATGCTATTGATAACAGAGAGATAACATTATTAATACTTCTTGATTTTAGTCGTGCCTTTGACTCTGTGAATCATAATTTATTATTGTCTGTTCTGGAATCTTACAATTTTAGTTCCGCTGTGGTTGATTGGTTTCGAGATTACTTGACCAATAGACTTCAGCGGATCAAAACAAATAATGGAAATTTTTCAGATTGGAAGAATAACTCTGTAGGTGTTCCACAGGGATCCACACTTTCTGCTTTGCTTTTTTCTTTATACATTAATAAGATTGGTAGTTCTGTTATATTTTGTAAATATATGATGTATGCAGATGATATTCAGTTATATTTAAACAGTAGGCCTAATATTCAATGTGTAAATGATGCTGTTAACTGTATGAATGCGGATTTGGGTACATTACATACATGGTGTAAAGATCATGGATTACAGCTTAATATAATAAAGTGTAAGCCGGTATTGTTTGGATCCTCAAGGTTGCTACCTCACATTGATGTTAACAGTTTGACACCTTTGATGATAAACAATGTACATTTAAATTTAGAGAGCTCAATTGTCAATTTAGGTTTAAGAATGTCTAATGATTTATCATGGCGTATACAAGTAAATTATATTGTTCGGAGGGTATTCCAGTGTTTGTATAAATTTAGAAAATTGAGCTTTAATCCTCCAATTTATATTAAGAAGCTTCTAGTAGCAACACTAGTATTACCTATTTTTGATTATGCAAATATAGCTTATTGTGACATAAATAATGAGTTAACTGATAAGTTACAGAAAGCGCAAAATGCGTGCATAAGATATATCTATAATTTAAGGTGGGATCAACATGTAACACCATATTATAAAGACCTTGGTTTATTGAAAATTATGGAGCGGATGGAATTGAATATAATGAAATTGGCAGTTAAAGTACTTAAAAATGAACAACCAGTGTATTTGTTTGAAAGATACAAAAGAATGACTGATGTACATGTTAGAAATACTCGTTTTTCAGGAATAACTTTACAAATTCCGATTCATAGAACTGTTATCTACAGTAAGTCCTTCTTAGTGACATCTATTAGATTATTGAATGTACTAGAAAGAGAACTGCGGGAAAGTGATAGGGAAAGCAATGCAGCGTTGTTAAAAAAATACAAAATGAGACTTTTAGAAAGATATGAATTATAAGTTCATAGTACATCAATACTGTGTAAATTATTCTTTCTTGTGTAAGATTAATTTTTCCTATACGTATAGGAATTTAGAATTGAGACCATACAAAAAAAAAGGAAAAAAAAAAGAAATTATGTTTGTATTGAATAAACATATAAAGCAAATAGTAAAATATAGAACTTAACTGTAAGTAGGGTATATTTAAGTGATAAAATTATATATATATATATATATATATATATATATATATATATATATATATATATGATTTAAATAAGAATATAGTTGTAGAAAAAGAGTTTTATAACACATAATAAAATAGAATAAGATATAAAAATAGATATAAAAAAATGTAATTTGTAAAATCAGGCTACTGCTCAAACATTGTATTACATATGAATATGTGTTGCCTGTCATGGTGGTGGAGTGGACCATTGGTCTAAACCATGGCAGGATAAATAAAGAAAGTATCAAAGTATCAAAGTATCTTAATGACTTGTGGGATACATTTTGTTGTTTTATTTGAAATATATGTACTTTAAAGTCTTTTATACCTTTCTGGTTTTAATATAGAAACTGTAATGCCGACTTGATGCGAGTATCGTGTGTTAATTAACAAATTTTAAAATATATAGTATAAATATTTTTAAACATGGAATATTGTTTTATTTACCCTTTGAGAGGGAATTGGGAATATAGAACAAATAACATTGTTTTTATTGAGTCTATGCTTGATTCTGTGCTTGAGCCCAACTGCCACTGTTTAATTCCACATAGATTTTCCCTTTAATTTATCAATTTCCACAAGTGACAGCCGAGTGCTTAATATAACGGAATATGTCAGTTATATTATGTTTTTTTGCTCAATTTCCGGTTGATTGATAGAGGGTAGTTACAACTACAATGGCAGTGTTTATTGTGTTTCGTCCCAAGAAAGAAAATTACCCATATATATATATATATATATATATATATATATATATATATATATATATATATATATATATACATTCCAGAGAACATAATCAGGACAAAATTGAAAATTGTTACAAATTAAAAGGCATCAATAATGTTCCATTGCATGCCAACAAAAATGTGAATAGGTTTAATTTGAGAAGGAGCGAAACTGCTCATCAACTTGTTTTAAGGTCAAAATTTCCTTTCGGTTTGAACATTCGTTAATTTCTTAAATTTTTTACTCTTTGGTATTTGTGATGAAACATCAGCTTTGAGGTATTTTTCGCCTGTTTATTATTCTATTTCAGTTCATTTTCTTGTTTGTATTTAGTTAGTTTCATTATTTAATTTTGTAAATATTTATACACTGTTATCTGAAGAAGTATGCTGACATACGAAAATTTATAAAAAGAGTTTACCAATATTTGGTTTTTTTTATTTCTACATGAAGAGAATACATATTGATATATATATATATATATATATATATATATATATATTAGTATTTACATATGTTTTTCAACGGGGTACACGTCTTACTTTTTCCACGGCCACACACTAAAGACGTATCAGCATACACATATGGCATCCATTATAGTCTACATTAAATACTACACAAAAATGAATAGTATTGTGTATATTGTTTTTTACTTATCGTTTTGAAGAATTTCCCAGCCAAATCGTCAGCCTGTGATGCGGGTTCGATGTCCAGTAGTTGTATGAAGCACAGAGCGCTAGAGCTTGCAGCATGTAGTAACGTAAAGTGGCATCTTCTCTTCGAATTATTACGCTTTAAGGAGCCACTGCAATGTTTAACAAAGATTTTCACTAATATCATACCGTTATTTTCATGGCAACAATTTCATTTAATTGTTGACATAATTTTGCATTTGTATGATTTCAATTATAAAGTTTATAACACATGATATTTTAAGTATCCTCTGTGTTAGTTCTTTATGTTTTGTTAACTGCGATCAGTATGAATATTATCCTTGAAAAACGTTGTCTGAATGTCAATAAATTACTACTCTTCTATTTATTATTTCCCAAAACTTGTAAATCTGAACATTATGGTGGGGAGGGGGGTTACTTATTTTTTAATGTGCCGCTGCCAAGACACCAACGCGTTTACTTGTAAGCAGTAATCATTATATCAGTTTAATTTAATCTCCTTAACAGTAGAATGCGTCTTGAGGTTCTTTCAATTCAAATGATTTTTATACAAATTTGAACGTTTCAGGAATGCCCAATGAATTCCTTTATAGAAGAGAATATCTGGTGGTACAGAAAATGCAAAAGAAATTAGTACCGGTAACTGGAGTTAAATAATCCTTGGTCATACAAAGAAAACAATGAACGCAAGCACTATTAAATCCAGACAGTTTTTTCAGTTTTCATATTAGACTACAAAATCTCTACAATACAAATGTCCTTCACAGGCTTTGACATGTCTAAAAAATTCAAACCCAAAAGTTTATCAAAATGTTTGTGTTTACAATTAACTTTCTTAATACTTTAAAAAGTTATTTGACTTACCTGAACTCAACGTTGTTAAATAAAGCCTACGAGCCATCATGTGTATTTAACACCACATAACAGTAAGTTTTTGTGCCTGATCCTTTTTTTCGCCACATAACGCGCAATACCAGATGTTGCATACTAGATACGGTATAGTAACACATATACAACATATTGTTTACCCCATCGTACTGTATATATCAAGTGCTACAGTTTTTAAGGATTCTGCCCGTCCTCATTTGTCACATGTGGTTTATGTTTTTGAAAGGCCGATGAAGAATAAATAATAAAATGGTACTTTGAACTTTTATTCATATAATAAAAATATTCTAAAATTGCATACCTCAAACAGTACTCTTGAACCTATCTCGAATAAGCACTTGATCTAAATAGGATCAGTGTTCCAGTTTTCAAAGTTGAATTTTTGTTGAAAAACGCCATCATAAAACGGTACTTTTCCTTGTTCTTACCAACATAAAAAGTATTGTTTCTAATTAATTTGCTTTATCTGTTTAAAAACAGAATTAAGAAGCTAGATTTCAACGTAACTACCGTAATTTTAGCTCTACTACCTAGATTGTGCAGACAGACAGATAGACAGAAATAAATAGAGATAGGCTTCGCAAATTCTCAGCCAATATGTAGATTGTTAACACATTCACTGCTGATGTTACACCGGCGTAACATCTCTGTTTTCCACATGATGCTTGTGTTACACCGGTGTAACATTAGTTCTGATCACTGATTATTTCATGTTTTGAGGTTATGTTCGTTCCAATGTTCCTAACCTAGCCACTACCGCGTGGCAGGGTATTGGCGGGAACTAGATTTATCCCTCGTTGCGAGTACGGGAGCTAGTCAGTGCGGGTGTGTCACGGGCATTACATTTCACTCCCTTACTTTGTAGTGTTTAGGCACTTGTCTACGCGGTGATGGATCCTGATCACGCAGCACACTCTTACTGCGATCATGAACAATGCTATGCACTTGTATAATATCACAGCAGGAAGAAGGAAGATGTCATTGTATGACTTCCGCATAGCTGTCTTGGAGAAAATTCTCCCCCGGCCAGAGAACCCAGGGCGCACCCCTGACCGCATAAGGCAGATCAGACATGACATTGAGATTAGTGAGGACAGGGACAACAAGGGCAGAATCAAACGTAAGAGGTGCAGGGTGTGCCACTCCAGAAAAATTGTGAAGATGACCCCATACCATTGCCCTCAATGCCCGGACAAACCAGGACTGTGCCCAACTAATTGTTTTCAATATTACCATGACAACCTGTAAAGCAAAGTCAGTGGGAGGTGGGTGGGGATGTAAATATATGTACATAAAATACTACGATAATTTAGGATAGTTTCATTCTTTATAAACTTTAAAAAACTTGAAAGATAGCACACTACCAGTCTCAAAATGCATTAGTATATGTGCGACGAATGAAACATAAGAGTGTATTTTTGTGCGGATGTGACACGGGTGTAACAAAAGAGTGATATTTTTGGTGCGGATGTGACACGGGTGTAACAAAAGAGTGATATTTTGGTGCGGATGTGACACGGGCGTAACATTGAAATATGTGTGTGCTGGTGTTACACCGGTGTATCACAGACAATTACGTCATTTCTGGTGGGATGAACATATCAATTTCAACTAATACCATCGTTATCAGCCTTCTCACACCCATTGGTAAGTAAAACATCAATAACAGTTTTTCAGCACCTAGGAAACCTATCATGTCTTAGTTCAGCAGTGAATGTGTTAAACTAATAAACTGGAATATAGTAGGTGAGATTCTAAAAGATGCATGTACTAGCATAAAGGGCTATCTAGTGGATGATAAAATTATAACTTAAGAATGAAGTTTTGTGGAACAATGAAAATAATAAATACTATAAATGATTGCTAAAGCACTATAGAATGAATGAGCTAAAGTAGTATTTACCATGTTATAATATCTTATCTCAAGAAACGAATAACAGCATGTTTGTAACGTATCTGATCGCACATGTACTTGCAGGAGGACATAGAGTTTCAGTCTAGCAGAGATCCAGTAATAGCTTAGCTATATATTTGCTACAATAAACTAACACTGTGTGTAAGCGGGGTAATCATGCTCAGACTCAGCTATGTTGACATGTAGAATCGCCTTATGATGAATTCATGTTGGATTACGGTAACATGAATTTAAGTTGATTGCTGTACTTTTCTAAATAAATTTATCAAAACACAAATGACAAGAAGTTAAAAGGAGTAAACCTATTTTACAAAGAAACAAACCTTTATACACTGCAATAATTAAATGAAGTGTATTAATTAAAAATTAATTAAACAATGATTTTGTTTATTTTTTAATCATGTTTTTTTGTTCATCAGTACTTTATCATGTTTTAGATACCATTTATGCACTATTATTATTATGTACAATTTCAATTTAATTAATATTTTTCAAATTCGAAATGTATTTCCCCCACGTAAAATTTAGAGTACAGTGAAGAGATCAGCAAGAATGAAGAAATGTAATCTACTAGTGCCATTTCTGTTCTTTTTGTTGAACTAATAAATTGTGTTACCATTTCCTGATGAATGGTATATCAGGAATATTTTTTAAATTGTACACTTTTATCTTCAGCCATTTTATTTGGTTGTGTTTTTTCAGGGTCCGAGTGATCATTTAGATTTTTAGATTTTTTTGTACTTGGGAAAGAATTAAGGGATATGAATTTAACACACACACCAAATATTTTACAAACTACAAATCAACAGCTCTTTTGATGGTTAGAGCGCTAAAATGCTCTTTTTAGCTCAAATTTGTGAAATTAGTTATACTGATGATACCCTACCTTTATTTATATGAGCTAGCCATGTATTTCATAAGACAAAATATAACGCACAACGGTTAAAGAACCCATGGCTATAACACTAGGCACAAAACTCAATATTCGAGCCACCATAGGTTACCTTTTTTAAACAACCTTTGTACATGGGTCTTAAATCTGAGCATGCACTATCAATTTTTTACCAAAAATTGTCAACCTGAACAAATATAGACGCACGCTAAAAATTATTTGCTGTTTTATCACATTTATCAGGTGGATTCTTTGTTATAACTGTTAAAAATGTGCAGTCCTTCGTGTAACTGTATTGTCCTGCACATACTCTAGTGGCCAATAACTGCGTTTAGCGCTTTAACCAGTCTAACGCCATGAGAACAGGGTCTTACAGACGGAGAAACCACGTACTCAGGCAAGTCCATCTTCAAACTGATTGTTGGAATTAGTGAAATTTTTTACTTCAAACCATCTTATCTTCTTAAGTAACAATGCATTAATACATATTGTATAAAATATTTAACTCACGGTTTGTTTAAAAATAATGAGCTTATACATTTTACACACACACGCATTCAACTCACTTTCGAAGATTCAGCTGTAGTAAAAAGGCAATGGATTTTGCCCCGTAATATCCAATGTTGAATCCCAAACGCTTTTAATTTGGATTCTCCTAGTACAATATCCATTAAAAGGTTTCATTGCACAACAAATTTTAGTGTAGCAGTATTGTGTTAATTAAATGCTTTTCAACTAACTAAACACCAAATACCATTTTAAATAGCTGAATGCAAATATTACTGCTTTTTAAAAACGAAACTACCAATTTATATGTTTATCCCGAAACTCCATCTATGATGTTCTGCGTTGGTGTGGTTATCTGAGCGATCCAGTGACCATGTTTGCTGCATTTATCAGTAATAGAGATCCGATTAGCTAAAACCACTTACCTGTCCGGACCAGCGCATTGTGCAATCTAGGCTTAAACTGCCAGGAACAAAGTCGTTGGCTGACATCTTCATGAATCAGAGTCAATTAACTGTTTACCAACTTCCATAGACATCGAGCTGTATTTTGATGTTCAAGTATTCAAATTATTGATATTCCGGTCCTATAAAATTTAAATTAAATAAATGTTACCTAAATTTAATATTACCGAGCAAAAAGTAAAAATATATAAAAAAATATAAAACCCATATATAAAAATAAAAATTTTGAAACAGTTTAGGACGTTGACAATGTAAATTTTGCACGAATATTATCACATTAAATATTTTTACACGTATTTTAATGATTACTTATCAAATCTTAATTGTATAAAAGTCCCATAAATCGAAAAATGTTAAAATTATATTTACAGTAAACAAAGTTACAAACGTTAAACTTTGTTTAACTTATGAACTAACAAACGTTTCAATAGTACACTTTCAATATCTTCTGTTATATCGTTCTGAACAAATTAAATTTATATTTTAATTTAATCCTTTCACGAATTAGAAATATTTGTAATCAACGATCAAAACGATTGATATCGCTATAGTATATATTACAAGAAAATAATTAAAACCATATGAAGTATCATAATTAAAACTTTATGTAAATATGAAATAGTTTGAAAGGTGATTTATTTCAATGATTAAATAGTGTTAAAATATAATAAATATGTATTTATTCCTTAAGGATGATATTAAAAATTCATTAGAACATTTTAATAAGTAGTTATCTAATTTCTCATTAGTTTTAGCCACTCTTCGTACATCTAGAAGCAAACTCAATAGACTGACATTTTAAATTTTTGATTGATATCTCACTGTTACAAATCAGGTGCTCATAATGAAATATATGTTTAGTAAACGTAATAACATCCTGAGGATACAATTAAAACAGAATTATTCCTACATTTATGTAGCAAAGTAATTGAAATGAAAATGCCTAAAGGTACATACTATTATACATTTGGTATGATCATTCATCTCAGTATAACGTATAATGAACAATAAAAACCTTTGCTTTAAACACTAAAATAATAACCATCTGAAATTAATAAAATTTATGTGATACAGCGGCTACATAGACACGTTTGTTTTAATATACGTAGCAAATTATGTTGTCTTACTGCAAATAATTTTAAGATTCGCGTTCTAAAAATAATACAATATTCTTTTAAGCAAAACAGATTTTCACTGTATTGACAGCAGATAAAACTTCAAGTCGTGACAAGCAACATTTACGATATAAGGAATCCTCCGTGACAAAGATCCAGGTCTGGAAAGATTTATCAACAAAGCCCCTATATTTCAACATCCGCTTCTTTTCAGTGGGAAGATTGAATCTGGCATGCATTACTACCTGTCTTCAAACTCCATTCCAAATATACGCTCTATAGTTTTTATTAAGATTTACACACTCCGTCAATATGTTATTTTGAATAGTTATGTAAAATTTTTGTAACTACGAAAATTACAAACATTAAATTTACATTAAGTGAACATATTGTGACTTTTAAATTATGACAAAATCTATTCCTTTTCTGTTTTATTGATAAGTACTGAAAGGTGTACTTGATATTAAAATTGTTCACCATTTAGCCAAATAAATTCTATATGTGTAGAATATGAATAAAAAGGAAGGAATATGTTTAGCCCAAACCCTTACATATCATTGTCATAGACATATTGAAACAAAGATGCCTTTACTTTTCAAAATTATTTTTTGAATTTGATTTATTCTTTTCTGGGCGATGTATGGTGCATATGGTACGTTGCTGAGATTATACACAGTTAGGATGAAGTATTTAAATGGATGCGTGTTATGTAATCAACGTATCTACATTAATGTGGTTCCTAATACAAAAGTGTAATAGATATACGATAATAAATTGTATCCATAGACAACTATTTATGCTTTTCATTGTATACTTTAAACTTGCCATTATGTAGTTTTATAGGTGATATAACTGAAAGGAAAGTATGCACGAACGATTGAATGAGATTCCAGTAATGCTGTTCGGATAAAAAAGAAATTTGATACGAGAGATTGGGCTGCAGTTAAGCCACGCAATATCGTTTGACAGTTTAAATCAATTAAAGCTTCAGTTCATCACGTCAATTGAGATAACACTCGCTCATTTTTTCAATACAATTGTCATTTGTAACCGTCTTTCGTTATTTGCTAAATCTAAAGAAAACCAAATAATGTTAGGTTTATTTAACATACAAAATTAACAGCATGGCGCTTATATTTTTTTCAATTGTAAACGGGTTTATCGAATAAAAAACTGCTAACTAATGAATTTTGAGGGATTTTTATATTGTCTTATACACATTGCAGTCTTTAGCATTATGCCATCTTAAGCATTAATTAGACTTTAGCTGAATTCAGTTAAAATCTATATTCTTAATGATTCAAATGTGCCAAACTAAAAAGTTTTATTTAAATAAAAGCTCTAAATTAACTCTTGTTTGGTAATTACTGTATGATTAGCTAATCGGAAGTGGGTTAAGAATTTGTTGTTTAAAATTTACGATTAGAACAAATTAATCAGGGAAGGTTTTTAAAACAAGATTAAAAAACATTGATTATTAATAGCCTAGAATGATTTTTTGAGTGAGGGGGATGAGCCATAGCGCAAACAACGGTTTCCGTACAGCTCCTCATTATAATTTATGAATTCATTGATTTGAGCCTTCAGATCACTTCCAGAGCCCTAAAGCGGCCTTAGAGACCTTCTCAAAATGTTCAAACATTTCTAGATAAATAAATTAGAAAATCTTCTATGATCCGGGAGCGTATCAGGGTGTTTTCAAATATCACGGTCTAGAGACTGCTCAGTGAAGATCCTAGAGTAGGGTAGTTCTTACAACCGGGAGCTATAGAACGAAGGCTCTGGGAGATCCATAGGAATTATTGCAAATAATCTTTACGAGATTTTTCTGAGAATAATATCAATATCACATAATGTTAATTTACATAATCAGACCTAAATGTTGGACATTTCTAGTGCATAAATTTACATGGATGAACATAATAACCCGTATAAGCCACAGGCTTTCAGACGTTGTTATTCCAGAATCAGTGTAGTGTACATTATAAAGGCTTCGTGAGGGAACGAGATAATACAGTGCTCTAAGTTTCAAAATAAAAGTTATTATAGACTGTAACTCAATTGTTGAAATTGAATTATAGGTGTAACTGACTGTACACCTAAACCTTCTGTACAAATGTGAGACAAAGATCTCATTTAATTTCACGTAGCATTCGTTTTGTGAAATTTTGTTTGAAATTTTTAATACCCACCCTGTGTTGCTTTATGCAGTACTTATTAGCGTAACGTAACATAATGCAGTTTTGATGCGAACATTTGATGCATTAATAAAAGGCTACGATCGTAAAATAATTTGGAAGGTTTTTTCGTAAGTTTAAAATGTTCCCGTTTGTACTTCATACTGGCAATTTAACGAGCAGTTTCTCCAGTGTGCGTGACAGAACTCATTGTAGGCTCGGGTCAGCTGCTCAATATGTCAGCCAATAATAGAGGAGGCTACGCCTAGAATGAGCCGTAATAACACGGTGTTCTATCAGAGTGGCCTGTTTCTTGGACATATCGCATCAACTGTACATCACGTAATTGTAAGAGATAATGTAAAAGGTTTATATAACAGATAATAGCTAAAATTATAGTGAATTACTTCACAAAAATACAGTCGTATGAATTATTACGACATGGTTCCAAGGTACAAATAATAAGCCGAGTGATACATAAAGGATTTCAACTACATGCCAAGATCAATATTTTAACTAAATTTCTTTTCAGGCTGACATAAAAGACTGATGAAAGGTTTGTTATCTTAGGTCTTATGTTTAGTTAGCGGTTGTAACAACTATTATTTCCGATTCTTACATCCAAAAAATTGCTAAAGAAATTACATCAGTTTCAAATTTAGAGACTCATGAATGAATATAGCTCTCAAAGTATAGGCCAATATATATCGAGATAGCAATGAAATTTAGTTAGACATTTTTGGCGTGGAGCCAACTAAAAACTAATAATAGACATACATGTTCTTTATTTCTGCGTTAAATCATTAATATGCTAATTTTAGTGAGGTACTTTAATTAACTTGAGTGTTTAGGAGTGCCTACTTTAAAGTTATCTTATAATACGTCTCCAACTGAGCGTTAGCGAAGTCTATCAGTCGAGGGCCTGAAAAATGCAATTTCTGTTTGTCTTGTAATATTTTTAGAACGAAATATCCTATAAACTTGAAGTTTTACATGGTTTCATTTCTATATAAACAGCATCGAATCCGATAATGACGAGTGGGATTTAGCTGAGCGTTAACGAAATATCTGTATTCTTATCTATAGGGTAATTTTGGAAACCAAAAGAATATCAGTATAAACTAATTTTTAAACAAACTTATAGAGTTACACAAGAGATGATTCCTCCAATATTATAAATTGCAGCACCGGAAACGGACTGCTCGCTGTGTAATGAGAGGCTTAGGTAGCTCAGGTAGTAACTATTTGAGCGGTAACAACCCGCAAATTTATGTAGCACAGCCCAGTCATTGAACCTCATAACTAACTAAAATAATCGCCTGGACCTCAACACCTCGTTCGTATGAGTGATTTATCTCCACTGTATTATAATGAAATAAAAGATACAATTATAATAGCCATCGCTGTAGTATAGTTATATCAATGCACATGGCATTATAACATGTTACATAGTAATACATGTAGCCTAGGAACACATTTTGTACCTTAAGAATGAGGATGGTTCAAAGTATGAAGACAATCCATTATAAAAATACGATATATGAATTAAAATATAGTATATTTATATTTACGAAAATAATTGTATTGCGAGTTAAAAAGAAACAAAGCGTTATAGTCAAAGATTGAGTTTCGAATAAAAATATCATCTTCACAAAACAAAACCGGACAGCTGCACGTTTCTTTTATCAGAAATAGATCCAATTTATGTGTCCAATACTGTCAGAGCTCGTGAATTGGGTAAGTAAAAACATTTGATTGTTTCCATATTTGTTTCTTTTGTTTTTATATTGGTTTCATTCATCGTATGCTATTTCTGATACATCTAAATCCAACGCCAACCTGTGAAGTGTTACTGTTATAGCGCTTCCAATTGAATGAACATTTTGGACGCTCAGCTGATCACGTGATACTAACTGCAGGTAAAATGAAACTTTACAATCAACTAATGATATTAAACAAGATTAGAGTACGCCAAATATTGTGTTTTGGTAGACTTCGCTGAAATTTCATACAACATTTCAAATCTATGAATAGCTAATTTTGTTGACCTAACGACAGAAATACAGGCAGACAAACAAAGACACTAAAATGGATTTGCGCAAACTACTAATTTTGTAAACACGAAGAACTAGGGAAGAGTTTTATTTGTTGGAGCACGTAAAACGGTATCATAAAACAGTCCTCACACCAGGTGCATTAAACTGGCTACGCTTCCTCGCATTGTATAATTTCCTGTCGCATCAGAAAGAGTTATTAAGATTGGTTTTAGTTACATTTCATATACTTTTAAGTAACTTTATCAGTTATATGAAATCAATATCTTGAATTGTACATGTTTTGCACCATTTAAACTCGGATATGATCACATATAACTTTTTGATTTAATTCCTATTCCACTCTATCCACATACATGAGTATGCTAATTGTATTAAAATATCTTTAAGTTGCGTCACTATTTCATTTGAATATTATTTATAACTTTAAGTTAGCAAGGAAGATGTTTAATTCTTGATCTATGTTCTTTTTTAACAAAAAATCTTTAAAATGGTTTTAAATATATTATTCCATGCCAAAAAAGCCAGATTGATAATTTTTACCAGAAAGTTTGTGCTATTAACCTTTATAACTAATAATTTATTATAACTTAGTCATAACATAATATGTATCAATGATAGGATTTATATTTATCATAGAATTTTAAAACTGGACAAAGTGTTATATGGGTTAAAATATTCTCATATGAAACATTATAATCATTTATAATTTGTTGTAACCAACATTAATGACAGCTCGTAAGAATTAAATCTAATTACCCAACATACTACTAGGTGTAAAATGGCAGCCAAAAATGTTATTTAATGTAACTATTTCTCATATCTTTGATATTTTCAAATAATCTCAAAAGCTCATTAAATCATAATCTTTTGCATTTACATATTTTTGGATATAACTGAATCACAATAAACAAATAACAATAATAAATAAATAAGTCGTTTTAATGATAATAATAATTGAATACTACTCATGATGTCCATAGTAAATATAATTTAATTGGGTAACACTAAGTAACAAATAAAAAATATTCATTCCTTAATCAAGTAGCCTACTATATTATGTTAAATAACAAGTATGAAATCCTTAATTAAATGTTATAATTAAATATTGGTAATCTATATTAGCAGGTCAAAAGATAGTATTTGAAATAAAATTTTAATAATCTCCTATTAATAATTCATTTGGAAGTCCGGACGTACAATTTAATGGAGTGATATACACCATCGTCGAACTCAATATTCTATATTATGATATGAAGCTTTCATGCAAACTTTTAAGTCTATTGGTCAGTTCGTTCTTGAGATGTCGTACGGAGTCAGGGGATGAAATTATTCCATCCTCTCGTGGCTTTGTTAATGGTAACCCTGATTGGTAGCCTTCATTAATGTTCAATTACTTATAGCTGAAGGCAAAGCAGATAAATAAAGATATTAATTTTTAGGATTGGTATTCTAATTAAGTCAGAAAAATGGATTCAAATGTCGCAACAAAGAATCAACTGACGTTCAGGTAAACCATTTTACTTATTACTATATAACTACATTTAATGGGCTTGACGACAAAAGTAAATAACATTTAAAATCAAACATATGCGCAATGTAGTGTATAAATGAAACGCTTGTTTAATACAGTTTATGATGATCCCCTAAACTCCACTCTGAAGCTGAAATTGTTAAATTTATTGCATAAATTAATCCCACACTAAAGATTTGTGTCAGGGGCAAGTCAGGACGAGTTAGATGTTCACAATTACAAGCCAACTCAATTACCGTGGAGTCGGTGTCATTGTTTCCTGATGAGTTTCTATCGCTTTAATTGAGTTTCTAACAAAGTTCGCACTCCCTTCACCTACATTTGCTTTACTAATATAATAATTCAATGCCAGTATCTTAAGTTTAAATCATAAATAATCTCAATATTCAATTTAAATTCTGACCATCCAATTCGATTCGGGTTGTGTTGACAGAGCAGCTATGGTTACTATAATTCACTTAGAGCAATTTTACGTTATGATTACCACTTATATTTTCCATACGGGTTCTTCAACAATTTATGACAATTGTAGTCAATTTATCTATCGTCCAATTTAGTTCTTATCCTAAATATTTGCCCCATAAAAACATCATATGTGTGTTTCAATTAAACATTTTCTTGCACCCCAGTATTTTTTAAATCCTAAGTAGTATTAATTTATACTACGTATTAAAAGGCAAGGCATTTAGGTATAAAATTCCTTTTTAATAAAGTAGTGTATTGACGATTTTTTCGGGTATAATGCGTATTTAACTATAGTATATTTTATTCATAGCAGCGTTTTATAGATTTAATCTGTAATTTAATAAACTTTGCAAACTGAAGGTTAAAATTAAACATGTAATTACTAATTAAAACGTTAATTATTTTAAAATTTGTTTCATTTTCTATAATAACATAGGCAACACCGTTTTAACCATAATTTAATAAATAGGCTTTTTTTACATCACAAAAATTTCAGTAACTATCAAATTAAAGTATAAATTAACATGTATAAGATACGATAAGAAAACTCTATAAAAGGCTATTTATAATTAACATTTACCACGATGGCCCAAAAAAAGATTAATCATCTTTATTATTGGAACAATTATTATTATTTTTCATAAACTATAAATTTGTGTGTACCAACTTGCAAGTCTCTTCTACAGAACAGAGGTAACAATTTTCTAGCTTTAAAATACTCCTATCCTTAAAAAAATAGGCGCCATGGTAATAATAACATAAGTTATTTCTATTATCGTGTATTACATAAACATAACATAAAGTTACTACTGTGTATTACATTGGTAATAAATAATGGCTTAGTTATCACCCAACTTTACAAAGAATCTAGGGCTTCCTCATACAGATGTATTTAATAATGAGTAACATTACAAGTAAAACTTGCGTTACAATTCTTCCCAATAAGAATTGCAAGGATTAAAAAGATTTCTTTGAATAATCCATTGAGGACGAAGTAAAAGGGACGCTTCACAAAACCTATTTGCGTATAGTGAAAATTCTGGTGAATATTCGTGGTTTTAGTAGCTTTTGACATAACAAAGTTTTAATATTGTTTACAAAAGCAATATTTTAGACATGGACTTGATCACGTTTGGCATTATCAAAGACTTGGTGCAGTAAAGATGTTATATTTTGTCGTATTTAAGGGACACTTCAACACTTTCAAGTTAAAAGTAAACACTGAGAGTTTCTACACGTCGTCGCTTTGACGCTTTCTTCATAACCACAATATCACCGTTTGATGTGGTTTCGTCAATATACACTGCAATTTATTCCTCCCCATCTTCACGTTTATCCTAGACCCGACGTTTTGAATGATGAAATGTAAGCTATTATAAATTAACTGCTTTTGTTTCCATAAATCGATTAATACTGTAGATCTCTTTACACATTGACTAAGAATTTATGATAGTTTTAATTCCTTATTATTGTAAAATTTGAGCATATGCATAGTTAAAAAAAATCGTTATATCCCTTTTTGAATATTTGTTTTTATATTTTTATTTTTATGACTATTCAACACACTCGTAGGAAATTTATTATCCTTTCTTTATATGACTATAACTTATTCATTTATTCATATCATTGGCAGTATATTGAGATTGCTCACGTAATTTGGTTAATGAAGTAAAAAAAATGTTAAATGGTTTTATTTCAAAACAAAAACTATAATTTAAAAATATTTCTTAAGTAGATAATAAGTTTCATTTTTATGTCCAAGTCTACAATCTACAAATAACAGACAGGAATATCTCTTACATGCAAAACAAAAGCAAGAAAATGTAAAAGCATATCATTTAGTGAATATACCTTAGCGTGTAGCAATTTGGTTGAGATTAGATCTAGTAATTTGGGGGTAGTATGTATGGATAATTAATAGAATCTTTTACACAGATTGTCTTCCATAAATGTTTTGAATTCTTACGAGATTATACTAAACTAATTGAAGACTTTTTAACATTATTTTTAATTTTTCAACATCATTGGTTATCATAAAATTTCACAAGAAGGCAATCTGCCAGTGAAAATGTAAAACAAGTGATTCACTTTTAATGTGTGATTTATTTATGAAATCAAGATATTATATTCGGATGAAATAAGAAAGCTAATCCGTTCACATCGTTTATAAGTGCTATAAACAGACGGATGATCAGCATTCCGATGGTGAAGAAAGTTATCTCACATATCAATCAGTGCAGTGATGATCAAACTATAAAAGAGGTGGACACGAACAATTAATTATCTCCAGGGTTCCATTTTGGACATTAGTTTTGTTACAATCAATTAAACAGTAATCAAATAGTTGTAGTGAATTATGTTATGCAAAAATTTTGATTGAGATTGTGATTGTGTTATAGTTATAGTTATAAGTGTAAATTGTTTAGAAACTAAGCTTTTTTAAATTAAAAATGACTTTATTAGAGGTGAAGTTAGGACTATAAGGTCCTCTCTACCACTTAACCTAAGCTTCTTTTGCTGGCTGCGTCATTAATTAGTTTATTAAGGACTTTTCACGTCCTTCTTATAATCGTGAAGTTCTTTGTCTCTCCTTCTGTGCGATAACTCTTGTTAGAGGTTTCTGGTACTTAGGTTCCTCTTGGTCCAAAGAAGAATTGGGGTGGAACTCAACTCTACTCATTTGGTGGTCAAACTGTTAAGGGGCTTGTTTTCACGAAAAAAGTCCCAAGCCAAACTGCGCCCAGTTGGTATGCAATACACGCAAGTATTGTAGAACCACATGGAAGGCGCTCGTTACACTCCTAACTACAAAAACACAGAATCTTTGTGAAAAAGCTTTCACTAAGTTTTGTCCTGTTCTTCGATACTCCGTTGTATACAAGTATTGTTTTTTTTTTTTTTCAAAATAGACTCACCGTATCACGCTAAGAACAGATAGTTTCAACTTCTGAGATAAATATTTAGAAATTTTCACTAAATATACGTTAACCTTAAATTCAATAAACACACTTTTTTGCAATATTGTACTTTTACATTAAACATTCCGTTTAACTCTCTAAGTTACACATATCATCTCAGCATAATGCACGTTACACAGATCATTTGACACCTTTTTCCATCATCATCTTTAGCAGGGAGAAGAAATCTCAGCAAGAAACAACGAAAAAAAATTTTATTGCACACTCTAAATATTCCGGACTATTAATGAAACTTATTTTTAAAAGTACAGAATATATTATAAAAATATTCATTCCTACACGGAATTATTTCTGTTTTGGGACATTTAAACCCCTCATTTTAAATAACTATATGATGGACTATGTACAACACAAGTATATAAACATGGTTCAATGTAGCATAACTCCCTAATGTTACTTCAGTGCAGTGACATCCCTGCAAGAGGTAGATAACGTGTATTACAATACAGCTCCTTGCATTTCACTGCTCCATCAATAGCAGTATTACTCAAGTATTACGGTTGAATTGTGTAGTAAAAACACGCGTTAATCTTGAAAATCTCTTACATTTGAAAGATTTTAGGTACGATTTTCTGCCCGTAAGATAACTAAAACCTGTGGTAGATTAAGTTATTGCCTTGAACATTTCCGGATCTTCCTTAATTGAATGAAAGTTATAGTTAATGAAATATTGATGTGATTTTTGGACTAATGTGAGATCTCCCAAACTTAAGTGACGTAAATATGAATATTAAATTTTCAAATATTTTCATAAATAACTATATACGAGTACCTTCTATTGCAACGCTATAGATCTATCTTTCAGTATAATTATGCCTTTTCTTCTAAATTTATAATTTTATACAAATACATTTAGACATATTATTAAATATAAGGCATATCTTTCATTTATAAGGCGTGATAAACTATGATATAATAGACAAAACAATACATTGAAGAATTGACAGTTAAGAAACCTCAAATCACATATTTAAATCTCCAAAACCCTCAGCAGGATTCACGTTGATGATACAATATACTTGGATGAATAATAAAATACTGTACTTTAAAACTATTTCATTCGGAAATGTTGAAATACGAAATAATACTAACCACCAATGTGTGGTCGTTGTTCACAGCCAGAGAGAGGAGATTGAAATATTTATCAGACGTTTTCCTTTCCAAACAGATCCCACAGAGTGTTTTCTAACATCCATTTTTGGGTTTTAGGGTTCTGTTTGAGCTGTCAAGTTATTCGACAATTGGCTTGCTTAAGACTAATTCTGATACACTCTGTTCCTCAACAATATTTAGAAATGAGGCAACTTATTGTTAGTGAAATACTGTAACAAATTTTTACTAATACGAGATCACCTAACTTAAGTAACACACAACGTAACATAGCAAAATGAATAAAATTATTCAACAAAGGCTTTTTTCATTCATAAATTAAGTCTCTCGTACGATGTAAACATATTTTTATTTATCTATAAACACATTCATTAATATTTTATCTAAATCTTGTTCTTTTATTCTACAGCAAAATGGAAAGAATATTTTTACTAGAAAGGTTATTTATAAGTATAAGTTTTTTAAATCACTTTCATAGCTTTACATCAAACTGTTCCACTTAAACATATTTAGTAAACATGTAATATTTCAAAATTTAAGTTGTAAAATACTACCTTACTGTAAAAATTATGTTGGAGAAATTCATTGTAGTCGAAACCCTCTGTTATTAATGTGCTATTGAAACATTTTAGTAAGATCAGGTAGCGCATTGATTTTATACTTGTCATGAAAACAATGCATGTATTATTTTTAATACGATGCATGAGATTTTTAATAAACATTGACATACCTTAATGTTTTTACCTTTCTATTGGTCCGCTTACATCTTTTCTATATAATTATTTAGAAATTCAACGACACACAATTTTTATTTGATATAAAATATCGTTCCCTCACCAATTCTGTCACATAATAAGGAATGCTCTTGGACATAAACTTCCCTTTTTGCAATCTCGTACTCGTTTTCACATGTTTTCTTCAAGTTCACACGACATCGTTGACAATATTTCCATATTATAAGTTACATGACATACTAAACTTTTGTGCACCATATTGACAGAAATAAACAATTTATCTTACCGTTGGAATTCTTTTATAGGAATCTCCATCCTGACCTACACTATGTTCCTGTAAAATTACTAAATAATATTGTTGGTTTACAATGTTAATTTATTATTAACATATTATATTTCCATATATTATTTTAGGGATATGTCGTTTATTGCTTTATATACTACCATCTAACAAACTACTAAACTTATGCTTCATTTGCGACAACCATAAACAAAGTGGCAGTGGGCATTTTTGTTTTTGTTATTGTTATTGAATTATTTATATTGTTGTTAGTATATCCAATTTATCATTTTTATATTGTTCATATAGTTTATCGGTTTCTGTTGTTGTTGTTTTTATTAGTATTTATGGCTGTTCCTTGTTGCCTTTTGTTGATATTTATTATTGTTTATTGTATCTCAAACACATATTACAAGGCAACGATCCATAGACCTCATTTATTTTTTAGTTTTGTGTTAGTCATTGTTTACTAACGTATTATTATTATTATTATAAATTATTATGTTCGCTTTTGTAATGGTTGATCCGTTGGAAATAAATAAACAAATAAATAAAATGTTCTTAAATACAGTTACAACAACAGAAGGTCTGAAAGTCAGTGTTCCCAACATCAGTAAAGTTATAACATGAGCGCCACATCAGCATGTTCAGCAACACCACTGTGTTTACAAAGCCATCAGTAGGGACTATCATCGTTTGTGTGCCCATTGCTGGCACAGTGTTTTTTTACTAAAATTTCCTACTTTACAATTTGGATAGCCTCTGTTCTTATCAGTCATTACAGTGAAGGTTACAATAAGAAATGTTGTTACTTTTAACTTCCTCTATGCCTTCGATACTATAGAATCAAAGAATAGTTGATTAAAAAATCAATTAAATGTCTTCTTATTCAGTCTAACAAGTTTCCAAGAAAAGT
Organism: Homalodisca vitripennis; assembly: GCF_021130785.1. Classification (NCBI taxonomy): domain Eukaryota; kingdom Metazoa; phylum Arthropoda; class Insecta; order Hemiptera; family Cicadellidae; genus Homalodisca; species Homalodisca vitripennis. The sequence continues at coordinate 104,195,337 of NC_060209.1, forward strand.
GCAGTGTAGTCCAGAAAGTTTTAAAAATATGAATAGGCCAGTATGTTAACAAGGGACTCTAGTAATGTCTATGTAGAATTTCAATACAATCGGTCCAGTAGTTTTACGTAACTGAATAACACATACACACGAACACATAGACATACACCTTTAGATTGTTATATAATTGAAAAGATTTCTTGTTAACTCCTGAATAATATTGTTAGTTTACATACGATTACACTATTAATAGGATTGATAGTTTTCCAAAGATTATTCTGTAATCTGATGTTTATTGCTTATGTAGATACTATCGACTCTCATACTGTTTTTATACTGCGACTCTCATAAAAGGTGCTCATACGTACAGTTACTATAATAGCAGCTCTGTGGGTAAGGTTTCCTTGACATCAGTAAAGTTATATCGTGAGAGCCACATCAGCACGTTCATCAAAACCACTGTGTTTACAACTCCATCAGCCGGCACTATCATTGTTTGTGTCTCCATTGTTCGCACTTTTAGTTACGAAGTTTTTACTGATGTTTTCATCTCCAAATAAATTGCTAACACATCCATCTTCTTAATTAATGCAAATCGTGTTAATTTCTCTATTTGCATGGTCCAACAGTCGACAAACATTGATTTAGATAAATGTGGTTCCGCCTGGATATAGTTACCCTGCAACGTGTTATATGTTTTATTTTAACTATCTAATATGAATATTTTTCAACTTTATTTTTGTGGGAATATAATCGTTCATATATTTACCAACCAAATTATATTTTTCCTTTATAAATCAATAATCAAAATATTTATGTACTTCAATAGCATATTACAACTTCAGACCAACATTTAATGCATAATATTAAGTGATACACTAATAAATTCAGAGTAGTATTTTAAGAATGAATTTTTAAACTGCAAGTTGTAAAACTTAAATGTGTAAAATGTATACTTTTTCAATAACAGCAAGTCTTACATTTACATCCTCTCAGTCTTAACCACTCAGCTTGTTTAGAATAGACATGTGTTTTGGGTATGAACTGTTTATAGCTTAATGGATAAACCAAACAAAGTGTCTGAATAAGTTCGAGATTATGCGTTAAACTAATACGGTTGGAGGTGAACCAAAAGGTGTTATGTAGATTATATTATAAGCTCGAGACTTAAATCAGCCTCTGAGGAGAATATGAGTACTTTTTAGAATATTTCATAATGAAAGTAGAAAATTGTAATCCCTATGAGAGAGACGGGCATACTGGAATACATGTTAAAATGTTACATACAAAATATTATACTCAAAACTCTTTGTGGGAAGGAGTGGAGAAGCTATACGAATGGGGAGAGGTTAAACAGTTGTGTGTCATACAAGCAAATTCATCGAAGTTGTCTTCTTCTGACACACAGCACAGCATAAGGAAAGCTTCACTTCCTCACGAACAATCATTCATAATTCACTTTTTTTTAATTACAAGTGTTACAAAAATTCCAACAGGCCTGCAGTAAACAACCTACAAATTATAAGAGGGTGTAAAGGTATTTCACATCATAACAAAGCAATTATGGTTAACTAACTGAAAATAGATTGGAATACAGCATGTGAGAATGAATAAAAACATTGTGTTTGAAAAGGCAACTAAACTTATTGTAGCTGAAAGTAGTTCTGCAATTAGTAATGTGTATTGTTTTATTTGTTATTAATTGTAGAGTAATTCTTAAGTTTCCGCTGTACAAATAGCGGATGTTTTGCAGAACTGTCAAGTATTATAATTGTTTTCTTCTATACGCTACCATTTCTGATCATATCAACCTCATAAAATACAGTTTATGGTATTTAATTTTACTGAATGAGAGATTTAAAATAAGGGAAGACTCGACCCATGCTTACGTTTAAGATTTCTTAAACACCCTCGTGTGCTATCCTCCCACTGTTTGATTGTGATTGTTATTGGAACAAAGTTAACATCGTCATATATTACTTATAGATTTTATCTTCAAAGCCTATAGATTTTATCAACAATGGTTTAATGCATTTTCAGACTTTTCAAAACCATTGTATAAAATAGACTATGTCTATCCTCATGAGGTGTAGAATTGTGCGAAATTGTCTCAAAATGTAATATCAGTTGATGCTATTATAACAGTTTATAATATTTCACGATAATAACGAAATTAACATTGTACTACTTTTTTCAGTTTGTTTTACTAATATAATAAACACAATTGCACGCTTGATTGCTTATACAAAGAAATTCATTTAGCAAAAACGGCAGTTGACTAACTGAATTTTATAAATCAAAAATATAAATTACACACAATTAAAAATATTGTATATTATGTCATGTATTTTTTGAGAATATAGTAACCATTCGCTATTGACCTATTGCTTAAAATCTCAAAAAGTATAATAAAAATTGAAAAAAATACTAACAATATGCCGATTTACTACTCCACAAATTACTCACAGAGAAATTCTGGAATATGTCTTTAACTTTCTAAATGACAAAAAGTGTAGTGATAGTACTTCTATGAATTTCGCGCAATATCTACCATTATTTTAGAATCTATATTCCTTTTCCTAAAAAACACGTTACATCGTAACATTGTTACATGTTTTTCGCGTAGTAAAAACAGCAAGGTTGGATTTTGGATTGAAAGAGTATGATTGTATTGATTTTATAATAGAAATATGTGAACAAATATTCATTATAAGGCGCTTTAAATGTTTCCAGAGCTAGATTCTGTTTTAAGGATAAATCGTTACGATACGAATCATTACACCAATGTTATCTCTCTGTTATTCTTGAATTGTTGAAGGCAAAACTTAATCACAGCGCCGTAATGAGAGTGCGATATATGTTTTTTTCACCTGAATCATTCTGCATTCTGCCTCTATGCACAAGCACAAAAGAATAATGTTATCCCTCTAATATACATGATTGGGACATTACTCATTGTTCCACTCGTATTTCTGAGTTCCTCTTAAGTTTTTGTAGGCAAACCTTAATATAGTTGAGATCTGTGTTTATTTTACAAGAATGATTGGAAATGATCTGTCTCTACGCTGAAGCACGAGAGAGTAATGTGATCCCTTCCATATTGTTTTTTATATAACACCAATACAGCCAAGCACATTGTACAAAAGTACCAAGAGATAAGGAGCATTCATAAAATATAGGTCATAAAATATAGGATGAAAAAATCTTGTAAATACAATAAAAACATTAAGAAACAACTCTCGGAAATTCTCTGAAATATTATTAATGTTCAAATAAGTAGTCACGTTTTTTTAAATTTCAAGTAAGTAGAGTAATAACACTAAATTCTTGTACATTTTTGTTTCAATTCAAATAATATTCTATTAATTAAATACACTTTCCATGTACATACAATTAAACAAAAACCGCCTTTTGTAATATTTATAGTTATAATATTTGTTTTCATAATAATACTTTAGATCGTATCTAAATTTTATAGGCTACAATTAATCTTTTACTTAATTAAATTTATTTATTTATTTAAATATAACATCTAAAATTCGTTGTATTTAACAAAAGAAATACATGTTGGCAAATAAAATAAAATACTTGAATTTTAAGTTATATATATGGTAGTATATTCTCTGTTTGTTAACTTGTTTAACAGCTTCACCCAAGGAGCAAAATCTATCAAAAAGTTCCAAAAGTGACCTTACATTTTTCAGCCATTCACACTTTATAATACAAATTATGCTATATTTATCAAAAATATTTAAAACTCTGTTCCTTATATTGATGTACATATCAGATGTTTTAACTAAGTACCTACTGCAATAATAGTATGCTAGAGCATTTTGAGCGGTCAGTTTTGAACTTAAGAAGACTCTGACCACCGCAACAGGGCTTAAATTCCCTTGGAACTTTAGGTCGGCTTTCAGATTAGCTTCGGGACTTACTTTCGTGAGAAACAAAATGTCCTCGATTTATAGCGGTACGTAAATGTTAGATCCTGTATGCGACAGGGTGGCCACAGCGTTATACCTGTACGTTGGTGACTAAACCGTAGCAGAAACGTAATTACTCAATACTGTGATGGCTGACCACCACATATATCTAGGGAGCAAATCAACAGTTAGGACCACACATATCGTGTGCTGATAAATATTTAGTCTAACTGTTGATCACCGACCAGTGGATTGATGATGACAGGATGGAACGGAACGAGGAGGTGTGAGTGAGTGTGGCGAGGGATGACCGCAAGCCTTAGCTTAATTTTTATAAAGACAATTTTAATATTAATATGGAATAATTTAATTAGTATGGAAGGGGTAGGTGCCGGAAAAATTATGGGGAGACAGTTGACCTTCTAAATTAAAATATGTGGAAACGCGGTTTAGCATGATTGGTGATCGGTGTGGTGTTGTGTGTCTGATCGTATTTTTGTCTGGATTATTTTCTGTCGAGGAATGCAATGTTTTAGTTGTTTTCTTCACTATAATTATTAAAGCTGGCAGGATATGGATGTAATTAAGATTTTTGTTCCACGGACTTATCATCTTGTATGGGTTTACCAGCCTAGTTTTATATCGCTTCCATCTCACACAATCACAAAATTAAATAAGACTGTATCACAATACTGATAAAGAATTTTGCAAATCTGATACTTTTCGTTACAAAAGAAACTAGGTTAGATTAGTTAGTGGTGTTCTTGTGTAGAAAGTATTTCCATTCCAAGAACAGGCTAAAGAAAGTGTTGGTACGCATTAAGATATAGCTTTATTGAAAATGTACTTTGTTAATTCAAAACTATATTGTTGCATGATGGAAAATGTGGCTGATTTAAAGCTAAGCGTTTCTAATGTTAAAGGAATTACTACTTGGCTTCTACAAGAAAGTTATATGATTAATTTATCTAGGTGGTATGTTAAGGAGAGACAATAAAAGTCTGCAGGGACAGGAATTCTGCCTACCGACACCACTTGTAGTAGTTGGGATATTGGTAAGGATAAATTTTACTTCCAAAATCCTTCCTACTATTTATTTGTTCTCATACAACTTACTGTTGGAGAACTACGCCCGATTTCAATATTAGGAGTCTTTAACACTGGCCCGGTAAGAAATATCAGTACTATAAGGTCCTTACTTTATATCCATAGGACATTCGTATATTGTATGGCCTACATTATTAGGAAAACTAAATAAATTCTAAAATATTTTCTAAAGAAACTCTGAAGAACGTGATTGTTCTGACGAACTGGGATGATAACTTTAAGAGCATAAGCATTATAAAGGAACATGCTTTGCGAGAACTTTCTTTCATACTAGCACGCAAAAACCATATTAACATATGCCTATATCTTTCAGGTTCGATAAAATAATGTTCTTTCCAAATATAAATCAATATACAATTTAATAAAAATAAAAATATTCAAAGTAAGCCCAATTAAACTTGCAAAGTATAACTCAGTTACTGTTTTTATACAAATGTAGGAACTATTATACCAAGCTCCCTCCAATTTTCTTATACAGAAGAGCAATTGTCTTCTATCTTATAAATAGCCTAGAAAAAATAACTATCATTGTGTTTACCAAAGTAAGTTATGTTGAATTATTTTGTATTAAATTACCATAACATAATCACGGTTATTATTATATATTATAGTTAGTAAACTTCGTATGTTATAATGAGTTTAATAACAGTACAAGTAAACCGTACCTAATTGGTACAATAAGAGCTACCAAAAGCTCTGGAATACTCAGGACAAAGTGGAAGGTTTTGTTCACAAAACTACTTTTCGTATTGTGATATAGCTTATAAGATAACAAAGGCTTGATATTGTTCACCGAAACAATATTTTCAACTTGGACTTGATCACATTTGGCCTTATCAAAGACTTTGTGCAGTAAAGATGTTATATCCCGTCGTTCTTTGAGAGACACGCAAGCTTTCACTTCCAACATGAAAGTAAACACTTTGAGAGTTTCCACATGGTCGCTTTGACGCTTCCTTCATAACCACAATCTCGCTGTATGATGTGGTTTCGTCAATCGCGCTGTAAGTTATCCCTCCACATCTTGACGTGTATTCAACATTTTTAATATTCAAACTATGATCTGAAAACGTTAGTAGTGTTATTATTTCGTGATAACCTGTGATAAATTCATGGCTTGTGTTTCCATCAGACTCTTCCTTACATATTTCTACCGATAGACTAATAATTAAGTATATTTTGATCGTTTCATTTATGTGGAACTGGGCATATGCTTAGTTGTTTTAAATAATACTAAGATTTTGTTAATGTTTGTATTATTTCACCTTTAATAATACAAAATACGTTTACTTATAGTATTTGATAACAAATACGATATATTTTTATTTACATTTATAGATTTGTTACAATTAGTGGAAGTTTTTAATGGAAAATTAGTATATAAGAACACGCTCCAGTATATCATTTAGTGAATATTGATTAGCGCACAGATATTCAGGTAATATTTTAGTAATTATTGATTTACAACAACTTTTTATAATAAGTATAAAATATAATATGTACTATTATTAATTAGCAACACCTATAGTAATTATAAAATTGTATCGCAAAAAAATCCGTCAATGAAACCTTAAAAGATGTTAAATACTTTTAAACACTCAACTATATAATCAAGGCTAGGCATTATATGTGGGTGAAGAAAATTAGATCAACAACTTTATCGTGGATGGGTAATTTAACAAACGTAAAGGCGACCAGAATGTCGATAGAGGTACTAGTTACCCTCACATATCATTGTAGTGCTATAATACAGTGACACATAAATATATCCAGTTATGTTTTAAATTATATGTTTATGTTATTATGTTTTAAATATATATATATATATATATATATATATATATATATATATATATATATATATATATATATTTGAAACTAGAATTTTAATCTGTTAATTGATTTATTAAGGACAAACACCAATTGTTGTTTTTCTGTCCATCTATGTTATTACTTATGATAGACAGGTTTTAAAGGGTTGAAACTTGGTGCATAGGTGAAAACTTGAAAAAGGAAGAAATCGTATTTACAGGTCAAAAGGTGATAAGGATATCCATTTATTTAGTAATCAATGCACGCATTAAAACATCCATTTGGCATTGCGAGCATTAGATAGCAGGCTCTCCTAGTGTTCGTAATAGCTGAACAAGAATTACAAACAGTACTACAACAACAGGTAAAGACTTTCGTTGCGTTCTTTAGAGTCTATTCGTACTCCGTCACATTTCCGGGTGAAAGTTTTGAAATTTGACCTACACACGACGTAGCCTTGTAAACCAATGAACTCGTTCCTTCCTAATACGGTGTATTTACATTGGAAATCACGTTATGCTCTCTAAATCACAATCAATATCTCAACATAATGCGCGAGGATTTTCATATGTATAAATATTTAAATTTTGAAGAAAGCACACAGTCATAAGGATAATTTTTGCAGTAAAATACTATAGAAATAAAAATGATTATGTTCAATAATAAATACATCACCACAGGTTAATTTAGTGTATATTTTTGAACAACAATGCGGCTAATTCGACCTGCCTGCCTCAGTAGCTCGCCATTTCTTGTGGTGGAAACAAAACAACACCCAATTCAGAACCTACCGAAAGTTTTTTTTTATCGCTTCCTCGAGACATTGATAGGTGTTGAAGAGCCCTTTCGTATTCGGGTTTCAAAACATAGTATACTGTGTTTAGTTTTCATCTCTTGTAGTTACAATGCTCGCCGCACCTATGGAGCGTGTCAGTAGGCGAAACGACGAAATCATTGTGGATGGACCAATTTAACCTTTAAAGCAGTTTTTGGAGCACACAAGTTAAACAGTTGTTGTAAGTACCGTGAAACTAAGGGTGAGTCGAAAAAGAAGAAAGATGTGTTTTTAAAACTGTCTTTAAATCTGTATCAAAAGTTAGATAGTAACGTTGTTTTTGACATCTCTATTACTCTAAAGATCAAGTGCTGCATACATAACATTTGCAAAAATGTAAAGTTAAAAATACATTTTAACTATAAAATCCTTTTGGATTACCTTAATAACCTCTGTGCTCATTAGTGATTAGAGTGAAAGTTAAAATAAAGTGTTCTTATTTTTTATTTTGACCTATGCTTTTAATGGTATAAATGTAAAGATTTAAAATGGTACTTAATTTTAACTTATAATTCTGTTGTCAAAGTATCATGTTTACAAAGAAGAGTTGATTACAAAAACGCATTCACTACTACTTGGCCTAAAAGGCAGTTTCCAAGACTAGTGTGGCGTATCCTGAAGGAATCTCCGAAATAGGAGTAGGCGTATGTGGTAGTCAGGAACCCTAAGAACATCCACGTAAAGTTTCTATACAATCGGTCTAATATTTTTACATGATTAACACACATACAAACAGACAGACAGCATTCAATTTTTTTATACTTTAAATTTCTTGTTGATTGCTGAATAGTATTGATACTTGTCTATATCAAACATTAATAGGATTTATAGGATAAATTACTATACGTATTTTTCATACTGCAACACTCATAAACATAACGCTCATAACGACACTTAGAATAGCAGAAGGTCTGTGAGTTTTCCCAACATCAGTAAAGTTGTAACTTGAATGCCACATCAGCACGTTCAGCAGCACCACTGTGTTTACAAAGCCATTATCAGGGAGTATCATTGTCTGTGTGCCTATTCCTTGCAACTTAAGTGAGGTAGTGAACAGGTATACGTTGTTTTCCTATCCAAACAAATTGCTGACACATCCATCTTCGTGTTCAACCCTCTGTTTGTGCAGTCTAACAGTCAACAAACATTGATTTCGGTAAATAAGGTTCCGCTTGAATAAACTTTTAATAATTGAATAGTAAATATTTTATTTAAACTTTATGATATGAACATGTTTTCTACTTTAATTTCATAAAAATATAACAATTGCAGTAACCTAAAACCTAAGTTTGTTCGACAGTCAAAAATTTTAAATCGAAATATTTATGTATTTTAAATTTATTTATTTTTTCATACCTAGATGTAATACAAAATGTTATCGATGCCACTGACCTTGAACTGTATCGACTCTCCCACGTATTTTGTTTGATAAGGTTCTCGCACAGTCAAATTTTCCATTAGGGCGGACAAAATAAGTTTTAAAAGGGGATAGGCATCTCCTTTTGTAAAAAATACATGAATTAAAAATTACCTTTGTAAAATATTATTGCTAACCCAAGAATTATTTTGAAGAAATACAATACCGAAAACCCCCTTTTTATTAACTAGTCATTTAAATATTTTTGTAAGATGAGATGGGGACATTGATTTTATTTATCATTACTACGAATATGTATTATTATGTATTATATTATGAATTATTATGTATTATGTATGAATATTATGTATTATTTTTGTGTCGTGTGTTTAAGGAAATTGTGAAATTATGTTTAGGGAATTTGAAATATGATCCACAATCCTTTTACACGTAATTGGTCAATTCAACCAAAGAAACAATTTTATTTGGTGTTCATTGTCGTATTCTCAAAAATTATATTACACAGTAATGTTCTAGGATTTCAAACCTCTCTCTTCACCATTTAATATACAGGTTTACTATGCTCGCACGTTGTAACAAATCCACATTGTTAAAGTAACATGATAACTTAAAACTTTTACTCTTGAAGTGCGATTATAAAAATCTCCTTCCTAACTTACACAATATTTCTTGTTGATTCTTTAATTTATATTGTTAGTGATTATCATCAATCTTATTAGAATTCATAGTTATCCATAAATTAATTTAGGAATAGTTTTACTGCTTCTAAAGTCTAACATCTAAAAAATGACTAAACGTATGTTTCATACTGCAAAACTCAAAATCAAACCTCTCATTTACAATAAAAGTTACAATAACAGAGGGTTGTAAGTTTTGCGCCACATCAGCACATTCAGCAACACCACTGTGTTTTAAAAGCCATCAGCAGGAACTACCATCGTTTGTAGGCCCATTGCTCTCACCTTAAGTGAGAAACTGGAAAGTTTATACGGTGTTTTCCTGTCCAAATAAATTGCTGACACATCCATCTTCTTGTTCATTTCTCTGTTTGTGTAGTCCAACAGTCGACAAATATTGGTTTGGATAAATGTGTTTTCGCTTGGATATAACGTTACCCTGCAACATGTTATGTGTTACCTTTTTAATGTAAAAATTCATTCAACTTTACTTTTGTAGCAATATAACTGTTGATATGTTTAAATCCCAATTTTATTATGAATTCAAAAATAATAATTTAAAATGTTATGTAGTTTTTTATCATATAACATCGTCTACATGCCAGGCTATATTCTTTCTTAAATTTTTAAGCTGAAAAAACTAAATATGAATGATATTCTACATGTATTTTTTCAATTCTTACATTTATATCCCCTTAACTTATTTCCAAACTTTTATTTAATTTTGGGTTAATTTGCGTCAATATATAATGATTTACAGTAGGCTACGGTTAAATTAATATCCACACATATACTAACATTAGTCTATACGTAAGTGACACTTATAAAGCTAAGGTAGATGTTTGTGAGTTAGAAATCTTTTAGCTAAATTTGTATGTAGTCTTCTAATTTAACCATGCCCGATTTAATCGAGAGCAAACAAACTAATACTATACTGACTTGTCAAAACGAAATTGTTTTTTTGGTTGTCATAGGTTCTAGCTTGATTTTTAAACTGCACAAAGGATTGAATTACTCTATCACCAATCCCACTGCATCACTTATTGTTTTGGCGAGTTTTACATAAATGTTGCTATATGTTTTATGTTTTGCTACCAAATACCATAAGAGGTAAAAACATAAACTAAGTTGGTTTAAGTAATTTTATTACTATTTTTTATTATTTTATTAGACATTTAAATAATTTTATTTGATAAATGACGTCAACTAAATTTGAACTCTATTAAACTTTCCAAACTTAAATTTTCATCTTACTATCGTATTTAAAATATGAAACTACTAATTCATTTTTATTGATTTTGTTTATCAATACCTCATTATAAATAATAAAAGTATAATAATATAATTGTGTAGACTAACTGATTCAACGTTTAATAATTGGTTTAGAGTTACAATATATACAAAAAATTATTGGCACAAGAATTCGGTAAAACAATATGTAATACACCCTAACAATTTCACAGCAGACGTCCAAAATGACAACACATATTTGATAATTTAAGCCGTTTATTGTAATGATCAGCTGATAACTAATGAATAGTAAAACGAAATTAATAACTTGTTAAATATATTTCAATTAGTGATGGCGCTTAGTTATGTATTTATTACTCCGTTAAACTTTTGTCGCAAAATAAGCTTGGTATGATACTCATTGTAATAACTTTCATCTAAAACTAACCAATGTTGTACTATTCAGATACATTTTTCATATAATTACGGTTTTTGAGTAAGTAAAGTTAGAAAATTATATATGACCACAATATTCAAACCAACTCAGGCTATACGTGTTACTATGTCACATGATTGTATGATTGTATACAGCTTGTTCACAAATGTATTCTTTTTTTCTTGCTATTATAGTGACACATAAAACCAATTTTAAATGTTCGCTATTACTCAGCCAAATTCCTTGGATTGATATGCACCAACATCTAATCCATGTTGCCTGTACAAAACATACACAGTAATAAGAACAAAAAAATTCCTTCTTTTATTGGAAGTTTCAATATATTTAGGTATAGAAAATAAAAGCCCCTCAAAATATAACAGCTTTTAATCTTTAGATTTTTATTTCTATAACTTAACCGCTATATATATATATATATATATACGTTATATATATATATATATATATATATATATATATATATATATATACGTTAAATTGTATAAATGGCAATAGCCTTATTTAATTTCAATAAACATTGAATCACAAAAAGTACTTGCTCCGCCGGGAGTCGAACCCGGATCTCTCACTTGCCGGGTGAATGTGCTACCATTACACCACAGAGCGCTTACTTTTTCCGATTCAATTATTTTGTATTTGGCCGTATCTGTCACATATGCGTTTAAATAAGCAAACTAACATATGATCGGAAGACCAAACACATGTCAAACGACTTTTTTATTTACGTTAAATTGTATAAATGGCAATGGCCTTATTTAATTTCAATAAACATTGAATCACAAAAAGTACTTGCTCCGCCGGGAGTCGAACCCGGATCTCTCACTTGCCGGGTGAATGTGCTACCATTACACCACAGAGCGCTTACTTTTTCCGATTCAATTATTTTGTATTTGGCCGTATCTGTCACATATGCGTTTAAATAAGCAAACTAACATATGATCGGAAGACCAAACACATGTCAAACGACTTTTTTATTTACGTTAAATTGTATAAATGGCAATAGCCTTATTTAATTTCAATAAACATTGAATCACAAAAAGTACTTGCTCCGCCGGGAGTCGAACCCGGATCTCTCACTTGCCGGGTGAATGTGCTACCATTACACCACAGAGCGCTTACTTTTTCCGATTCAATTATTTTGTATTTGGCCGTATCTGTCACATATGCGTTTAAATAAGCAAACTAACATATGATCGGAAGACCAAACACATGTCAAACGACTTTTTTATTTACGTTAAATTGTATAAATGGCAATGGCCTTATTTAATTTCAATAAACATTGAATCACAAAAAGTACTTGCTCCGCCGGGAGTCGAACCCGGATCTCTCACTTGCCGGGTGAATGTGCTACCATTACACCACAGAGCGCTTACTTTTTCCGATTCAATGTTTATTGAAATTATATATATATATATATATATATATATATATATATATATATATATATATATATGTATAATTTGTTATAAACACTTAATCGCAAAACGTACTTGCTCCACCGGGACTCAACTTATTGCGATTCAATGTTTATTAAAAACTTAATCAGGCTATTGCCACGTATACAAATTGTATACACATAATAAGCATTTCTTTAGTTTTTAATAAAAAAAACAGAATAACCTGAATTATTTATCTCTTGTGATACTTTTTATTATTAATGTTTAAATATTATCTAATATGATTTTGGAGTTTGTTATGACATAATAAATGAATTAAAAAGAAAAATAAATCATTTGAAAATATATTCTTTAGTCAAAATATAATAATGAGCAATCAATTACTAAAGATTCTAACTACAAGAAATTCTAAAAATTTTAACCACTTGAGCTTTTTGCGGATATTGTAATAATGAATCAAGTCATAACCTTACAAAGAAAGTGAATTTATGAAAAGAAGTCCCATTCATTCAAATAATAATAAAGCAGCTCATCATCCACTTGCGTCCCCTTAAACACGCTCCCTTACACTTCACTGCTATTCTCTCGTTAATTCTGCTCTTAACTTACCGATTTTCTTGAATAATAATGGCTGTCTACAAGTCCTTCAAACACTCTATTCGTTATTGTTCTTAAATATAATGAACTTCCTAATTACCAGATTACATGACACAAAAAGAAAAGTTTTTATCTCAAGATTACATGTATACGCACGGACTTTAATATATACGTTACAAAGCACGGTTTTCATAATTTTAAACATATAAAAACAATAATGTAGCCTGATTCCGAGGAAGCCATTGAGTTTACAGTTGCATGTAATATAACATAAAAACCTATTTTCATCATTGGCCTTTTGTACATATCTGAAGTCTAACTATGCACATATTATTGTCATTTATTTTATATTTACTATCTTTAACTTACACTATATTTGTTCATTATTGCAATATCAGATTTTATTAGCAGGTCTTAAATTGAACTTTTAATATTAATTATTGAACATAAAAAAGTTCGGCTCTCTAACTGTATTTTTGTAACAGAATAATTTAAGTAAGAATAATATAATTTGTAAAGATTTAGAGATAATTTTGAGTTTTCAAACAGTAAAATCCCACCGAATCTAAAGTTTCTTAAGTGTACACTAATCATTATATTAGATGTTTCCTAAGTCCTGGATAAACTAGGCAGATAAATTGTATTTTGGATGAAGTTATGTTATAATACAAAAATAACAGATATTATTTACATCTTGACATTGTAGGATGATAGTGAATTTTATATATTATAATCTATTCCACTTATGGATATAAGTAGAACTGTTTCAGGTTCAAAATGTGTCACATTAAAAACAAAACCAAACAATTAAAAAATATGATATATAAGAATGAAAAACATACAAATTACCAGTTACTACATGGCAGTCTTTAAGGTTAAAATAGTTAACGCTTAGGGCATTAATAAACCAATTAATTACTTTAATATATACTGATAAATTATTACACTAAATTTCTTTATGATGTGAGAGAGACTGGCATTGCACTTCTATTTTTATTTAGAATTATTATTTTAGGACCTTAGAATTAACTTTAATAATTTGAATAGCAATGCACTAATAGTAAAAGGCTTTGGTATTAAACAAATTTCTACATTTAGATTTGATATTATTTTTAACTATATCCTAATTAAAAACTTATTACGTGAATTACTCAATATATAGTCAGTGAGATTCATAGAATAGCTTACAAGATTTCTTTTTACAACAAACCATAACAAAGGTACAATTCATACATCTTTGTTATATTCCTACAACATGAGACATGAATGTGTTATGTACAACATTTACATTACTTATTGTTGGCAAACTTGGCAAAACGCGTCACTGCATGCCAACAAACACGTTATTGTTCATGTTTCACTTGTTAACTCATTTTAATAAGCATATATCTCACAATTACAAAACATGGCAAAGTGTTTTATTTAGCAATTCTCTTAATTATAAAATTATGACACTGTACAACTCAGTAAATAATTAATAAATAATTATTTCGTGAAGTACAATTTTTAACACTTTATATCATATATATATATATATATATATATATATATATATATATATATCTTTTTAAATATAAAATATGTTTATTTAATAAATTCTTTTACTCAGTTTTTTCTTTTGTATTTCTTGTGTGAGCATTAGATAAATTTTAAAGTTTCCATTCAAACATATTATCCAGCCTCGTTCCTGGCAGTAGGATTATATAAATGCCATTTTCGAATGAGTATTGATCCAATGTCATCGACTGTATTAGATGTTCTGACAATGTTGTGTTCTTCCAACTGAATCTTTATTTTACATATCTTAGTTATTAGGCTTACGCGTCCGATGACATAACTAGTATATTTGGTTAACACCGCATAGAAACATTGCTTACACAACTTTCTTGATATTTTTGTCTCTTTATAGAGAGAACATTATCAGTCGGCGTAAACGAAACTTTACATAGTCCATGAATACGATTGTTGTGAAACCAAAGTCTTAAAAAAAAATAATATAATTGGTATAAAAAATTGATTTAGAACTCCTATATTTCAAATAGAGGTAGAGTTTTGATTACAATTCGTATCCGGAATCAACCTAATCAGTAACAGATATTTTTTAATTATCGAGTCCCAATAATGTTATGTTACTGGTACAAATACTCTATAGAATAAGTAGAGTGGTGCCTCCAATAACAGCTAGGACATTACATGACGCATTCTAAGTAATAATAGCAATACGAGTAAACCGTAGTATTTGTTTTTTCACAAACTTTTGTTAGACTTTATTAGTACCTAGTTATTTAAAATTTTAATTTCAATATTTTACACATATTTCGTATACAAAATTAAGGGCTTTAACTATATTTCAAACATAAATCCATTCGGAGGGAACGCTTAATGAAAAGGGATATTATTTAACCACCAAATAATCGGTGAGGTTAGTGATGATTATTTTAAAACTAACAGATTAATCTATGTGCGCGTGCATAGCAATGATGGGATTTCGGACATTTGCCTTAGTGAAAGATAACAAAATAGAACCTAAGTTTTAAGGTTTAAAATATATATTCACCTCTTCTTTCTTGCCTTGTCTAAAAACCCCAAGACATAAGTATGCACAAAAAATCAGACACAAAGGATAGACTCCAATCCTTGAAAGCAGTGTTCTGTTATTATAACATGATATAACGTCCATTATAAACAACAGACAAACCACACCTGGTAATTATCATAGTGACAAATTCGAATAAATGCTTCAAACCACCTTTGTTCAGCTTAATATTTTGAGATAATTTTTTATTTTATTGAAATGAGATCAGAATTTCCACCATCCATCTTTGTTTTTTTTATAAGGCTTATTATTGTTACATAATGGTCAGTTGCCATTTTAAGCCGCAACAAGAGTAATACCCTTGTCAAAATGTGTGGAATAAGTAAACAGTCATAAGGTACTAGTTAAAATTAAAAAGTAAGGTTGAATAAAATAAAACTAAAAGAAAAGTATATTGCAAAATGTATATAATGTACATCACTTCTCGATAATTGTACCATCTATTATTTCAAAGCTATTGTCTCACTATATTGCATTCATGATAATTGGCTCATCTAAGTTATGGTGTCAATTCTCATTAGTGCCATGCAATCCAGCATACTGTACGCTTGTATGGTTGATCAAAGGCGATGACCTAAATAATCTCAACTGATATCTGTAAGATGAAATATATAGTTGGTGAGATATATATAGAAATTAACTTATAGAAATGGATGCAACGTTTTAACCCTTTGCGAATATTTCTAAATTACTTTTATGGAATGATTGTAATAAAGAATTTATTTCATATTAATCTATTATCTTCAAATGTCAGATTAAAAATACATTAGTACAAGGTTTTAGGCTTGATTATAAAGAGGTAATGACTTTTTCCATACGAGTTTAAATTGAATGCAAAGATTTTTACAAATGTAAACACTCACCATTTTCAAACGTGTAATAGAAAACTATATATGAATACACGTCCATCTAAAATGTTCTACATAATATGATATTTTGGGAGATGCCTATAACTCTTGAATTGTAGTCTAATATAATATTACATATTATTATATAATTTTATTATGTGAAATCTTTAATTAGTTCATAATATAGTGGTTACAGTTGCGTTCAAAATAGAAATCAAGGTAATAACTTTACAACCTTGATTTTAATAAATGCATAGAAATGTTTTATTCATGTAATGAGGTCATTTTAAGTTATAAAATGTATTTAGATATAAAGCATTTTTCTAAATAAAACTGTATATCTTTAAAAAAACCTACGATTTTTATTGAAGGTGTAAAATATGTTTCTTAAATAATTTTACTTTAATTAGAAGGGGAACATACTTTAAATTGCTTTACTACTTATTAATTTTTAATATATTTATACTATTAAAAAGGTTAAAAATGGATTTTTTAGTATAATTTTTGTGTTATATTATAATAATTATAGCCTTTAGTTTAAAGAAAATAGAGTCCTAACTGTCAGAGTTTATTTTTTATAAATATTGTATTGTGCTCAATAATTTGTTAGACAAATGCCTCATCTATTAATAATACTCTGGGTCGTAAATTATTCAATAAAAAAGACGACATTTTCATGAAACATAGCTCCTAGTTGAGACATCTGCTTATTGTACACTTTACCCTATACTTACTCCTAATGCAAATTTACCCTTTCTTCTAATCATTCCTAGGAATGCTCATATTGTTTTTTAAAGAAATTAATTAGTGTTAAATAAGTTAGTACTGGAGACTTCGTGAACATTAAGTTGGTAATCTAATTGATGACCAACTTAATAAGAAATATTGATTTATTACTTGTAAATAATTTTAGTTTTTGAGATCTATAAAATACCGTAATCTAGACATTTTGATAAATATCCTTTAAACAAAATACACTATGATCTAAACATCAATCTTATCGTTCTATAGGTACCACATATTTTAATTCACTGTGTCTTTTATTAATAAGCTGCGTTCTTTTTATTAAGGGGCCGATACATTTAGTCGCAATCATTTTGCATTGCGCAATAAAATATTTTACTGAAACCTCAAATAAAGACCAAATTCAAACTATGAAGTTACGCGTAGTAAAGGTTCTAGTTATTTTAATATATATTAGAATAAATTAAAATAATATTTTACATTTAGTTCAATACAAAAAACATTTTAATTTATTTAACTAGTACTGGTTTTCTAAATAATTGTATATACTCTTGTGGAATATCTAATTATATTCTTGTTCCTGGGTACTCATAGTACAATATGAACTACTTTCATCACATTTTTATGATAAATTATTTATAAAATAATAAACCATTGTACATTATATTAAAATTATCTGAATTATATGAACACTTTTAAATTCAACACTTTGATTGTATTTCATATTGCAGCTATATGTGTCGTTAGTAACTCCTAAAGATTGTATAGGTGTAGCACTAATATATTTTTTTAATTATTTATTATAAGCTTCACATAGGTTTATAATTTTCAGCATAGTTAAAGATAAACATATGAATTGTCAATGTTTAAAATAAACTAAACTAAACCAATCAAGAAATAGTTACATATCTGCAAAGCTTAGTAAGCTAAGTCTAAAATTTCAATAATAAGTACGAGTACTTGTAAACAACTGTTCTTCATTTAAGTATTCATCAACTGAATAGTATGCCCGGTTAATGAGGTAGCATTTTAGGGAAGTTTTAAATGCATTTGTGGAATTATCCCTCTTTAGATTTGAGAGCTGAATAATAAGGACCCTGCTCGAATAATTTTAGTCGATGTATGGGGTATTGCAAAGGTTGATTTCTGATGTTATAATGGTGCAATATTTGATTTTTTTGAAAAGATTTGTTATTAGTTGTAAATAGTAATAGGGTTTCTAGAATATATAGAGATGGTAAAGTGAGAATGTTATGGTTTTTAAAAAGTGGTTTGCAGGATTGTCTCTTTTTAAGTTTGAATATGATTCTAATGATATATTTCTGAGTTTTGAAAATTAGTTTTGATAACAACGAATTTCCCCAAAATATCGCCCCATACCTCAGATGCGAGTAAACATAACCATAGTAAACTGCTTTCCCAGTATCTAAACTAGCCACATGAGAGATAGTTCTCAATGTGAAACAGGCTGAATGTAATTTCTTTTCTATAGAGGCTGTGTGTTCTTCCATGATATTGAAGTATCCACAACTAAACCCAGAAATTTACATGACGATGTTACTTTAATATTAGTTAGGTTAAAATTAATATACGTGCTTGCCGATTGGAGTGTTGAGAATATTAATAATTGGCTTTTATTTTCATTGAGCAGTAGCCCATTTACTCAGAACCACTGTCCTGCTTCGTCAGTTGCTTGATTAGTTTTATTCTCTAAATCATCAAGAAATTTTGTTTTTATAGTACGAGTGGTGTCGTCAGCAAACAGAACTACGGATGATGTAGTTAGGTTATGTGGAAAATCGTTCACGTAAATGAGAAATAGTAGTGGACCCAGCACTGAGCCTTGGAGAACGCCACGATCATTGAGTTGCCAGTGGAAAGAAAACTTGACAGAAGAGCTATTTTTAATTGTGACATGTTGTTTCCTATCTAATAAATATAAAGATAATAAACTGTAAACTGAGCCTCTTAAGCCATAATATTCTAATTTCTTTAACAATATACTGTGTTCAACACAGTCAACAGCCTTTGAAAGGTCGCAGAAAAAAAATGCAGTACGATGTTTTTTGTCAATTGAACATAAAATTTTGTCAATTACTTCAAAAACTGCCGAGCCTGTTGATGAGTTTGGTTTAAAACCAAATTGGTTTTTACACAAAATGTTATATTTAGTAAAATGTTTAAGAATTCTGACTGCAATTACATTACTTTTGCGAAAATGTTGGAAATCACTGGAAGAAGGGCTATATGACGGTAGTTTGACATGTCAGTTTTATCACTTTTCTTATGGATAGCTTTAATTGGTGAGTATTTTAGTTTTCAGGAAAAATACCAGTTGAAAAACAATTATTAATGAAAAGAGCTAAAGGCTTTGATATAAGTGAGGCTGATACCTTTAATATGTTAGTTGGAACTTCATCCCATCCACATGATTTGGAATTTTTTAAATTTTGAATGATGTGAAACACCTCTTCAGGGTTAGTAGGGTACAAAAACAAAGTTGGATACATGTTGTTATCTTTGTTCAGAAAATTAATAATTCTTTGAGTTATGAAGGAAACCAGAACTATTTTAATACATTACAATTTTTTTATTTTAGAAAGAAGTAAAATATTACTTTTTTCTCCCAAAATATTTTTTTTAATAACTAGGACCTGTATTGAGCATAACTTCAGTTTCATTGAGTTTGGTCTTTATTTGAGGTTACATTAAAATATTTTATTATGCATTGTAAAATGATTGACTAACTGTATCGATCCCCTTTTAAGTACCTATTATATGAAAATGAAATATTTCTGGCTTGCCGAAAATAATCAAGATCAGGAGTGTGAAACATAGAATTATCTCACCTCTAATATAGTTTTACAGATTTTTCAAGAATACGTGTTATTATACATATGCCAATTATTTTCCAATTTTACAACCAGCTTTAAATCAAAGTGATCATACTCAAATGGTTATTAACTTAATTCATTATTGTGGTTACAAAACTTTGGAGCTTTGCTTCCGCTCAGCCATGTAAGATGTAGTTAAAAGCATAGATCTTTCGGTGTCGGTACTCGAATTTGGAGATAAGAAATAAAACTAAACTTTTCATATAATGGGCTGGCTTTGGAGAAAGTTCCATTATTGTGTAAGTAATTTGCTTTTCATGAATACCGAGTTAAGGCTGTTCTCCCGCGGGAGCTGGCTCAGCCTACCACACATTTACCCGCGGGGAAGCTGCTGGCAAATTGTCGATCCCTTGTACCCAACTCTATAACCGTTTATCCTTGCTACCCTGTTTTTAAGTTTTCATATAAATAAATAAAGGGTAAATTAAATACACATTACATAACTTATTCACAACGATATTGTGACTTTGGATATAACAGATAACGGTAACAACAACGCTAAACATAATAATAATTATTAATTAATGATAATATGTCTTATTTATTAAAATCTATAAAAATAAAAGATATTTTTGACACTCTAAAACACTGCTAATTATCTCCCAGTCTAATTCATTGTTTTGTCTTTTACGCCTTCTCTTTAGAAATTATTTCTCCACCAATTTATACACGCAAAATTTATAACTTTAACAGGTTATTACACCGTGTACGTAATAAATCAGATTTGAATGCCGTTAATAGTCCGCTAAATAATTATATACATTGGTGTACATCATAGGAGTTGTATTATGAGGAGGTAGAATAACCCCTCTCCCCTCGCCCTTGAAGTTGTACAAATTTAAAGATATTTGTATAAAGTAGTCCATATTATTTTAAATTCAGTAGTTAAATGTGTAAATTTGAATGAAACTTATCTTATTTATTTATCTTTATATCTATTCAGATGTATTCTATATTCCCGGTGCGGTATGCTCGTCAGATTCATTCCACCTCCTCCCAAGCCAAGCTCTAGATAAGCCATAATTATACGTATAACTCAAAATTAAATATAAACGTAGTAAAATGTAGTCAGAGAGTTAAACTTTAGTTCAACAAAACGTAATAATATGTACTATTGAGCATTTCTTATGTAAGCAACCACGTCCTTTCGCATAAGTACAATCATTGATAATCAATTATTAATTAATAATAAGTCAATTTGGTTTTTAAATAACCAATTACTTACCAAACCACACATTGCATTATTTAAACACATTTCTAGCTTTTAAATATTTATGTAAAATTACTTTACATTTGCGGTATTTCCCCAAAACGACATAGTAATGCTGTAATAAGTTGTGGGAGCTGTGTGAAACCAGAACTAACTAATTATACATTAAGCTCAGTGAACCAGAATGTGCGGTGCTGCAGAGCAACGATTACCGTGTTTAACTTAGTTTGTGATTGTAATCTATGTTGTATTACATTATTGGACAACACATTTACTCTAGAGCTTTCTTTTAACCTTACACATACCATGTATGTGTTTATTTTGTTTTTCTTCAGAAACCTCAAATTAGCAACATTTAAAAAGATAAACCTAATATATTAGTTTATTGTTGCGAATAAATTGGTCCTTACGGATCAATCGGGGGAAGTAGGTAAACTTTGTGACAGCTGAAATATTATTAATTAATTCTAATGGAATTTACATGTACTCAATATCTCGAAACCCCTTAAAGATACAACAAATATTCTTAATAACAAAGGGGTTGGATATGTTATTAAGACAAATATACATCATAACTTAGCGCCTTCAAATACTGTTTAGCTATTTAAAATACGTAACTGTCTTGCAATTGCAGTTTATAATATGCAGGCGCTTTAAAAGCTTTTATCTCCTAATTTTTATTTGCAACAGCTTAAATTTCTAAATCTAAACCATTCTCGAATCCACCTGAAGACACATAATTTTCATAAAGATTAGTACAGCCGTTTAGGAAGAGTTTAGTGCTATACAAACGCACACAAGAATTATATACGTTTTGAGTTACAAGAATGGAAACATTCTGTTTAGTTTTTGATCTATAAAGATGGAGAAATTGTATACAGGAAATTTTACAAGTACAATTTTAACGGTACTTTTTAAACAAAATCAGTCAACGCATAAAGAATCATAAGGGAACACTATGTATTTAGTGATTATTACCATGACGTTAACCACATAAAAACAAATCCACACATTTCTATAAATTATTCCTCTATAAAATCTGAACAAAACACAAACATATCTTAAATAACATGAGAACCAATATTCAAATTTCATGCTTACGCTTTTGTCATAAGCGATCTAATCTATAGTAGTGCAATATTGAAATGGCTCAATACAAAATAATACATAATCCTGTAAAAAACGACAAAGATAAACAAATTTCAGTTTTTGACAGGAAAGGTTATTTCTAAAATACTCTATCCGGCTGAAATGGCTCCCATTCAGGCGCGAAATCTGGTGTTAACGCTGTCAGGTCCACCTGCTGGCTATTTCATACAAGTCTTCTGTACATTGTGTAGTAACAGACGACAATATAAACGTTATATTTTCCACTACATGATGTGACAGGTTATTTCTAAAATGCTCTATCCGCCAAAAATAACTCCCATTCAGGCGCGAAATCTGCTGTTGATGCTGTCACGTCCACCTGCTGGATATTTCATACACGTCTTTTGTAGATTGTGCAGTAACAAATGGAAAGATAAACTTTATATTTTCCGCTATATGATGTGGTAGGATATTTCTTTAAAAAATCTATCCTGCTGAAATGGCTCCTATTCAGGCGCGAAACCTGGTGTTGATGATGTCATGCCCCTTGAGGGCATTAAAACAGTACAATTTAATGTAACTTGTTCTTTTGAAACCTTCAATGGCGAGAACGTAATTTGGGTACATCGAGTCAGAGTGAGCTCCCGATAGAAGTTCCCTAATGCATTAAAAAATTAAAACTCTAACTATTTTCATAAACGGATTTTGCATTTAAATACTGTGTCATCCTTTAATTTCTACATTAGATCATAGGAATATTCCTGCAACTAGTTAAAGTAACTGTTAATAAGTTGCTATAAACATGATTTATTATTTCTTGGAATAAAAGTTTTACTATGCATTTATATGTTGATGCATGTAAATATTTTTGTTATTTCTGTGTACATATAACTGTTTTGACACAATTTTGGTTTTAAATACGTAACTAATGTACGTATGATGAATTTCACCATCACACACAAAATATTTTCAATTCCTAAAACAACATATTTTATAATTTTGGGTAGATAGTTTCAGTAAATAAATTATGTTTAATAAAGTATTTAAAAACTTTAAACGGATACAAAATGTAATTTCTGTAATATTTAAAATGCTCTAATATTGACAGCCTAAGTAAACATTACAATAAAAAGTTAACTAGCGAATATATTTTAATATTAATATTGATAAAAAATATTTATTCAAAATCGTTATGTGAACAAGCAAGAAGTTTTAATTGTAGTGAAAGTGAATGGAACTCTGAAGTGAATCCACCATCACAACTGTCAACAAAACCCTTTTAAAATGATTTATGCAGCGATTGAGTAAATAGAAAATCGCAGAAATGAGTTGTGGGTTTCTGAGGAAACAGATATTTTTTTATTTTAATTAATTATGCGGAATCGGTTTACCGCTGCAAATCCCTTGTTAATTTTCCGTGATCACTAATATGTAAATTTAAGATATCTGAACTTCCATCACGCAAACTTTTACAGACCGATTAAGTATGAACTCATTTTAAACCATCTATAATCAAAAATTATTATCAAGTTCTACCCTGCTGGTATTGAAATGTTCAATTTAAAAGCATTTACATTTCAAAAATCCCGAGTGTCTGAAAAGTTCTCAACATTTAAAATTAAAAAGCATTTACTGTTATTGACCTGTTCCCTAAACCTACTGGGAGGTACAATTGAGCGGAGCAAGTGGTACAACTGAGTTGCACCGCTAAATTAAATCGACTCTTCGAGTGCCGGTGGATCAACTACATTTACGACTCTTTATAATTTTAAATTGTAAATAATATGGACACAGAACGGTGAGGAATGGTATGAACAGAAGGGGGAGGAATAAATCGAGATAAGTGATTAGTATAACTCTACAGAGTTGAATCAAATCGAATTGATTGTTCCATATGATGTGGACATGAATAAAGGAACATTATTTTATTTTATTAATTGATGTACCAAACGCTTATGATGAGTTTTTAAACTCAAAACTCACTGAAAGTTTTCAAGATTGTTTTGCTAAAACACTATTTTACAATCTTCCTCTCTACACTAATTGATTAAATTATCAACTTTATCGTGTTTTATAAAAATTAACATGCTACGGTAGTTTTTTAGCACTATACCACAACTAAATAAGTATATAACAAGTTGGTTACAACTTAATAGAAACTGTAAAGGTTGGTTTTGGTTTTATTAGAGAAGAAGTCGCAATTATACTCTGAATAAATATAACGCCAAATAATATTTAAATATTAGGGAAACAAACTTGGCACATAGATATGTTTCTCTCTGTATGTTGTTTCATATATATGTAAACGAGCAGGAGTGGTCACCAGTGTATAACACGCAATCACAGTGTTTACCCAAAAGAAACTATACAACCCTATAGCTGTGAGTGGCTGAGGGGACGTAATATTTAAAGTATCTATTGTATATGATACTTTACTATAATAACAATATACAGTATGTATATTCGTGAAAAAGTCTATATGACATCTATTCATCCTCCTTTGTAACCTAAAAAGATATTTAAGAGTGATTGGATGATACAATATTATGGACATTACAAAGAACATTATCTTCTTCAATTATATGTCACACCTTCCGAAACAACTATTGCATATGTTATAGTTTTATGAGAACCTGAGTATAAACCTGTTTAATGTGTCACTAAAGAAATAATTGGGGTGTTTAACGAACTAGGTCTCCTTAGTTATGACACTCATTTTTTGTAACTATAAATTCAGAAGTTTCTCATCATAATAAGAGTATTGAAGGCTTTTCTGCATGCTATATTACTTAATGAAATATCCATAGAACGGAAATATTTCTCATGGAAAAAAATCCTCCATAGATAGCAGCATTTCTGTCATTTAAATCCTTGTGTGAAATAGTCAAAAAAGTTTAATGGCATACAAATATATGATTTCTTATCTTTTCAAGCGTTTGAAAATTTTTTTAATTTAATTCTAAGACCAGTGTTTTTGTGACCGAGGACCGAGGGTATTAAAAATATGGTAGGAAGTGAATTTTAATTTTTTGTTTAGTATTGCACAATTTGAGTCTTCTTTTTGGAAAATATGTAGATTTCATATTCTTTTAGGGTGTCAGGTTTTTAACCCTTATTACATATTTATTATTTCTAAGACCCTCAGAGATCTTTATATAACGTAGCTATGTTGGAAGTATTAATTGTGAACGTTCAGTTTGCTCCAGTTTAACTTCCTCTAAGTGTAACGTCAGTTTTCAGACGCTGCATTGAGAGGAAGTTGAAATGGAACTAAACTCAACATTCACATTGAACAACCCTTCTCACTTGAGCTACGTGATGTTTAGAAAACTCTGATGCTCCGCAGTGCTTTGGGTTCGTGTCTAAAACATCGCACTGCACTCAGTTGTGCACCAGATTAGACAGTGAGAATACTCCTTCACCTAGATTATATTTTCTAATCTATGTGTATCTGATGTAAAACGATGCAAAGAGTCCGTTTTGGGGTTCCTTGTTGCCTATCTTACTTGGGTATCTGCAGACAAACATGACTCCAGATTGCAGGAATCAATAATTCTGTTCGCGTTGTGGTTACTTTTTAATTTTTTTTTTTGTGAGTGATGACTTTTGTTTGCTGTCAAAAGAATACTTTATTAAAGATATATAATATTCTAGCTGATAAGTGCGAACCAGGAGGTAGAGGAAGAGAAGTGACGTAATCTTCACCCCTCGCCATAGTGTCTGCGCTGCCGACCGGCTGGTTCGTATCCGTCGTTATGCGAGTGCTTTACGCCGACTACGTATGTGTATCGTAAATCATTTATCGTGAGTATGTTTTATTTAATGAATTTGTCTGTGTCTTATTAACATCCACTGAATGTGTTTTTAACTTCCGTTGACTTTCATATTTGTACACAACTGAAGACGGAACTTTCGTCCCAAAAGATATAGTGATAAATCTACAAAAGACCAATTTTGAAACTGTTGACATAGTAAGGTACCATATAATTGTTCTTTCAAGACTCAATTGACTTAACAAACAAAGTAATATATTTTTATTGTTTGGTATAATCAATCACATATCACTTTATCACAAAAACTCAAGTCTGCTCCTGAAAGTGTTTTCGTAGTACGGAGACTCACTAATGGCCTCACAGCCAGACTCAGCAAATGACGCGGTTTGCTGTAACGGGAGTTTAGCTGCCTTTGTACATTTAGATGGCAGCATTAAACTGTCTTTTGTAGCTCAGCAAGTGGTGTATTGAATCTAGTTCAAGATGCTTTATATTGTTTTGAGAATTAATTTTTATATTTGGTAATAAGAAATAATACGTGTTATTATATGCGTACTTTCCTTAAAATTGTATATTTCATGATAAACCTTCGTGGTGATAAATTCAACAAATAATTAAAGTTAATAATTAACGTTAGCTCATAAAACAAATATTTCTTTTAACACATAATTTCTCATTACAAAAGGTGTGTATGACACTGTAAGTATAATAAACATAATATCTTGACAACAATTTTTATATAATTCTCAGTCAAACATTATAAACTGCTAACCTTATTGTACGCAAAATATTCATGTTTTGCACAACGAACACTATACAAAATTTACTACGTTGTGTATTAGTTGAATTCTCAGTTAGTTATTTACTTTAATTATTTAATTTATTAGGTATTCTATTATTTGTAGTAAACCAAACAGACAGAAACAATAATATAAATGTGCATATTCTTAATTTTAAAATATATAAAAGCCGAATTGAATTTCTATTTTTCCGCAAAACGCATCTTCATAAAAATGTAATGTTATGTGTTAATGGACTCTTATGTAACTTTTCCTGCTACAGGTAACATGCTCAATTCAATTAACATTAAAATATTCGTGTGATCAATTGGTTAAGTGTACACTTCCAGGAATCAATCGTACAGTAATAAAATAAATTGCACCCCAACTCGGAGTGATTAAATGACCCATACAAAATTCATGTACTTTACAAGTTTCTCTGTAGTGTATTTTACTGATTAAACTATTTACTGATTTTATGGAGATTGATAATACTTTTATTATTTTAGAAATCAATTATATATATATATATATATATATATATATATATATATATATATATATATATATATTTCAATAAACATTGAATCGCAAAAAGTATCGCAAAGCGATTCAATGTTTATTGAAATAAATTAAATTCGGTTATTGCCATTTATACAAATTTTATGAATGTAAATAGAAGTCATTTGACAGGTATTTGGTCTTCCAATCATATGTTAGTTTGGTTATTTAAACACATATGTGAAAGAAACGGCCAAATACAAAATAATTGAATCGTAAAAAGTGAGGGCTCTGGTGTAATGGTAGCACATTCACCCGGCAAGTGAGAGATCCGGGTTCGAGTCCCGGCGGAGCAAGTACTTTTTGCGATTCAATGTTTATTAAAATAAATTAAATTCGGCTATTGCCATTTATACAAATTTAATGAATGTATATATATATATATATATATATATATATATATATATATATATATATATATATATATATATATATATATATCTTAGATGGTAACATATATTGGGTGTCTACAGTACCAGCAATTGTATAAGTAAAATAAACATGTATCTAAATATAGTAAACTTGTATTTAAAATATATTTAAAATATTTAAGCACACACCTTCGTCTGACTTAACTGTTCCAGCATAGGGTTATGGGCATGAATTATATAACAAAAGTATACTGTGTGTTGAAGATTGGGGATATTATTCGATCTTCACTAGTTTTGACAGTTTTTATGTGAAATCACGATTTGCCTGGAAGAGTAGATAGTCGCATCCACTATGAACACCCGGGATGTAGTCGGTAAAGACTTTATAGTGAGTCCTTATTGAGGATTGTTAATAAGCCTATATTAATATTAAGCCTCTTAGTTTGATGAATAGTATTAAATAACATCTCTAACTTCTGTCCATTCGTACTCATAACTATTATTTTGCTTGTTGTGTAAGGATACATTCAAAGTACTAAAACTGTGACATAGAGAGGTTCAGTTTTCTTGCTCTAATACTCGTAACGTTATGAAGTTAATGCACCAAAATCCAATACACCGAAATACTCATAAAAAATTTATAAATTTGGTAACATTTAGAAACGTGTATAAAAGTAGAAAAAGTCTCCTATATGTGAAACTAAAAATTATGCGATTGAACAACATTAAATACGTCTATTCTTTGCAAACAATTCAGAATATTCGTTTGTCTTTCTTAACTAAGAATTAATACGTTGTCAAAAGAGAGTATTTCATCTCTGATCATATGTCTTCTAATAATTTTCATCGACTTCAGTTAAATCTTTATTTCCAGACCACTCCAAGACCAACTAATTCACCAAAGGCCGGCTCACAAATTTATCTAAGTCAGGAACGTATCAATGTTTACTCAATTTAACGTTTCATTGATAGTTTTTAAGTTATAATATACCACATTTTTATAAGGCAAATAATAATCAGATTTGTATTCTAATAACCTAGTCCTGTATTACAAATTCAAATTTTTCATTCCACTTTAGTCGGCAAACAGTTC
Source organism: Homalodisca vitripennis (assembly GCF_021130785.1). NCBI lineage: Eukaryota > Metazoa > Arthropoda > Insecta > Hemiptera > Cicadellidae > Homalodisca > Homalodisca vitripennis. The sequence continues at coordinate 104,224,687 of NC_060209.1, forward strand.
TTTGATAGTACATCTTTTATCATTTATCACGTGCTTTATGCATAGAAAATTAAAATAAAAAATAATTAAATTAATTAAAAATACACTCTCTTCAACCACTGCGCGATAAAAGGTTTCAATCTGATTGTATCAATGTGTTTTGTTTTATTTTTATAACTTTCTTTGTGACAGTACATAACTATTAATTTGACTGAGTGCAATTAGTCGAATGAAATAAATAATACTGCATATATCCTATCTTCATGTTGAGAACCTGTTGTTGCGCAACATGAAATCAACATACTTGATCTCCATTCTTGTAGGTGCTATTCATTTTAATTCAAATGTGTACAATTTATGAATAATAATACATTTTAAAATGCTGTAACTACAGATTCTGTAATACTAGATTTAATCTTGATTGTAATACTAGATTCTGAAGAATGAATCGACAAAACAAATGCATGGAACATAAAGATACAATCTCCATTTCGTTTTAATATCTTAAGGGCAAACTATACAAAATACGTTGTTAAATAAAACTAAAGTTCAGTTAAATTTGGAATAAATTTGTTTGTTGTATGTCGTAGGAAATCATTGCACGTTTTGGCTTGAAGCACTATATAGCCTGAAACAAAATATACGTAAAATGCTACAGAGAAATAACAAAACAATAGCAGTTGTACAAAAGTGTTATATACTAAGTGTGAGAAAATTTGTAATAAGTGTAAAGGATGCGCTTAATTTTACTCTAGCTACTAGCTAGGTGAGTTAAACGGCCCTATACCACCCATGTTAAATTAGTCTACTTGATGACCTGTTTCCTCAGAAACCAACAATGGTACAGGTTTCAAAATTTCACAGATTGTTTCTTATACCAATATAACATTTGCTGAACTAGAATAAATATATTATGAAAATATTTTCATGAATTATAAAATGTTCTTTTAAATAGTATATTTTTTTTTTTTAAGTTTTAAAGATATATTTTTTTTTAATTTATTTGTTAACATATTGAGATAATTCTAGTTCCATATCATCACCCAATAATACTGAGAACATGGTAAAAATATCATCAAGATATGTCAAGTACTTTCTGAGATAATGGGGCATTTATACGTAAAAACATAGTTTTCGGTAAATTGGATTTAAACAAAGTATAACATATATTGATACAGAAAAGTAAAAACTGCCCTACCTTAAAAAGCTCCAGGGTTATAATCCTGTAGGTTTGGGGCCTCTGTAACAGTTTGACCTTTTCTTGGCTAGTCTTGCTTCTTTTGTCGCATCTAGTATAGCTTTTTCAGCTTTTCGCAGTCGCTCCTCGTCCAATTTTTTCATCGTTTCTACCGTGTTCTTCCCACAGTCATTAAGTCCAAACTCATGTAATACCTTTAGCCTAGTAATATTGCCATCATTGAATGTACTGACAGCTTCATTCACTTCTAACTCTAGTGTTAGCCTTCCTACAAATGTGTTTTTTTGGTATTCTAGTCCATACGACGTTGTTAAAAGCCTCATCGACGTTCTGAGTTTTTCCATGGACACATCTTCTTAGTAAGTCTGGGTTGGCTAGATGTCTAAAATCTGGTTTCAAAACTTCCATTACAGGTACATGAATGGAGTTCTTATGGCTGAATGTTGAGAGCTCCTTCTTATCTTCAGCTAGCCTGTACTTGCACCATGTTTTGGGCGGTGGAGGGCAAAGGCCATGACTTGGATTCTCATCTGTTGAAATCTTATGATAATAAATTTCCCATACAGCTCTTTTCATTTGATTTCGATCTGTGCAATTACCTCTTATGGCATTGCTGTAATAAGTTTGCAACTCATCAATTTTTTTGTCAGATAGCCTACTTCTTATCGACTTTCCATCGGACAACTCTTTACCTTTGTAGGAAGCTTTTGTGTTTCGCAGTCTTGATCCCATACGCTTTGCTACATGGTATATGCACTCTAACTTAGACACTACTAAATCAGAATAATGATTACTATCTACAACGGCTAAATAAGCCTTGGAGTCTCCATCACTCAACATCTCCTTATACCTAACACCTCGCTTGTTGGCAATATATCAGAAAATGTCGTGCAAAAATGTTTTCAAAAAAACAATACTTTTAATTGTCAGAACATTATGATTGACCCATCAAAAGTTTCGTAAAGGAATGTAGAATAATAATTCACCATAAAATAAAAAAATATTTTTTTTCATATTTTACCGTTTAACTCACCTTAATAAACTATTCTAATACAGTATTCTATTAACATGTAAAATAATAAGAAAATATACCCTTAAGTTTCTTTGGGAACGTGAAGATATGAATATATAAGTGTAAAGTATATTAATATTCTCGAATACATAATTAAAAATTAACTATTCGCATCACTTTTTATTACACTTGATCAAAGATCACTCACTGGGAGTTTACGCTGGGTTTAATATGTGTACCAACACCAGTTACATGGTTTAAAACAAAAACTAATCATACATAACAGGATAAGAGAATCTTAGCCATTTGTCATTGTTACCTGTTGCTTAAATAGAACATTACGTTCTATGAAGATTCTCTGTTGGTGTGAAAGTCACTCGTCTTCCTGATGTGTTTTCCTTTATGTCATGCGCTTGAATTGTGCATTATATCACAAAGGGACAATATTATATCAGTATAAAGCATCATAGAACAATACGTAACACGTTTTATTGGCTAAAACTTTTGTTTCTGTTTGTCTGCACGATATTTTTAAAACAAACTGACCTTGAAATAGACTTAAAATATGCATAAAAATTCGTTTCTGTGTAAGCAACACTGAGTGACATGATGCTCTAACATGTGATATTTGGAGGATCGGTTGGTAGACTTTGGTAAAATCCTGTCGGTTACTTCAATACTACATTGTATTATTTTATTTGTAATAAACTGGTATTTGATGATTTAGTCTTCCATGAGATTTTGCTGACCGTTAGCAAATACGTTTACATACCCTTATGGATTACCATGATGGAAACGAGAAAATAGCAGAATAAATTAATTTTGAAACAAGCTGAGTACCATTGGATGAAATTTTAACGTGTGAAATTTTTATGGAGTAAATGAAATATCAGAGTGGAAAGTTAATGGAAAGTTATGGAACCTAACTTCAATGAGAATGTATGATGTGACAAAATATCTCGAGGAATATTTCATCTGTAGACTGTAATAGATATTAAATTTGGCATAAAACTTCATTTCTACATAGAAGAGAACAAATTATTAGATGATGAATGCCCAATATTGGACTTTGGCTGAGCGTCATTGAAATCAATCACTCAATAGCCGCATACGAGTTTGGTTTTGTATGTCCGATTATGTCCGGCAGGACATCTCGAAAATTAAATTAGCTATAGATTTTAAATCTAGAATGTGATCTCAGCGAAGCCTGTTACGCAGTAAGTTGTTTGACGTATTCATTCACTGGAGAGGCTGGTACAAAGTTAGCCTCATCATCTTCCAAGGAGACATAACTGTGATTAATGCCCGAAATCCTTCCTCATGTATCTCGACAGAAGGTGGCATCAACCCCATACCTTAACCATCCAGAATGCATGGTCACGCTGGAAGCAGTGTAAAGATCATTTTTGAACTAAGTGGAATTTCTAAGTTTCTTGTCCTAAGAGAAATTCAACAAAAAAATCAAGAGGAAAATATTTGAACATGTAAAAACCTTTTCCTCGGATGTGTAGCCACTATTTACACTCAAAAAATTTCTTTCTTAGCCAAAATTACTATTTCCTAACTATACAATATTTAAAATAACTAAAAGCTTAAAAGCTAAACAAGAATTATTTGTATATAGATGCAATCATCAATATTACAGATTTTAAAGATAACTGCAAACATAATAGTATTGTAATAGTATACAAAATTCTAAATTGGTATGTTCACCAACGAACCTGTTTTGCGGCATAAGTTGTGTTGGAGTAAGACACACAAGCTGTCTGCCAGGACAAACCCGAACTCGGGGTCGTAACCACAGACGTGACTGTGTGTGACAGGGCAAACGGTGGAACATGCTCGATACACTTCCAGCCAATGGATTTCTGGCCTTGATATAATTATTATATCTGAAATTGAACAAATAACTCCTTAAATTAAATCTGTATATACTTGACTACAATGACTTGACTAATATTAAAAATTAGTTAACATAAGTCAAAAATAACCTAGGATCAAATCTATATTACTTCGTGTTTTACTCTAAGTTACCCATATCGCTTTAAGCAGCTGTATATGTGATTTTACATTTTTCCCGAAATTCATAACATATTTTTATAAACTGTAGTTTATGGAGAATCACACTTGTAGTTATTTATATACGAATGATTATGGACTTAGAAAAATGAAGTACAGATCATCAAAAGGAAAGAATAGGTATGAAGTTTTAAGTCGTCCTTTTTTATTCTTTTTCTTTCTAATCAGTATTAATATCCCGGGGTATGACTTCTCTTCCCAGACCATAAAATAACTGATTCAATGTTTTTTATAATTTTAACCATTATTTTGAGAGTTTATTAAATATAGCCGTAACACAAATGTTTTAAAAAACTAAGTAAACAGGGTATCAACATTTGAATGGTATCAAATCCAAGTTTTCTGGTGTGATATAATAATAATTTGCTATGTGTCTCATGGTAAATATTAATTTTATCTAACTAGAAAAAATTTATTGTGAAGTTTTTTACTGTTATTTAACCAAACTAAACTTATTTATGTTATATTAATTTTAGTTAAATAATTAAGTTAATTAGAATTATTTTCAATGTCCATCGCTTATCAACTACGGGTGTACTATTTTTCATCTCTTTATATGTGCAAGTTCAAAACCAATTAAAAGGTAGCTAAATATAAGTAATTTTCCACAACTTGTAATTAAACGTTGTTACCTATTCCCAACGTGTAGAGATTTCCTTATAAATTATTACAATAGTCTACAACTTAAAACTTTTGGTTCAAATGGTCTTGTTTGGTTTGTCTTGTTTGTGTTTATATTTACTCCAATCATAAATTTGTTCGACTTGATTATTTTACAAAAAAAAACAGTCGACACTAAATTTATCTAGCATAAAAAATAAGTTGAAATAAGATACAACTTACTTGAAAATATAACGAGAAATAAAGCGATTCGCATTGCGATACGATGAATGCACTGATATTGCTAAGGCTAATAACGATAAGATATAATCATTTCCTGCAGCATTGCCTACAGCTGACACTGGGGCAGTTAGGCGACTGTCAATAAGCTGTGCAATGTTATGTGTTAGTGTGTTACATTTGCTGAGTAATTGCTCATAAAATTGTTTGAAATATATATTTAATGCATTCATGTTAAAACAGATTTGTTATTAATTTTTATCTACCTATTGATCTTTATTTAAAATTCACGATTATTCAATTTGAAGGGATACAGGTAACGAAACTTCAACATCATTACAGTGCAATAAGCAAACCATATAACATGCTAGAGGTAGCTTACATTCCTCCCCCCCCCCCTTCCTACAACCCACGATGTTCTGTTTTTGTCCCAGGTATTCTACCAGTCGTTAGGCTGGACCGCCATGATGCGAGATTTTCCAATCAGTCTCATCCAGCTTTGATTCGCGTATCATGTTTTTAAGCGGTAGATATGTGTTGATTCGTGTTTATTACTCTCTTTATTCTCGTGGGTTGGGCAGAGTTTAGGTATTTTTAAGATTATTATCGGGCAGTATTTTTGTAGCTTTACATATACATATATATATATATATATATATATATATATATATATATATATATACATAAAACCACTTCGGATGTATCAATTAAAAATTGCTCAATTCTCAATCATAACAATTATTAGACTTCTCGGTATAAATTTCCTTTGATATTTCGGTATTTGCCGTTTTCAAAAAGGTATAATAAAAAATAACACAGGAAAGACACGAAATTAACACAAGTTAATGTAAATTTTATATGTTTTATGTAGGTTTATAAAGCTATATACATATATATAAATACATATATATATACATATATATATTTATATTTATATATAATTTGTTTATATATAAATATAAATTATATTATATATTTTATTATTTATATTATTATTATTATATTTTTATTATTATTATATATATTATATTATATAAATTATATACAATTATAATATATAATTTATATATATTTATTTATATATATATATATATATATATATATACAGTTTTTATTTCAAATAGTTTCCGAGATATCGTACAGGCAGACGAAACAAAAATGAAACTTTTCCTCTCAAGTGATAGAATTCGCTAACGCACAGTTAATGGTATCCCAGGTTATTTATAGTGTCCTTTTGAGTCAAGGAGGTGGATATCAGGTGCACACCCGGTTTGTACACGATTATCCATGAAGTATCCAACACGTATTATAGATGAAGAGATTTAAGCTAAAACTAGCAAGAACGTAGTATGTAATAAATATTGACTAAGAGTCAACATCTACCATGGGCATCTCATGAATAGATAGAATGTGGCACAATTGGTATACAATGTTGTACAGATTTTAGTTAACAAACTATTACTGAGCTCTGCTGTACCAAACGGATGCAGCTGTAGAGTACGATTTGTCCACAGAGAACAGCTGCTCGATAATGCATGGGATTCAATCGAAGATATTCTACAAAAACTAACTGATGCCAAAGCATATAAAGCCAAGAGGGCCCAAGAGGTGTTCCAAGATCAAAACTTTTTCTACACAACTACCCTGAAAATCTTGTAGATGGATGGAAGTGTATGCTCGTACATGCATCTAGAGAGCTGGGAACTCCCAGAGCCAGAGTGCTTATAGGAACTGTCTACAAACACCCAGGAGCATTTACAGATTTTGCACCCAGAGGTAGAAAATATCTAGAGGCAGAGACATTCTAGAGTATATCAGCTGTGAGAGATTGGGAGCTACATATGGGTAAAGTTTGAAAGTAATGAACAAAAATGTTTTTCATTCAAATATTTGCGCAATGACACACAAAATGGGATGACCATTAAATTCAAAAGAACCATGGTATATTGAACTAATGAAATCTCATGTTACTTAACTTATAAGTGGGAACAGTGAAGCAAGACACGAGGGAAATTTAGAGTTAGGACAGTAGATTTAGTTATGAAGTATGTCAATGTATTAGATATGTTTAGTATAATAATAATTTTATTGTGAATAATATTTATTTCCTCTGGTCATTTTACGCAAAGCAACGAAACTATAAACTGCATGTAATATAATAGTGCTCTTGTGTACATTTACTTACAATTAAACCATTATAAATGTAAATAATTTCTAATGTAAAAAGCAATCATTTCGTGACTAAAAAAACTATGAAGTACTGCAATAATCGTCAATTTATATGGATTGCTATGTGCTGTTATATGAATTATCAGATAGTGCTTGTTGCATTGATTAAAGTTATGTGATGCGATTGGGAAACGGCAGAGAGGAACGTTTGTCACATACAAACATGCGCCCTACAATATTGCTAGTCTTTCTATCAGGTACGTTTAGTTCTATATCTAGAAATTAGTTGTTTAAAAGATATTTGTATATAATGTGTATTTATTTATAAAGAACTTCACAGTATTCGAAAATTTTAAAACTTGGTACATAGATGGATCTTGGGTTGAACTATTATAAAATCTATATTTAGCTTACATTTCGATTTTAAGGATTATTTAATGTCATAAGTTGACCCATATGCGTAAATTTAATCCTCTTAATTCTCAGATTTCAATAATACAAAATTAATCTAACAAGTTTACTCGTATAAACAAATCATACTAAACCTTTGTTACATGCATGAATTAGAAAGCACAACACGCATATACTTAACTAAAGAATACAGCATACGCAATGACGAACCATTCACAACTAATTGTTTATACCTAAATTGTATTTATATGTTAAGTCAGTTTTATATATCCTAGTCAGAAATCAGAATGCAGATCTCGGAAAGTAATGTTACACATGACATGATGAAAAAGTTTAAAAATCCTACTTACTTTCATAATCCTTCGATCATTGAAAATTAAAGTTAAACAATCAATAGCATTAATTATTCCAACCAGTCTGTGCAAAAAACTTTTAAGAATAAAATCAAATAAAAATATTAGACAGTAGCTTTCTGAAGTCTATAAGTTTAAAATATTTAAACAATATTTTACTTAGCATAAATACAATATTTATAAAGTATTGTATTATTGACAACTTAAAATAATTTCGTTTTAGTTTTGTAATCCCCTTAATACAGTATTACTACTTAACTTACTTTCAAAATGTGCTTGCAGTAGTTAATATTCAATCACATTTCTGCGAGAGTAAAATAGCTCATACAATATCTATTTGTATTGCACTAAGTAGATCTCATGTCAAATTTCATAATTATCTAAGACTCATCCTAACAGAGGCTCACAGAAACTTTGGGTTTTCTTCACTAACGCTGAGCTCCTGTAATGGACGACATGGTTAAACGGTCGTGAGCCGTTAGCTCTGCACATTAAATGTGCTTGTGTTTCTTACAGCAGCAACTTTATCTAGAAGAAAGTGGTCTCGGAATTCTATCCTACGTTCCTTACTGAATGGCCTTCTGTATTACTCCTATGGGTAATTATGACATGTTCCTGTCTTTGATCTTGATGATTGCAAATAATTACGTATCTTATACATACTGGTTTTGGATTAAAACGAAAACTATTATTATAAATTCGGTAAAGAGCAACAATTTAATTTTCAATTTGAGTACAACTATGCAAATTTGAGGTTATAGTAAAAAATATTTTTAATTCTGTTCGTTTTAAAATATTGAGTAATGCACTTCGAATAATAATTACTGAATTATTACTAAAGCTTCGCTAATAGTTAAGACCAACATAATAACTGTTACTTAAATCCATTACTTAAAATATAAGTAAAGTTTCCAGTTTCACTTGGATTGGCTGATTGTCTGGCTACTTTTCTGTGTGAATATTAAAGATATTCACTTTACAGCTTTATTAAAGACCAACACGGACCTTCTTAAAATCGTGTCGTTGTCTGCCTGTCTGTCAGTCTGTCCTTCTAAGCGATAACTCTTCAGAAAGCTCCAAAAACCTGAAACTTGGTACATAGGTTCTCCATGGTCCAAGTAAGAACTGCTTTTATTTTGGAGTAAAAAGGTCTTATAAGTTAAATTTATAAGAATGAAAAATTAAATATTTTGAGCTATTGATTATAATTTTTCAATGGTACAGTCAGTTCGGTAATGTTCTATACATTCTGTTGTGTCCTTCGATACTCCTTTCTATCAGTTTATTTTGTTCTACCTTCAGATATGGCAATTGCTGCCCAAACATATGCAGTTTAGAGACTTTCCATACCATCAGAATTCCCTCTTTGACTTTACCACCTCCATTCCTTTTAACTTCAGAGATTGTGAAAGTCTCTATTTCCGGTCATTCCAAATGAGTGAAAAACTACATCTTGTATCTAGAATTTCATGGTACGCGTAACAGGTAAGATTATGTACCGGATTGTGGGATAAGTACATAAAGTATATCTCAGTTTAACGAACATCTTGTACCGTTTAGTGGATGTCAATTTTCAGTTTGTTTATGTAAGAACAAGAATATATACATCAAGAGAAAGACGGGATTTAGATATTCTGTTCCTCGTCATTTTCTTTATATCAGAGATTACCTCTCATGCAGTACAGTGTTTCCGTCATTTTTTTAGTTCATTAATATTACTGTGCTAAATATTTCCTACGGTTATATTCAATACTTGTTGTTCTGTAACATAACGAAAATTGTTAGTCCTCAACATAATCGTAAGCGTACTATGCTCAAAGAAGAAGCGGTCCTTCAGTACAACTTTGTTTAGAAAGGAAACCAGTTATTAAGGTCCACTAATAACATGTGTGGATAGGTTAGAAGAATTTACTTCCATTAAACGGTTCAGAAACTTTCATTACCTGACCGTTAGCGAATACCATCACTTACCATCGTATTTTAACCATGTCTATGCCGATATTTCAGTTAATAACAATATCTCGCCATGCACGATCACATGCTTGTTTACTTGTGTATAATCTATGCCCTCAGTTTACAGAATGGACTGTGAGGCAGGCCTGAAGTCCTGGTACAACAATTGGCTAGAGACCGTCAAGGTTTGCTCCAGTGTCTGTCCTCTATTCCACAACCACGTATGTGGGCTCGACCCTAGGCTGGGGTATATCTTAGCAGACAACAATTGTTTGTTAATGCAACATAATCTTTGTCGCAAAACAGGTACGTATATAGTGTTCTTCCTAGCTCCTGATAATTTTACACACACGGTCAAACAAAATAATACATAAACCTAATAGTATATACATATTTATGTATTGAACAGCTTTCTAAGTAAAGTCGAGAAGGCCACCAGTTTTTGTTTTCAATTAATTTCAAGCCCTATATTGATTTTTAAACAAAAATATACGTGTATCAAATAGATATATTTCCATAGTTTACAGTAATAGAATAAAACATTAAGCAAAACTGCGACTGTCTTTTATAGTTTTGCTCTAGGGTGAGCACTTATAATTCAAATCTATTATATTAATGTTACCAACATTTTACTTCCTGCCACGATAACTACACTTCATTACTCATCACTTCATTTCAATACTTGCTAATGTGCATTAATCTTTCATACGCAAACATTGGTGCTGATTCAAGGTATTGTTGGATACACATCTAAACACAAAGACCTTTTTGAGCCATCTCAATGTGCTAATAATATTTATGATTATTTTAATTTCTAAAAATGAACCACATGCGTCCTTTTTTGGCTACCTAGCACGCCGTACAGACGGGGCCCTCCAGTATCAATGTCGTTATTACTTCTGGTATGAATACATTTATACCTGATACAGTACACTGTATTTTCAAGCCTTCAAATCTCTGTTCGCTACATATCGTACTTTCTTCAGTTCAGTCTAAGAACTATATATATTTTTAATCAAAATCGGATGTCTCATTAGTGCAAAACAGATCCACTGTCCTATCTATGGGTTTTTTCCATAAAGAATTACACCTTGAATCTGGTGAATTTCTTTGTGATTTCATTCATAATGGTCGGCAGCTGACTGCGCTGGTTTATTCCTTCAAATTTTAGCTTTTACATTTTAATGTTGTTCCTTGTTTTCCAGATTACAAGATTGTCCAAGACTCGACCTGTGAGGGGTTACTAAATGCTACAAGAGATTATTTACCGAAAATTCTAACCCTTACAAATTCCATAGTTTAATTCTAATGTTGCAATGCAATGTTACACTGTGTTCAGTTAATATAACAGATCAGATTATCTTATGAAATTTATTTTATCTGTAATGTGTGTTTAAATATAAAATTAAATTGTACTGCAGTTAAATTATAGTATATGGTAAAGTATTCTTTTTATTTTAAGTTTTAAATTATTAAAATATTTTTACTGTATTTAAATATATTAGAGAAATGAACCTCTCTTCCTGCATTGAAACAGATTCATACTCCATTCATATTAAGATTAAACTAAAAGTTGCAAATATTAAATTTTAATACACTGACAATACTAAGTACAGGTAGAGCATAAATAATCACACACACACACACACACACACACACACACACACACACACACACACACACACACACATTGATAATTAATTAATTAAATTAGTTATATGTAAGAGGGCTTGTATATATTTAATTAGTTTAATTAATAAATTTTGTAAATATTTATACACTATTTATAGTTACATCTGAAGAAGTAAGCTAAAGACGTACGAAAATTCATAAAGAGTTTACCAATATTTGGTTTTTTTGTTTTTATTTTTGCAAGAGAATATTTTTTGTACGCTATCGCATTATCTTTAAATTCAGAGTTATGTTCTCAATTTAGATCTTCGTAAGCCCACTTTAAAATCTGTTAAAACAACGTGTAAGATACTCAACAAACAAACAAGGAAGCGTAAAAAGTTTCCTATAGAAAGTTATTTAGCGAGTGTTGATTTTTACAATCAGCTGATTGGTGTATTGAAATGAACAAAATTGCTATTATTCTGAACACTCGCTGCAAAATTTGTTTAGATTTATAACACGCTGTTTGTTTCTTTAATGTTGTTTCGTCGTTGTTTACTTTTTGTAATCAAATACCACTTCTAAGTCATACTATTAATTGGTTTACTTCATTTAGTGTTATTATTTTCTTACATTCAATCAGTGTATTTACTCCATTTAATACGTAAAATAAATTGTGTTAAAACTTTTATTACTTAAATTCTTAGCAGATTGCTACATTCAGTTTCTAAACCATTGATTGCTATTGATTTTATTTTGGAAATAAACTTGTATAAACTGGGACAAAGTGCAATAATGAAATTGTATATTTTAAAGTTTTATTTCATCTCTATAAACAATTAAAACGTAATTTAAATATAAACTAATTAAAACGATACATATTTACTACAAACAAATGTTATAGCAAGAGTTCATAATGGCAAAAATGTGATCATAATATCAGAACTTAACTTCAGCAATCATCTGATTATTAATCAGTAGTTAGGGAAAGTTACTAACTACATTAGTGTTAATGTTGAATTTAGCTCCAGTCCAAAATCTTTGGCGACGAAGAGGCTCAAAATAAACTCTTTACATCGTTTAAATATAAAAAAACACGCAGACTGCATCGGTTGCTCCTTCCTGCTTTGAGATCGTAAGTAAAACATCGTAGAGCACTCAGACGTGCCCTCTGATGAGACAATGAGAAAACCTCTTCACCTAGATCATACTACAATTTTGGTGTCTGAGTCGTTTTCATAAACAAACAAACAGACAGAAATGCGATAAACCAAGAAACGCCAGACTATACTTGTTTGACACTTAATTCCTCACAATAATTTCTCACTTATTTTGATCTGAAAATCAAATGGGAATTTTTATTTCTGAACACCCTGTTTAAGTTAAGTCTAACTAAACTTAAGTTTAAGTTAAGTTTAAGTCAGAATATATTTTATTATTCTGAAACGATATTTCACTATTATTTAATTCCACACGCAAAAATGTTATTAAGGAGTAAGTAATTGTAAATTATAACCCAATGAAGTCTGTCTTCATTAGATAACTTAACATGTACTTGAATATTACAATCCAAAATCTCAACTGTTAACCTAAGTTTTAGGTAGAGATTTTAATGAATTATTCGATTTTTAAATTCAACACTAAACACCTAATTTTTTAATTTCAATTATTTTACTATCATACCTCTCTCATTCCGAATATAAATAAAAAACATGTAAAAGATTATTACACAATGCTTTATTTAAACTCTATAAAATGCTTTATATAACTTTATTTAAAAAAGGAATATATCGCATGTTTACGATGTCTACTGCGTAAAAACCTTTTCTCGCGTTTAAACTATGCAGGTGTGAATAATGTGGGACGCAGATGTTACGGAAAAGTTTCAGAAATTTATTCAAGAAGTTTGTAAACAGAGAAGATGTATTTCCTTAAGTAAGTGAATTTTAATGGTTTCGTTTATCTGGATATTAAAAACACAAAATTATAAAGATATGTGGCACAGCTGTGCCAGCGATAATACAATCAGTTCCTTAATAACTTTGAGTATGTATTCAAATAACTATTACAGGAGGAAGTTTAAATATACGTTATCATAATCCCTTTTACAAGATTTAAACTTGGATCCAAGTTACTTTATTTTCTGGATGGACATAGAATTCTCTGAACAAACAGTTTAGTTTCCGAAAAGGAATATCAGGAACTGGTGCAGTCAACCAAGTGCTTAACATTGTTGTGGAAGGGCTTGGCAAGCGAATTCCTACGCTTAGCGCGTTTTTGCAACATGCAGTTTGACTGCATAAATCACCAGACCCTTATTTCCATATTACATGAATTTGGCATACGGAAATACCATTCTTGGGATTTCAGTCGTACTTCAGGAACCGTCATCAACAACTTTATTTAAAGGTGTTTCATCAAAATGCACTCTCATATAGTATCACGAAGGCATCAATTTTTATCCCTGCGGTATTTTACTGTAAGTAAATTACTTTAAACTATGTTTATTATCTGGCCAAATGATTCAGCGAACGACACAACCTTCTGTTTCTAAGACAAATGATAAATCTTTGGAAATTTAATCCTTTTAAAATTTAAATACATGCCTGAATTTTTATTAAATATGAATCTACAAACCAATGATTCAAAACTCATCTATTTTTGGTGGGCACACAGGTAAACATATTAACGCAACAGCTAATTAATAACTGTGGGAACATCTTTACAGAGTGAGTATTTCTAGAGACTATGGGAACATTCTTCCCGTAACAGGCTTCGAGAAGTTAAGCTAACTTTGGTCAGTGACGCTGCAACATTGACTTGTAGGCTCTAAATATCCGAAGGAAGGGAGCGAACATCCGATCATTTCATAGCAGAGAATTCATCACCAATCTTTGAAGATGCACATTTACAATAATGCAATCGACTTTGGTATTACCTAAAATGTTGGGCACAATGAATACAGTACGTCCGGCACGCAGACACAGAGACGGCTCGGAGGTGACATACAGCCACAACATAGAAGATGGGTGAGTAGTAAGCAAGTTGAGACACGTACCCTTCTGTAGTATCCTCGAGACTCAAGCGGGCATGTGTCCAAAACACATCGACACCAGAATATGCTGCGAAGGCCACAGACAGGTCGACTCTGTCAGCGCGCTGAGATGAATTATAACTCACTCTCGACGTAAACTCAGCATGAAACTGTGCACAATATAACCATGACGACAACGCGATGGAGGCCTGGTGTTACTTACTTTGGAAAGTTTAGTGGTGGTGATTGGATGAAAGGATCCATTGCTGGAAGCGTACAGTAAAATCACAACGCGGACGTGAATCTTCCATCTACTTTGCTTTACCGCAAGGCTAGAGTGTAATCGGACAGCAAAACGTGCGTGGAATTTATGGTAATATAGATTGCTTCTTATTCACAACATCATGAATAAAATTTTATTTGTACACATAAGCCACATTTTTCATTTTCAGTATTTGACAAATTAATTAGGTATTTGAAGAAGACAGGGTTCATTTGATATCACTACTTCCTTCAAATCCAAAACCAACCGATAAGGTGATTTCACTGGTTCCACGTTTTACTGGCTTTGGATTCACGGAGTTAATTAATCGCTATCTAAAGCCAAAAGTTGAATAATCAATGAATCTCATTAGATTATTCCTGACTTTGCGCATGTACGAGTACTTGTGGTTCGAATTTTATGTTTCTTATTTTATTTTAGTTTACTTTCGGACCTTGTAGTGTACTTCCGGTCTAATTCATAGAATGAAATATGCGAATTTCCAGCTGTACTTACTATTCAATAGACAACCTTTGGTTATAAAAATTTCTCCTATGTGTTATATCTTTTCCGAAACGATGTGCAACCAAACCTACATGCACATACACACTCTCCATGACACTCAACACTAACAAACGCAGGCATTAACTTTTTTGACCTGCCTCATTTATTTATTACCTTATATTACTAAATAATCTATTCTGAATTCTATTGAATGACTAAAAAGAGACTCGAAAATATAGCGTAAATAACTATTTGGGTATTCTGTGTTAGCTGGGGTTCGATTTATATTCTTTTATATTTTAAAAAAGGATGGTCTTCCCTTACAAAGACATAATCGGTTGTTTCCATTAATTTTTACGACGTCAGAAATTCCCAAATGCGATCAATTTTCTTTCCAACAGGTTGTCCCTTACAAGAAAAAGAAGTGAATTAAGAGAAATTTACACACACAAATTGAGAGTGTATTCACAAATAAATTGATTATATTGATTCAATATGTACTGGAAAACGCAAAGAGAAATATAGAACCATAGGTGCTTAGAATAAAAAGATAAAGAAACCGGATCAGTTGTGTGCATCGTCCGAAAGGAAAATTGAAGGCGCTGGGCAATATAACATAAATTCATAATGAACACTACATATTCACTTTACGTTTACAGGTCAAATAAACCTTGTCTTATCGGGCAACAAATGTAAAGCCTATTTATTATTTTCGTATTTAAATGTAGGGAATAAAAAGAAACCAGTCTTGTATTTCATATAGTATAGTTCGAAATACCTCAATAGTGACTGATATCCTGAGATGTTTGATTGTTCTTGAACATTACATGTCCACCAATTTTTTATTAATGGAGTACTACAGGTTGTGTACACAACTTCTTGTATTTCTTTTTTTTATTATTGTATAACTCCAATGAGTAAATTATTCACAATGCATGAGATCTAAACTTAGAGTTTGGGAGTTATAATAAAACAGAAGTTATTTTTCATTCAGACATTTTAGTTAAAGATGTCAAAACCAAAACAGCACATTTTATAGTAAGTTTTTGAAACATACGAACATTTTATTTATTTATTTTTATAATTTATAATTTTATAAATCATGTTATACATTCATAGATAGTTTCAATCTCCCTACAAACATTATCACATCCAGAAGTGCGCGATGAATGCAATATACCCATATTCTCATACTTTAATTAAACTTATTGGCAGTTAATGTACAAGATAAATTGGCTGCAGTGTCAGCTGAACGTTAAATTGGAGTCGTCTATCACATGAATGTGATGGTGAATTAGATTCATAAATGAACAATGCTTGCTTCATTTATCGACTTATGATGGGGTACTTTTTTCTTGTTATACTAATACTTGGTAAGTAAAGCACTTTTATTAGTTAAATTGCATACTTTAATATACACACTTGTTATGTCTACTTCCTAACAAGAGAAGAAACTTGGTTTAAACTGGTACTATTAATTTGACAAAAAAAGCTTTTTACATGTTATCAACACACAAATACTAAAAGACACTAATTTCTCTTGTAACGGGCAGAGTGTAACACATAGAAAAAAATAAATAGTTAATTGAAAATAATGATTGAATTAAAAAAGGTAAATTACTGTTCAATAATATGACAGGTTCTGCATTGTGATTTCATTTAGTTTCACTTAAGTAATTGGCTTAACGTTAACGAAGCCTATCACTTCAGAGGAAAATTTAATTTACGATTGCCTGTCTGTAAGACCTCTAGAGCAAACAGACATATAGACGTGAAATGTTGCGTGATGATGCAAATTACGTCATATGATGGTATATATTACTCCATAGGATTTGGTTGAGCTTTAGCGAACATTCTTACATCTTTCTTACGGCTATCCATGATAGGAACGAGAAACTTGTGAAATAAATAATTTTGTAAACAAACTGAACACAAATTATATGATATTGACATATTGCATGCAACCAAACTATTCGTATATATCTTGGAAGAATTGTATCTATGCATTTATATATTTCTACATATTTCTACTATATTGTAGGTCCACTATGGGATTTTGCTGGGCGTCATTGAAACCAGTAGTCTGGCATAATTTGTATAATATCTGCCGGGGGATGTAGAATGTATTTTCTGTATGATTGTTTCTCTGCTTGTCTATTCCCAAGACTTCTCAAGAATGAAATGAGTTATATATAGACTGTTCTTACAACCTTTTCGAAGTCTGTTAGGTGCTCACTTCTATTTATATAGTATAGTTATATTTTTTAAGATGAATTAAGATGAAGAACGTGTTATTGAGGTTAAGTCTTTACATTTCTTGATACTTATCCGACATTTAAATAAATTGAGGTAAAAATTATGTCTATAAAGTTTACAAAAAACTACCAACAGTTACAAAACGGCTAAATTCTAACGGTTTTATGTAGTTCTGCACTTGCATGTGTATTTAAAAATGTCTCCTAACATCACTGAGGTGATGATACATAGTCATTTGCAGGATAAATAATTGTTCCGTCTAATTCAATATTATCTCTGTAATCATTTGACACTAACATTTGTATCCGGATTGGCCTTATATGCCTTGTACACACTCATAACTTTTGACTTTTAGGTGGCGTTCCTTCCCTGAAAGGAAGTCCGGGACTATTTGCACGAATCAGAGAGTGGCTAGAGACAAGAAGGGCTTGTCGCTGTGACTGCCCCGTTTATTTTGACACAGTTTGTGGATTTGACCATGACAACGGGTACGTTCTGGCTGACAATATGTGCCTCATGCTGAGACACAATCAATGCCACAAGACAAGTAAGTTTTAGGGGAAGTAACTGTTCTAACTATTACTCATTATTATTTCATTCCGGACTGCTTACCATAATAAGTGTTAAAACTATTTTTGAGCTATGTTCAAAGATCCAGCACTGTTTGTTATTGAGTTAAAGCTAACACAATATTACTTTTTCTATATCATCAATGAACATATATCATATGTACAATGTAACCTGTTCTAAATTTTCTATTTGATAATGTATACTATCATTAGTAATGTTTACTAGCTTTTTGTTAGTCACAGAACAATAAGGATATAAGTCAAACCTTTTTAAATAATCTTTTACATTCTTATTTTGAAACTCATAACGCAGTAAACATGTAAATAAAATTATGTCAAGATATTTTAAAATATTATGTTACGACAAAGTTGGAAATTTTGTCTGACTACATAAATCGTTTACTTTAGTCCTTAAAATATCAATAAAGGTATATATTTATCATTTTTTCAGATTACGTGATAGTAGATGATTCAATTTGTGAAGATTTGCTCAACTTTACTCAACACTTTGTACCACCTTTACTGATTCGAGTTACTAAAATCATTCTATAGGTTTATGTTTGATAATAATACTATGTCGTCAATGAAAAATATGTTGTTTCTTTATTTAACTCCTTTATCCATAAACTTATACATTTATGCGGTTTAACTACGAACACCAACACTTTTTAATTATTACTCTTCAATAACCTTACGCATAAGACACAGCCAATGTTGCGGTAAAGACCCATTCAATGAAAAGTTTTATGATACAATGTGCAGTTGGAACTTAACCAAATTTCATGCCACACAAGTGATAGTAACCACATCGTCTTATCTAAAAGTATACATTTTTTGTGGTTTAATAGGGCAATACATCTGACAAAATATGATTAACAATCTCATGCCATTTTTAATATACTAATACTTCTGAATGCGAAGAGTATGAACCAGAAGTATAACTTTGTCCGTTACTTGTTATACATTCTAAAATTGACAGTTGATTGATAAACAATCTTGTTTTCTGATTCAACTTATATAGTTTGGTCACTTAACTTTTCTTAATATGGACTGTAGTTACACAGTTTTAGACACATTTAATAATCAATTTTCAAGACTTGAATTTATGAGACATTTTAATATTTAATATGGCGTATTAACATGTAGAAAAGATACGGGAAGTTCTATTATCGATTCTTTACGTTTCAAGAATCAATAATACGTTCTATTAGTAAAAAATGTTTACAGGAAATGAATTGCAAATTAGGTATTTAAAAGATTATTAAATATTTGTGTTATACATTTTTTTTTTAAGTGAAAAACAAAAAAGTGTTTAAATTCTCAGATCGTTTACAATATTTGTTTTCCTAAATGCTTTTTTTATATCTTGTATGATTTCCAAATAGCAGGCGGACAAAATATATAATAATTGTGATCACGATAACTACCATAGTTATCAATATATTTAGAACGCGCGAGCGCGCGCGCGCGCGAACACACACACACACACACACATACACAGGGACAGTCAGTCGTATTTAGGATGAGTTCGTTAGTCATAACCAGTGAAACGTTTCAAGATAGCGGTCATTCTCATTTGAACAAAAATGTTATCCATTTCTCAAGAATAAATACTCAAGTTTCAAGATGACAGCCGTTTGAAGTTTATGTACGACTAAAAACCATAAAAATAAAAAGTACAAGTAAAAACTTACAATGAAACCATTACAAGTATGTTTACAAACATAAATTTGGATTAATTTAGTAACAAAAATCATGTCCAAGTTGTCACATACAAAATATCCTTATTACAATTTTTGCATTGTAAGGTGTTAATATTATGAATTTTTTAAATGTTTGAAAGTGTTGTGATAGTATTAAAATGCCAACATTGACAGTCATTGTGCCACAAGTGTTGTGCAAATAAAACATATACACTAATAATCCATTTTCAGTTTGGCTTTAAAAGATGACAACCTAGTTTGAAGTCTGACTTTCTTTTTTCATTCACAGAGACGTGAACCAAGATTACCTATTAGACGAGTTATCAAAAGTGCTGGGTCCAGCAAAAAGGCTGATATATGACTATCTAAATTCAAAGTGGCTTAAACTAATACCACACTTGGTACTTCCTGTGGCATCGCTGTCACTTGAAACAAAACAATAGGATAGTTATAATTTGACGGAAGAATATACGAGAACAAAGACCGAATTCCTCTACCGTGAACACTTCTCCGGCCAATTTCACACTGTTTTTGTTTCAAATTTCATGCTGCCATAAAACGGGATGATATTTCCCGAGTCACACACCTTCTCTATTGTGTGCATCATGTGTTGTGCAGAGTGTATTGGTATGGTTCGCGGTATTGTGACTGATCTAGTCTTTTAACTATTGTAGTTCATTTTTTATTTATAAAAGTAAAACTAGACGAGAGAAATAAGTACATGCGTAAACTTTACGCCATAACGTGTATTTGATGTATAAAGAAGACAAATTTCAGCTTTGGATACTCAGTGTTCTATTTTTGTCACATATACAGATGGAAAATGTAGAAATGTGTTTCCGGTCATCCTATCTCCACGCTAAAGTATGCCAGACTGATGTAATCGACAATTAACTTAGGAAAATTAAATTTCCACTTCCTTGTTCCTTTCTTTATTTTCTCTCATTTAGGATTTTTAACCTGGCCGTACACCACGACTGTAAATATTTGCACTGTAATAATATTTACAAACATATCGTAAATATGTTTGTAGTGTTTTAAGATTAAATATTAAACAATATTTTATAGTCCTAACTTCTTAGTTTAGAAAATTAAAAAATTATCTTCACGTTTTTTTATCATTAAGAACGGAAGAATGTACCAATTTTGGGGTTTTAAAACAATGTTCTGGTCCGATCAAACCAAAATTGGTATGATCGGATACTTGGATCAGAAATTTGGTATGATATACGATACTGTACTACTTCAGTATACAATTTTAGAACTTTATAAAAGGAATCGTTATTATATTATGATCTTAATATTCATTCTTGACCGAACGATTCATACAAATTGTCATTGGTCTCGTTATTGAGCTTTTAAAGTCCAATTTTTTCCAATTTTTGTACCCATAATATTAAATCTTTTACTGAGCAGATTTTGATATTGAAAGTGCATGATTTACCGGAGCAGGCACCTATATGCCTACACATTTTAACGCTCAAACAACCAGACTTTCGAGAAAACACCACCCCAATAACTCCCGTTATTCTAGCTTTACTATTTGATTTATGGCTAAAGTTCAAATTCGGGTATCAACACATTTTGAACCGAGAGGAAATATTAACTGTAATAAAGCAAAACACTGCATAATTTAATCACCCAAACTCTCTATTATACGTATTCTTTCCTAGAGCGATTTTATGGTAAATAAATGACAGTGCGTTGGTCGGGAAAGGTAAGCGGATTTTGCTAATCGGGTTTCTGCCACAGCTAAATACTGCAACACAGTCACTGAATCGTTCCGGTAACCGCATCAACAAACTCACATCACAGACTAAACGTACTGTAAACTGTAAATATTTTAGTTGGTTATTTCACTTAATATACTGACATAATATGAAGAAGATTTACCTCTCGTAATCAATCAGCGAAGGTGTGGTATTGATGTTATTTACTTTTGCAGATCTAATATAAACGGATTTAAAGTGATATTGAGTTTTTATTATGTGTGAAAAATAACTCACAATTAGATATGTATATACACGTATATATGTATGTTTAGGGTGAGTCATGTACGTATATGTTAAAAGAAAGATAAGACCTGTAAAAAATAAACAAAATGCAAGCCGCCTACATTACAATCACGGAATCTATTTAAATATGTGCATCAAATTCAAGTAACAAGGTATGACCAAACAGACACATTCAACGAAGTCTGTTACATGGCACGTATTTTGGCGTACTCCGACCTTGCTTTTACAGAAAACATTATAAAAAACATGTTTATTGGTTCAGAAACTGTGCACTAAATTGTGTAATATAAATGTTATATTATGGAATAGTCTATTTCTGTACGTACACCTTGCTTTCATAGAAACCATCATAAAAAATAAATATTTTTCCCAATTCATGTTTATTGGTTCAGAGAGTAGACACTAACCTGAGAATCTAAATGTTGTATGGAATAGTCTCGTTTCTGTAACTTCGCCTCTTGCCATTTTGCCACCTTCGGCAGCACGAAAACTCCATTTGAATGGAATGGCGTATCGATTTCTCTGATCCTCACCGTGACCCCCTCTTTAAACTACCATCTGTACTACAGATCATCAGACCATTTTGAACTACCCAAAGTATCTCGCCTATACAACCAGTCCCGTGTTCTGCACTCGAAGGTACCAGGAACGGAATCCAAAGCCCACCCCCTCTGTGGAGCCTGGGATAGGGTATCTTCAGCCAGTTTTCACCGTTATATCCCCAGAAGTATAGGATACACCCATGCGTGTGACCATTAGCCGATATATTACTGACCAGAGCTCTATCAATAGCTCTAGAACAGCATCCCCAGCGGGAAACCCACCATTAATTTTCTCTCTGTTTATGTAACTGACAGAAAACAAATAACTGAGAAAAAAGGAAATCAAACCCCACTGCAAGCCGAGACGGCTGAGAATATTAAATAGCCGCCGTTTAAACATAAATCAGTCTTCATGTGCCATTGGACATTTAACTTCATATTATAATCTTACTTAAACCTAGGTAGGTTATCAGTCCTTTACGTAGTGCTCAACTTTGAGCAGTACTCATACGTTACTTTAAAATTGAATATTGTATAACTTAGAATGTGTTACTAAAGTAAACAATATTTTGTTTCGCGCCAGTGTTCTTTATATTTGGTATAGTGCTATATTTGTTACGGTGAGTGATATATGGGAAACTTTATTTATCTATCTTTCCTAGTTGAGAATTGTTTAGAAGTAAAGAAACGTAAGATTATCCCACACATGGTACATATTAAAAACGAAATATCTTGTATTCTCGGTCAGAATGTGTAATATGTATGTAAATACACTTGAATGGTCTCGAGGCTGTTTACATACTACGGCCAAAATTTACATTTTAAGTTGCCTTTCCTAAGTATAGCGAAGTTCTAACTATACCATCTGTAGTTTTCTGGAATGTTATATTTTCAAAATAATTGTGCATTAGTACGATGTGTTATTATTGCAGAATGTTTTGGAAGTAACAATAATTTATATTTAACATTTTACCTTGGTAAATTAGTATCTGTCCACTGGAAACATCCCAATTTGTAATAGCTTTTTAAGACTTTTTCTGGAGCAAAAATGAAAGAAATACTATTAAACTTTTAATATTTTGTAAAAATTAAGGTTATCCTACTAAATGATGAAAATAAATAATATTCGCCTAGTTTTATTATTTATTAAAATGTTCGTTTTAACACGATTTCTTAAAGTCACAACTATGTACATCATAAAATAACTAAGGGAATAAAATATTGTTTGATTTAATTTGATTTCTCACCTGCTAAACCCTCGCTACAATAGGCGCTCTAATTGTAGACAGTTCGGTTGATCCGCTGTGCTTAGAATAGTGTCTAAAACGCCATAGTGCCCTCCATAGTGCACCTAATGAGATGAATAGATCACCTCTACATCTAGATCTGTCTAAATTTCCACTGGATAAACCGTAGGCTCTTTTGTGGCCTACATTTCTCTGATGTCAAAACGAAACAACACGATAACAAATAAGAACTCATCATGTTGCCAAGAGAACGTTTTCAACGCTAAAATAATGACAAGTATTAAATAGTATTGACAACTTGTTCTACTGGTTGGGCCTTGCTATACCCCTTCAGAAGGACGTGGACTCCAGATTCCAGGAATTAAATTTGTGACAGTTTCTGGTTTGAGACAGTGCACTAAGCGAAAAGTGAAAAAGAGCTAAGCTCAACATTCGACAGCAAAATACCTGTAAAGTTTTTTAAGTCTCTCAAAAGATTTGGCCTTTAAAAACTATTACTCTCTATGTAGCATGGCCTTTCTGGCCATTCATTCCTTTAGTGTCCTGCTCTCTCTAAAGCAACTTAGCCTCTGGAATCCTGTTAATGTTATGGCTGTAGTATCCTGTCGTGTAACAGGCTTCGTTGAATGCGCATCTAAATTTTCAACTCCATAGCTACACGTGTTACTATTTCAAATGTCATTTGATTTTCCTAAGTTTGTTTACAAATGTATGTACTCTGTAATTTTCTTATTGCTATCACGGTTACCTATTAAAAAACGTAAAAATCATTCACCACGGATCAGAAAGTCCCGTGGAGTGACATCCACCATCATCGAGCCGAATTTTGCTTAAATAGAAATGAGGATTCATAGGAATAATTTCTAGTTTATAGGTTAGCTCGGGACAGGCAGGCAGATATACAGACATATATACAGAAGACATACAAAAACGAAATTTATCTAGCCCCTCGAGTGCTAGGCTTACCAAATTAACTTGATAACAACAAAATTAAATTGAATAAAATGTATATAGCTGAGTTTAATTTTATGAAATTATATACAAATTTCTTTAAAAGCTTTGTAATAATGTGGTGTCAAAATGTCAGATTAAAATATGTAAGCTACAAAAAACGAAATAAAAATATAGGATAACATGAGAACAGCAACGTAAAAGCTTATAAAAATATTAGTAAATTTTCTATTTGAGGTGAATGACGACTAAATAAATAACCCAGTGGTAGACAGTAAAAACTAAAAGAAGAAACAATAAAAATTCAAGAATACGTGAATAAAATAAGAAACTTAAAAAAGAAAATAAAGGATCTAATTGTACTCAACATTAATAATAAAAATTATTTTAAACATAATCATAATAAAAATGCAATTAATTATCTAAGTTATCAGGAACTAAAGTGATGTCATAATCGAACTTATAGGTAAGGACATATATTGATTTACCATTAATAACAAACAACAATGGCGTAACACAATCACTAAATATAATAGATCTAAAGACAATGCTATTAAAGTCATTCATATCATTTCCTTATTTGAATAACTTATGTGTGACTGTGAACCACTTGCTTTTTGTGTTAATGCGATAGTGTGATTATTAGATAGCGTGCGAACGAGTTTGATTATGAAGATCTACGTTTGTGTATGCGGGTGGTTTGTGCAAATTATGTGAGGATAAATATTAACATAAATTACACCATATGAATATATAGCACTAAACATCATACATATTTAAGACAAAACCAAAAAAAGCTATCAAGGCCAACGAAAGGGAATAGTCCTTTTTACATACGAGGGTGTATGTTATATATTTTTGGTATGTACGAGTCTCGTAGTTTACCTCCACAATTTATAGCCGGGTTGTGTGTTTAATGTGTGGATAAATATTCATATATGCATTTAACTCTACTTTATGCTGTACTTATCGACGTCGATTAACCATAAATAAAAATACGGGAATTAATCAATATTTAAAATGTGGGGATGTTTTCAAGTTTGTTTTCAATAAATATAAGGAAACGTTCCAATTTAAAAGAATGCATCTATAGCGTAGTAATTTTCATAATGTGCTCTTTCATGGCATTAATACAGTTGTATTAAATTCACTCGTATGTGTAAATGACACAAACTAATTAATCATGTTATAACAATGTTATTTCTATTGCGTTATTTTAAATGATAATGTTATTTATTTAGCGTTATCAAATATATATATATATATATATATATATATATATAATATATATATATATATATATATATATATATATATAATATAACTTTATTGCGGTAACAATAATAAAATTGCATACAAACGTCACAGAATATTTAAATAATAAAAAGGTAGGCCTACACTTCATTCACTCACGCACACAGTCACATGTTTCTCTCATTCACTCTCATCTTCATTCTCACCAGACAATCCTGCCACTGCCACACCAGAACCAGAGGATTGATCGTGTTAGTAAGTTTTGAATTTCGTCCCAGCGGCTCTCCATAAACTCGTCAACCGAGTAAAACACCCTCGACACCAAAAGGTGTCTTAGTCGAGTTTTAAATTTTTTTTTGGTCATTCAATTGTTTGATCTCTTCAGGGAGCTTATTCATTAGCTTGACACCAACCTCAGACGGTAAACGTTCGAATGCTGCAGTTCTGTGTTGTTGAACGCGGAAGTTGTCCCAGCCTCTAGTCCCATACTGGTGAACGTCCCTGCCTTGAACCAAGTTACACTTAGAACGGCAGTACAGGACAACCTCCAGGATATAGAGACAGGGCAAAGTCAGCAATCGAAGCTCCCTGAAGGTGTTTTTTGCATGAATCTCTGAAGTTTAATTTTGAAATGATTCGGACAGCTTTCTTTTGACTTCTAAATACACGTTCGAATTTGTATTTAGAGCAGCTGCCCCACAGTATCAAACCGTATGTCAGATGTGGATATACCAAGCCAAAGTAGGCCGTTCTTAGTATATCCAAAGAGCAGAATTTTGCAAGGTTCCGTAAGACATAAATGCCTGAGGAAACCTTTGAACAAATGCTGTCAATGTGATCGTCCCAAGTCAGCCCTCGATCTAGGTGCATTCCGAGGAACTTGTGGAATCAGTTTCTTCTATATATATAATTTCAATAAACATTGAATCACAAAAAGTACTTGCTCCGCCGGGAGTCGAACCCGGATCTCTCACTTGCCGGGTGAATGTGCTACGATTACACCACAGAGCGCTTACTTTTTCCGATTCAATTATTTTGTATTTGGCCGTATCTGTCACATATGCGTTTAAATAGGCAAACTAACATGATTGGAAGACCAAATAACTGTCAAACGACTTTTATTAAATTGTATAAATGGCAATAGCCTTATTTAATTTCAATAAACATTAAATCACAAAAAGTACTTGCTCCGCCAGAAGTCGAACCCATCTCTCACTTGCCGGGTGAATGTGCAATAGTTTACTTTTTCCGATCCAATTATTTTGTATTTGGCCGTATCTGTCACATATGCGTTTAAATAGGAAAACTAACATATGGATATAACTGTCAAACGACTTTTATATGAATTGTATAAATATATATATATATATATATATATATATATATATATAATCTTAATTATAAGATCTCTAAAGCTCTAAAGATCTTAATTATAATTAAAAATGTAATTTGTATGTTTTATAGGACTCAGTATATTACGCAAGAGACATGATCGTTCATCTATTAATCGGATACTGCAATGGACGAGGATCCGGGTAGTCCATTCATGAATAACATATCACGTGTAGACGCCTTCCTGTATCCTGTAGTAAGATATACAGATTCCCATCCTATGTTTTAGTTGCCTACCTTACGTAGCGCCTACTCATGTACGCTATAATCAGATTTATTAATAACTTTAAAATTCAAAAAAATAAAGACCAAGTCTTTGTTGTGTTGTACAAAAACTTAAATTCAAATATTAGACAGACGCTGTTTTTTAAGAGGTTAAAATGCGTTTTGCGCACACTGGGATGCCCAATAGTTCCGGACTCCGGACTCCCGCAGGCTCATTGCCTCACTGACTACTGGTAAAAAAACCTGGAGTATAGCCCCAATGATGTTCTCGGGAGTGACCGCGAAGCCGATCTCAGCAGAGAGAGAGAGAGAGAGCGAGAGAGAGAGAGAGAGAGACCTGTCGCATTCGAGAAACGTGTGCGGAGCCGTGTCTGCAGTGTCAGGACAGAACAGACAGGCCGAGCTGGCAACTTTGCCCACCTTGAACAAATACGCCCGAAAATTGAGAGACCCGTGAAGAGAAATTGGGTCACGAATAATCGACCTCACCGGGCTGCCGCTCCACCCATGGTCGAATGTCCGGGATGGGGCTGAAGGTCCAACGTCCTCTCGACTCGGCTTCCCAATCGCGTTGCCAGCGGTCAAATCAGCGGTCTTCTGTAGCAGCAGTATCTGTGTCCACCTTGGTTCTGCGGCGTTAGATCGCCTGTCTCTCCATCGCAAGATGGTAGATGGGAAAGACACCAGAGATCACCTTCACTGCTGGTTCGGATACCGTGCGATAAACTGGTGAGACCCGCAGGGCTCCTAGGCGCTGGAATGGGGATTAAGACGATGTACATACAGATTTGATAATATTAATAATTTTATAATATTGTATATTGCATAAGTTAAATATGACCATTTATTTCCTGTAATTGTTAATGAAATTGATCTAGCTCCTTCTCTTTGTATCTTGAAGTAATTTATGTAAATTACATAGTATTCTGTATTACATCAATTAATTTAATTTAAATGTGAAATTTAAAACAAAGTTAAAAGCATGTCATGTTATAAAAGTTCTTTTAAAATACTTTTTACTTATATTAAGATCTAAGCTCTTTAAAATAGAGTAGGCTACATTGGTAGAGAAAATAAGCTCTTTTCAGGCTTCTTTAACTTTTTATTTTACAATATTTTCAAACGTAGCATTAAAATTACAATCATTTAACATATTCCCACAGGTAATAAAACTGTAAGGAAAAAGAAAATAACTTATACGAAACTCTAATGCATATAAATGAAAGTTCTCAACATTTGCATTTCTTTATTGGCCTGAGAGTTTGAAACGGTCACTCATTTCCCCGAACTCATACTGTTTTCATCAGTGGTGGAATAGATGAGATGATAACGATTGTAAGTCTGGAGTACATAAAACTTAATTTCTATTTATAAGATCCATTTTGCATTATTTTCCATAAACGGGTTTATTAAAAATTGTTTTTAATAAATATTGTATTAGGCATTCTTCGTACAAAAATATTTATTTATGAATAGTAATCATACCATATTTATTATGGCAAATATTTTTATAACTTAGATGGTAAATAAGTACCCCACACATTTTAACTCAATTAATATAGGTTACGATATGAAATACTATATTTTCTCGTAGATAGCAATCTAACTTTGAATTTAAATTCAGTATTGATTCAGAATTTTAATAACATCTGTATTTCCAGTAACCTGTTGCAATTAATCAGATTTAAGTCAGAGTAGTGAACTAATATGAATAAACTTTAGGTAGTGAGTAGGCTTTAGGTAGTACTTGCCAGGTAGTGAATTAAGAACATTAATAATCTGATTCCTCAAAACCCTTTTTCTTATGAAAATAGAAATTGTCTAAAAATTATAACCAGAGAATTAAACAATTGTCTTCGTGTTACCTATACAAAAACACACGCATGATAATTATAGAATGAAATATTTATTTCAGTAAAATTTCTTTGTAGATCATGTCGTTATTGTAGAAATTTAACTTTTAGAATTTCCTACTACGATTTTATCGCAAAATTTTTCTACTATATACAATTTTTTCGAGTTTATAAAAAAATCATAGTTGAATAAGAAAATATTTTAAATACATCGTTAGTAAATTCCGAAATTCAAACTTATACTATAATATTTCCTGTACCTGTGATAAAATGTATATAATAGTGTCCTCGTGTACGTAATAATGAAATAAATCACAATTGTTAAAAAGAACAACTATGTCAAATAATTTTATATTTTCATACAGTTTATTAGTGAATACAATCTCTAATCCAATATTATTTCTGAGTATCGATTTAAATTTGTCACCTCTCATCCATCTAAATAAGTATAAGTAGGGCAACAAAAGTAACAAACATATCAAGGCCCCAGCACCCTAACGAACTGTTGTGTACGAAATATTTGTAAAATAATAGAAGGCAGATATAAAATACTAAAGAGGCTAAAATGCATTCAACGCTTAACTCTGTTGTCATTTATTAAAAATTCAGGAAATTGAGCAACTAGAAATGTAGGTTTCACGGGGTAGATATGAGAATGATATCAATTGAGTTGACCAAACACTAAATAAATAACACTGGCTGTTAAAAAGTACAATCTCTGTCCTTATTGCTGCGGAACATTCAATCAGATCTGAACACATATTAAAATCTTTATATGGAACTATTTAATGCACTGTGAAATGTAAAACATTAAACACCGTCTAGTTAAAAGCAAATTTAATACTTATAGCACTATTTCAATACTAATTTTGTCCATAAAAGTGCTTATCCCTTAAAACGGCTATCACAAAAATGTATTGCTGTTTTCCTTTTTTATAGGGATTATCAAGCAAACTTTTAAGGATATTCTTCAACCTTTCCTGCTTTTATCATTGAACACGAAAGACAAAATAAGACACTGAACTTTTCGATCAATCGTAGGAATAGACTTTGATTAGTTGTATCATTTTGGACACAATTACAACAAAAGGTTAGCATTGGTCAAAGTAACGGTAAAATTACAAGTTGGTAAAATACATTGTAAATTATGTTATTACGCGTATACAGAGAATAATATTTAACTAAATTCAGAAACTATCAAAATTTAGGAAGAGCTTCAACGTAGAAATGTCCTACCTCGCAATTTAAAAACTTTATTTACTCGTATAATACGGTAGTTTTTTATCTATGTTGATCCTAGTCAGTATTCTGTTCACTTTGTGAAATGTAAACCATTAGTCCTCACGAAATAATTTACTATACCGCATAATACTCGTATAAAACATTCCCAATTAACGAACAATAATGCATCCATCAAAGCAGAGTTAAGCTAATTGTTAAACCACTCAGCAGCATCCAAACCGCGCTTGCCGCCTTATCTTCATTCCAATTAATTCTGAATCTTGGTAATCAAAGCTGCTTTCGTAGTTACTAAGTGCCATAAAACCTAAAAGGGTTTAACAAGAGGAAGTAATCAGACGGTGTAAAGGGTGTTGTAATGTTTTGATTCGAGAACCTTAATATAATCTAAATGCACCTAATCTTCTTTGAAAAAACTAAAACGTTTACATTTTGTTTATGAAAATACTTCAACTATATTAATATGAAAATTAATTTAAAGGTAAATTTTATGTAAGTGTGTTATTCTAATATGTCAAATTGAAGGTTAATTTATATAAAATGTTATGACTCTTAAATTTTTAATTTGTTTATATAACAACTTATAATGGATTTTGAAGCTCGCTACCTTAGAAACCTCAAAATAAATTGAAATGTTACTATTACTCCAGAGGCTGGAAAATGTCATTTCTGTGTGTCTGTCTGTCTATCTGTCTCACTTTCCACACGATATCTCGAAAACGAAATGACCCATAGACCGGAAATTTTTCATGAGACTCCTATTGTATATGAGGAATCCTGAGTTCAGTTGATTGTCACTGAACGAATATGTTTATATTGATCTTACCAGTAACCATGGTAACAACGAGTAAACAGCAGATAAATAATAAACTTGGAAACAAACCTGAGTTCAATCATATAAGATTTGAACATGTGACGTTGTTATTGACAGATTCAAACGAAAAATAATACATTGGAAAGTTGTATTTTTTATTGTTTGAGCACTGCTATGAAACCTAAATTAATGAGTAATATTAATGTATAATGTTGCAAAATATCCCGAGAAATAAATCATCTGTAGCTACATTTTGAATTAAACTTAATTTCTATATAGACTAGAATGTGTTATATGATACATCATGTGTGTGACGATATGTCCAACAAAATAATTTGGCTGAGCGTAATGTTTGTATTAATTTCTTTTCTGTGTGGTTTCCATATAGGGCAATTGTGAATATTTAACGAATCGATTCATAATCATTCCAATGCAAACTTTTTGGGCTTACCTAATATTACTTAGAACTACTAGGAAGTTATGGACTGTCCTAAAATTTTGATTTAATTCCTAACGCTAAACATAGCTATATCTTGTTTGAAAATTCTGTATTTGAAGTGGTACAATAAATTAACATGGAATTAGTTAAATAGTTGTTGTGTGATTATCCATCATTTATATTCGTGTTTATACGATGATACTAATCTACAACGAGAATACCGACTACAAATAATTAATAAAATAAACAACATCTTCCACATTTATTAAAAATCAATACAAAGTGTGGAAACTAAAAGAAACAATTTTTAAAACTATTACATTACTTTTAAGTATTAAATGTACTTGTCAATGCATAATTTAAATTCAGTCCAGGAACAAAATTCTACAACGACGGAAGATAAAGAACCTTGATTCCGGTGTTAATAAACGCGACCGGAACCACTTGATAAACCTGTTAGTTCTGGACAGAGGTGATTCACGTACAAACTCCACACCGGTTACACTTAGTACCACTTAGTTTATTTTGTAACAAGCAAAGATTAACATTTATTTCTATCAAATACTTATAACTCTTTCCTGATTTATTAAAATATGATTTGGTATGGCTAATGTATATAATATTAGTTTTCATATCATAGGATATTCATTTTCCCTTCTTTTTTACTTTGTTATAAATAAATTATACATACGAAATTAAAAATAAAATAAGGAAGGTAGTTTTTAACTTTCATCAATTACTATTAAAGCCAACCTTCGTTTTATGTTGTTTGCATTATTTTTGTGTATGATTTGGTAAAAAGTTCATTTCTTTTTTGGAATAAAAAGTTTATTCCACTAATTTCAATTTTTGATGCTAGAACGATCGATAAATACAAATTTGTCTTAAGATTATTTTTTTTTTTCAAACACAACAATAAGTCAACAATGTTAAATTTGTTTAATACAAATTTAAAAATGTAACTCAATAGATGAATAAATTATATTTAGAAGATGTGTATTTATTTTATATTTAATAACTACTTTATTATTGTTTTATTGTTACAAATGCCAGGAAAACTATGGATGTCTGAAGACGTTTTAAACAGTAAAATGTTTTATATGCATGGTATTACAAATTTTCAAAACAAATTGAATCTTTAAGGTACAAAATCTGCGCGTCGAGGCAACATCCGCCCTGAGAGATTTCTCAACAAAGCCTGTATACTTCAACATCCTCATCTATTCAATGGCGATTGAATCTCTAATACATAGCTTCCGCATGTTTCCATTGTGCTTTTAGAGCGTTATGTAATGTTTTATATCGTAGGATAAATGTAAAATTTTTACACATTATTTTTAATATATAATGAATTTTACATGTAAAACTATCCAAAGAAAAATATTTTTAATCAACAAGAATTTTTTACAAGATATAAACATTTTGCTGAATAGTCCATAAAATGCGAGTATTACTTTTATTAACATAATACCTATAATTTTTAGCTGTATTCAACGATAAGTTTGCATTTAATAGAATGTGTTTCATTCATTTCAATATTGCAATCGGCCAACAAATGGGGCACGGTCCGCTTATAATGAACAATTTCCACCCTTTAGACTGAACTTTCCTTACCTTCATTAATGTGGCACGTTACAAGATTATACCTCAAAAATGTGATACGTAAACTAATTACATCATAATATAATATATTTTAATAAGAATTTAAGATATAACATTCAAGAATTTAAAATGTTTTAAAATAAAATATACTTAAGGCTTCACACTTTAGATGTGCAGATCATTCGCTCCGACATTCTGCTAGGTCAGGCCGCTTTGCCTATTATTAATAATGAAAAAGAATCAACCAAAGGAATATTATTAGAAGTCTCATCCAATAAAATGCATTTTGGACTCACACGAAAATAATGAAAGTATTTGAAAAATATATGTAAACAAAACACCTAAGAGACAATCACCAACCCTTGCAGTTGTATTTTTAAGTTTGCCGCCAGCCGATAAGTTGGGTTGTCATGGCACCTCGAAACAACAGCACAATCTCATTTTGTCTGCGGTATTGCGTGAACCATGTATTTAAGCAGTATATATGTAATGTATTATGTTTTTTATTTGTGCTTTTTCGGGCTTGGTTCTTGGTTTAGGTATGTTTATATTTTACAACTATTTTTTATTATCTTTACTTCAGTAATTTCATATCTCCACGCTTTAAATTATTTACGTTTTGCGTCCTTAAACATATAAATTTAAATTAACAATTGAATACGAGAGCAGACACCAGCACTTAATATGTTTTGTTTATTTAATTTAAACATAACGATGGCTAATTGATTTGATACTTTTATCGCCTTAAATCATACATCATTATTAACGATCTTTAAACAAATATAAAAGTGAACTTTTTACTAGGTATACGGCTTACATTGTTTTTCAATGTTACAGTGCGTAATGCATTATCTTAGTTATTAGCTATATATTGATTCAGTTAAAATAACTAGACGAGATGTAAACCTCCTTAAAATATCTCAAGATTTGAGTTAGATTAAAATAACAATATTTTATGACAGAAACGAACAATGTTTCTCATGCTCTGCTATGATCTATTACAAAGTGAATAAGCCATTGGCGTTTTTAATTATTATTACCACAATAATAACTATTTTTACACTGTAATTTGATTAACAGAGTTATCGGTTCTAATGCTATTAGCAGTTTTTGGTAGAGTAAAGATGATGAAGCACGCGTTAACGTGCCATTAAACTATTACATACTAAAATATTACATACCTACAAGATTCCTTGTTCGGGCATTCAAAATTAAGGCGTTGTACTGGTTTTGCAATACATATGCAAGCTTTAAGGAAGAATTGCAGAACTATCTCCTCTTGTTTTGATTTTCAAGTTTAATACCTTGTTTTTTAATAGAGCACTATGCATTTTCCGGGAGAGGAGTTGGTGCCGTGAAAATTTTTGACAAAGGTTTCTAAATATGGAAAGGGCTAAAAAAAGAAATGAACGAATTAGAACAAATTCCCTTAAAATCTAGTTTGGGAAAAGGTAATTGGAAGGTATACAAAGGAGAGACATAGAAATTATATATAGGGCTGAAATTCACTGAGATAAGTTTATGTTTTTCTATTAGTCTAGACTTATTCATATTTAAATGGAAATCTTTTTGTTTACATCGAATGTACACTTTTCTAAGGAAGTGTCAAAGAAATCTTTTCAATTTGTTTTAACTTGTATGAGCATTATATAACAACGGGATTTTTAAAAATACTAGAATAGAATGTTTTAACTATGGTCCCTTTGGATTGTTTTTTTAATTCTAAACCAAATAAATTTTGTCAGAAGTATGAAATAAAATTTTATATTTTTAAGAAAAATGTATTTAATAATTTATAGAGATGTCTTTTCAATACGTTTTTCAAAAAAATGAACACATTTATATTGGTAAGACAGAAAAATCAAATTACTCTTAATAAACTTGATTCTCGCATCTCGACGGGGGTTATGACAAGAATTCTCCGACCCAGGTAAATGAATTTTATTTGTAGAACAATATGACTAGCAGAGCTACGAATGCTGCACGGAATCAGGCAGTTCGTCCACCTTACTCACGTGTACTTCCCTTATAATTCTCTTTTCTATTATATTCTTTTCCCATGGTTTTCGTTTTTCTTCCTAGCAATATTAGAAAAGAGTCGCCTGATACATAAATTGTTGCCTCTTTTGAAAATGTTTATAAGCAAGTAATTTTTATCAAAGTGTAACAGGCTTCAGATGAAACGGCAGACAAAGTTACGTCAAAACATTTCAAGCCGTGGTGCGGGAATTAAGTTATAACCACATTATTTCGCCTGTTTGTTTTGTTCAATGATGTCGCGTCAGATTAATAACCAACGAGACGCCCTGCCTAGGTCACCCAGGCCTTTGTTTTATTAGGAACAAGTTCCATTTTTGTAATATTTTAATTGTAAAACTTATAGTGACGTCCTTTCTTATTTAATAACCATTATAACATGTAAAAATTGTTTGTAGGATTGGTACACTTGAGGTAACGTTGAAATATTCGTCTTATAATGATGCATAGTTAATAAACATAAATATAATACGTTTGCTCATGCTTGCGCATGTTATATGTCTGACAACAGGAATGTCCTGTACTGTACTGATTCAGTACACACGACTCGCGGAGAGACAAACTTATAACTTTTTAAAGTGATCTCTTTAATATTTTATATTTATTTATAAATTATAAGTACGATTATTTTTTAAGACAGTTGTTTTTGTAACTGTTATTATGATTACCTAAGTTGTATCGATGGACGAAACACTTGGGGTTGGATACCGCTGAGCTCTTAGTAATGAATACTCAATTTTCAAAGTTTACATATGTGTTTAAATATGGCAAATAAACATAAAAGCACCAATTATAGATGTTAACAATAAAATAATGTATTGCCATGTTGCTGCCAAATAGAGTGATAACTATCTAAATGATATAATGGGTGGGGCCTAATGGTTCCAATGTTCTATGGGAATTTTGCATACGCACTTAATAATTATTTAAAACTTTAATATTGACTTTCCTTCAGGTTGATGTCGACTCACGAGCGCGGCGTCAGAATCTTGGCTCAACATTGTATCTGTAGTCGTGAAAGTGAAGATTATTATAGTAGATTAGAAGTCTAAAAGCATGAATACTGGAAGCACTCGGAGTTGAAATAAGAAACTCGAAGTTAAATCAGAGACTCGGTTGAACTCGCCTAAAACAAAATCACGACGGTATCAGCCATTTATCGAGACAACTTAAGATTCATGACAACGTGGTTTCGTCAGAAGGACATCACCACACTATTATCAATATTAATCTGCGAAATAAAACATCAACCAAGGTAATTTACTTCACTATTTACAACTGTGCTTTATATTACACTCAAAATTAGATGCTTCGCATGAAAGGGCTAATTTATAATACGAAAATATAAATTTTACTTACGGACAAGGCGCGCGAGATGTTACTCGGCAGCAGGAACAGCAACAACAAAGTTCACGAGAGAAAAATTAATACGAGTGCCAATTAGGTTATTAATACGCCAAGAAAGTTCCAAGAACATCGGATGTATAACTTATATTAACCAGTAACGAGTAACAGGATTGCGAAAATATGTATTATATAAAATACAACTAAATATCGGTAGATTAACATAATTTGGGTGTTTATGCATTACACAGACCACACATGCTTGTCTATATGTAGGTATTAAATTTCTAGGAAGTAATTGTTTAGTTATTATTACTAATTTCCAAAATTAATGAAATGTATGTTTTTTTAATAATTATTTATTACAATTTCTTAGAAAGTTGTTGTTGGATATGTTTGCAGTATTTATTTGTTCACTCAGATTGCTTTCACACAAATGCTTCAGCCTTTCACACAGCCTTCAGGCAAACATAAAGGCATTTTGGGGCCACTTCAATAGAACTAAGGGGCATGCGCAGGCTCCACCTAAAATGTTCCTGAATGACAAGTCAACAGAAAAACCTGAAGTGATGTGCAGTCTCTTCTCTGAGTTTTTTGCATCCGTATACCAATCGACAACCAGTACTCCACCAGACTATTTTAATACAAATTTGTCCTTGGGCGGTTGCCATGTCACGTGTGAGGAGGTTGAGACACGCTTATAGCAGCTTGACGAGAACAAGGGACCAGGACCGGATGGTATTCCTCCAGCCATATTGAAGTACTGTGGTGGCATACTTGTTCCCCACATTACAGTTAATTTCAATGCATTGATGAGCCTTGGTATCTTCCCACAAATTCTCAAACTTGGATACGTAGTGCCTATCTTCAAGAGTGGAGACCAGTCAGATATCAAAAACTACAGACCAGTGGTCATTCAGTCTTCGCTGGCAAAACTGTTTGAGGCAGTTGTTCTGCATAGACTGTCATTCTCTTTGAAGAACTTTATTGTCCCCATCGAGCATGGTTTTATGAGAGGACGCTCTGCTTCAACAAACTTGGTGCTTTATCAATATGATATCATCAACGCCTTCTCCCGCAACCATCAAGTGGACTCCACATACTTAGACTTATCAAAGGCGTTTGACCGTGTGTGTCACACACATCTTCTTGCGAAGCTGTATGGACTTGGTATTACCGGCTCACTGTTGTCCTGGTTTCAAGATTACCTGCAGGGACGATATTTGACTGCGAGATTTGTTGGAGCTGAGTCAGTTCAATTTGCTGCTTCATCTGGGGTTCCACAGGGCTCCCTCTTGGGACCCATTCTATTCTCTGTATACATAAACGATCTAGTTCGAGTGATTCAAAGGTCACGTCTTCTGATGTTTGCGGATGACACTAAGATATACAGAGAAATAACGTCGCTTCAGGACTGTCACTCTCTTCAATGCGACTTGAATGCTATTGTGGAATCGTGCTGCCGGAATGATATGGTCCTAAATGACACAAAAAGCAC
Organism: Homalodisca vitripennis; assembly: GCF_021130785.1. Lineage (NCBI taxonomy): Eukaryota > Metazoa > Arthropoda > Insecta > Hemiptera > Cicadellidae > Homalodisca > Homalodisca vitripennis. Next base: position 104,263,075 of record NC_060209.1, read on the forward strand.
TGTGGTGTCTTTCCATCGTATCTCCACTCCTGTTTTGTTCGCTTACTCTGTGAATGACACCTTGATGGCTCGCACTCTGGTCGTCACCGACCTTGATGTAACTTTTTCGTCGAGTTTGAACATGGAAAGTCAAGTTTTAAAGATAACCAAAAAAGCCAATGCCACTCTTGGTTTCATAATTCGAGTCTCTAGAGATGGGTTTTCTCCTTGGGCTTTGAGGACATTGTTTGTGCACCTGGTGCGGCCATTGTTGGAATATTGTTCTCCCGTGTGATCCCCTTACACCTCTGGACTCATCAGCCTTATTGAAAGTGTACAAGTACGTTTCTTGCGTCTTGTTGGACTGCGTCTGGGCTATGCCTATCGAGAAGTGCCCATCGAGGAACTCCGACAGCAGCTTCATCTTCCTACCTTGAGGTCCAGACGGCTGGTTGCTGACATCGTCTTCCTTCGGGGAGTTTCTTACTGCGGAGATCGATTCAACAGAGTTGTTGAGTAGAGTCAACCTTCGTTGTTCTCGCCCGTCACGCTCGAGGGACTTGTTCGAGAGATGGCATCACTCGACGCAATACGCCTTCAACATTAGCAACAGTGCCAAGATTACACCGTTTGGGGAACAGTCTCCCACGTGGTTTGGATTTTTTTAGATTGAGTTTGCCTGCCTTTAAAAGGGAATTGTTCAAACTGTATGCCACATGAACAGTTTTATTGTTATTCCGTGTGCATTTTTGTAACTCATTTTTTATTTTTTGTTTTTGTTGTTGATTCTGTTTGCATGGCCTTATGTTTAGCATAGATTTCCACTTAATTTATTATTATTGGCTTGGGTTTGTTTAAAGGTTTGTTTGTAATTATTGTTGGTTATCTTTGCATGTCATTTATACTATAAACGATTTATATCTATTTATACTATCATTGCATGTTACAATCGCTTGTTAAAATTTTGTCAATCTATTGCACATATTCGCCATATACTTATTGTAATTACTATTGTTAAAGGTGTTGACCGTTGAATAAATAAATAAATGCTTCATAGTTGTAGGATGCATTATTTATTACGCCTTACTCTACTATTATGGATGTAAATATATCTAACAAATATAACCATTATTCCATAAATTTAAAAAAAAAATGTACAACAGTAACCTGACCATAGCTACCAACTTATTTGTTATACAATCAACTCTGCTAGCCGACATTGTTGCTTCTGGGGGTCTTTCAAGTGGTTATGATTCGAGAAGACTCTTACAATCAGAAAATGATTATAAAAGACATATTATAATTTTTTTTTAATATTATAATAAAAAATATATTATAACAGAAAATATATTATAATAAAATAGTTAGTCTAATTAAACATATCTATTATTGTTCTATATTCATACATGTTTCTTTATTGGCTGAGCGTTAGCGAAGATATTTTTGTCTCCTCATTATCTTTCTTTCATCCTTTTCCAAACCCCGACCTTTTATATTATAAAACCAATTTTCATACAGTTTTTTAGCTTATAGGCCTATCTAATGGACAATAAACAATGCATTTTTATGTATACAAAATTCTGTATAACGGTTTATACAGTAACATATATTCTAAGATATAAGTTTTGTCTCATAAGCTGTCAGGATATATTGTGTGAGATGCAATATAACACAGCATTAAACCAGCTGCTCGGACATTAGCTGCTCGTGTCATAGACATATCTGTCGACATTAACACTCCACTTGCTGACGTTGAAAAACTAAACCTTTTCTTCTGAGTGTATGTATGAGTTTATACTAATTGTGTAACAAGCCGTCAATAATAATGATGTAAGAGATTTGTCATGTAAACTATATTCACACCAATGATACTCCGTTCACTAGCATACTTTTATCATCAATTAAAATGTGAAAAAGATAACAAGATGTTTTCAGTGCAATGAAATTTTTTTCTTTTACGCCTGTGATACAATATTATTAGTGTAGCAGGTACGATAGAATGTTTAGAAACATTCGTTAACGTGTACTTTCCGTCAATGATGTACATATGTTATTCCAATAAGGTTATACTATCTTTTCGTTTTCGATAATGAAATTCGTGTTATAAGTGGATTATTTCCTAAGTTCGGTAATTATTTTTTCCCTGATATCCCGCATTATTTCGCATGTATTCGATTGGTAAGTTATGCTACATGTTTTTCCTGTATATAGAAATATCGTGAAATTTATTTATCAATAGCCAACAACCCATCGTCGATGTCTTGTACTGCAAGTGAAAAGAATGAATTTTGGTTATGAGAACCGTGAGATAATATTTTAGAGGCTCGATTAAGAAGGACCACTTCACACTAGGCAGTGAAGACGCCGAACACACTGATTTTAACAAGAGTTTACTAGGTTACACATAATGAGTTTATGAACAGTGCATATTCAAATAAAGTGCAGAAAATAAACATTTACCTTTGTTTTCATGAGAGGTACCTAACCGTAGTCTGCTGTTGTTGAGGGCCAGGTTGTGATCAGTAAGTGTGGAAATAGGCTTCTGTCTTGTAGGCAGGCGTGAAGACGGAAGATGTCCTTCACGGATTCACTCAAGCACAATACGACCGCAAACGAATAGTTCATAACACTGTGGCCAGTCCTGTTGAGCACGGTAGACGCGGGTGTCCGGGAGCAGAGACGTTCTGGTAGAGATTGCCAATCCAGAGCACTGACTTTAATGTTAATGTAAATGTACAACAAATAGAAATAAACTAATATTTTAAGTGAGAGAGTAACACATGGGGGAGAGAGTAAGTATGGTCAGCAATGGCTAGAGAGTACATAAGTGCCCCAGGCGGGACCGAGAGTATAACGAGCAAGCGTGCCTACGCTTGCAAGGTGGTCAATTGATAAGTCAACCGTTGTGATTGGTTGGTGAGTTTACAGTAAACAGCTGATTCGTGAAACAATGGTTCATTGGTCTGTCACTGTACGTGAATATTTTAATCCAGTAAGGAATGGTATTGTAGGCACTAGGCCGCAGAAAGAGATATAGAATTAATGTAGTATATACAGTTTAGTAAAATAAAGGCAAATATAGAGTATAAATTGCCCCAAAAAATATATACATAATTATTGTTCAATAAAAGTAGCCTTTTCATATTAGGCAATAAAAACAAGTTATTTAACGCAATAAATACTTGACAGCAAGGTTTTATTGTTCATCTCCTAAATCTTTATTTGCCTTCTCAAACTACTTTTGCACAATAATTAGAATGTCTACAAATATTAATCTAACAGATTTTTCTCCAATAAAACATTTATGTTTTATCTCTGTTAAAATATTAAGTATGAGAAACCCAAACACTAAAACAGCGCAGTTTAATGTAACTTGTATAGTTTGGTGTCACATAATATATATTTTTGAAATAAATATCAGGAATTTAAGCCTAAAACTGAATAATAAACGATAAACACATGTTGGACCCTTAAAGAATTAGTACTATATTTATACCGTTATAAACAAATATTGAAATGTCTTATATCCTTTTAAGGGACCTACCGATGGAATCGGGATGATATAAATAGAAATAGATGTAATGGTATAATAGAATTTAGAATATTTTATATTTGCACTATACTAATATTTTATATTTTGCAGATACTAAATAAGAAAACCCATAATAAACTAGATTAACGACTGTACTTGTGATATGTTTATTGTGTGCTTAAAAAAGTAATAATTGAGATACATGGTTCTTGGTTTTTATTGTAATCATTACAAATCAGATTCTAACTCCAATCTTCAGATAATAGATGTACTCGTAATGGATTTTAAAATTAGTTTAATTCAAATAAATAAATTTCATAAAATTACATCTATTCTGTCAGTTGTGATGCATATAACAAAGTGTGAATACATTTCACACAATTAAAATTTGTAATAAAGGTACTGAAACGGTCAGCATTAAAACTGTGAAATTCAAATAACTAAACAATTGTCATCAATGTGAGCTGCTTTACAGCCTTTCTTTCTACCAAATACATTTATTGTGAATTTTCCCCATTTTAAATCTAGGCAATACACCTACGAATCAATAAACTACTACTGGTCAGTGTGTTAAATCAACGTATTGCGTTGTATTGATCATAATGACAGACTAATTAGAATTTTTACAAGATTAAATAAACCAGTCAGTTTGCTTGAGTCGGTCTCAGATACGTGGAGGAGTGTTACTTAAAGTATTTAGTTGACAATGAGATTTAATCAACAGGAAAACTAATTTTGCCTGACGATCGAGTTGAAAAGGGCTTTGAGTCAACCATCCACTTAATTTGTCTCGGTGGTTCTAATGAAACAGCTGGTTCTCTGATTAGAGGTTATATAATGAACATGTGAATTAATATTATAGAAATTGGAACAAACAAAAACGTTATTGTAAAATTAAAAATGGTTTAGTTACTAAAATTTCCATTGGGTTACGTAAATTATCTACTTATTGGTTTTAGTATAAATAACTTATGCTGGTTTTAGTAGTGTGTCCTACTAGGACTAAGTAAAAGAAGTACAAATTTTACAATGAGAGAGGGTCATGAAGGTAAATTGCGAATATAAGGGACATTGCTGATATCAGTTTACAGAGCACGAGGAAAGCTCATGTCCTGGAGGAACAGATGACTTTCATAAACTTTAGGATTTTGGTATATTTCATTCGACTCCTCATTTACTTTTGTCCCTATTGTTGTATTATAGGCCGTATTATTTATTGTTGTTATTATTATAATTGTCTTCTTAGAGAATACTGAAATGTTCTTAATAGTGCATCGTTTTAATATTTTTATATTTTGCAATGAAAATCATGCACTACATGCTGTCAGTAGAATGAATTTACATGAACTAGGTTTATAACTGTATCATGTATTAATTATTACAAGGTAAGAGTACGACACACCACGTGTCACGTGACAGGCTCCGCTGAGGTTGCTGGCAAAATCTCAAATTGAGAGCTCATTCCATTCTTGAGATGTGCTGCGGACAGACAGACAGACATACATATAAAAGATATTGCTACATCCCCACCGGTGGAAAAAATAAAAATAAGTGTCAGCCTATAATGGCGCTATGCCAAATACCACAGTTGTACAAGCACCATTATAGAAAACATTCTTACCTAAGTATACATGAAGTTTCATTAAAACTTTAAATGTTACCGATAAAACTTTTCTCAGAATATATTACCACATGATACATTCACATGTTGAACATTGAATTTGAACTCTATTATTTTTCTCTTTACTATATGAACAAAAATGTACCACATTAAAGTCTCAAATACTTATACTCAATTTCCTTAGAATTGTATTTACTCTCCTATTTTCCGTTGCCATCAAGGTTACCTATAGACCAATGTAAAAATATGCGCTAATGCTCTGCAATATATTGCGTGAAATGCACCACCATCGAAGTCAATATTGGTAATATTTAAGTGAAAGTTCATGAAAAATTCGTTTTCGAGATATCTTGCGGACAGACAGCCAGATAGACAGACAGACATCCGGACTGAAATTAATTTTCTAGCTCCACGAGTGATAGGCTTCACTAATGCTCAGCCAACTATTATACTTATATGTATTGCATGTATCAAGAATGTTTGACTCTAGTATGCTATATGTGAAAGCGCTATTGTGATGTTCAGGATTTCAAGATTAACCGATACTGCAAAGCTCTTCACATTCGCATAGAAACTCTGTGGTATTGGTTACAGCGTGGCATTATTGCAGCGTATGGTGAAACAATGATATACGAGTAGACGTGTCACTGACAGATGCATACACACAGCCTCTGATCGCAGTCATTGATGACAATCGCGATATTACTCTCATTGCTGTTCAGATTAGTGATTGCATAGATTGCGTTAAGTACATATAAGATCGTAAATCTAAAAATCATTTCAGTTTTAAAAATACAACTTCTGCTTCTACTTCTTGGGACAAAAGTAGCTGGACAAATATCAAGCAGTACAGCACAGTATAAATTATTTTATAGTGTATTCATGTTATTTCATTTTTAATGTAACTCTGATGTAACTCCGTAATATGGAATTCTGATTCTGTATTCAATGTGAATCCGTAGCATCTGCTTTGCTATGTCTCACTCTCCTGCTTATTTTATATTAAAACGATATCCATCAGGTCAATGCGCAGAACATTCTTCATTTTATTATTTATAAAATTGTAATCGAAAGTCCATGAAATGCCAGAAACGTTGATATTTTTAGGTCCTAATATTTAAATATTTAATGTCAAAAATATTAGAGAATATATAATTTAGTGAGAAAACACTTTTCTTTAAATATTGCATGTTAAAAAGTAATAAAATTTAAATTGTATTAATGAAAGAATGACAGTAATAACGAGACGTATTTGTTTGTACATAAATATTTTAAGTGACAAATAAGGTAAATCTTAAGAGAAGGAAGGATGTTGAAATATATCGCCTTTGTTGGCTTATAACCCTCTCGGACTCGATATTTTGTCAAAAGGATACTTTCCCTCCCGTGTACTGAGGTTAAGTCTCATTATGTTACTGTTTAAGGTAAATAATATTACAAAGTTTCTTCGTTTTGCAAATCACATTAAACAGACTTAATATTTTTAATTTGTTATCGTTTTTGGCTGAGCACAAGCAAATTCCATCTCCCAGCGCGTTTCCTGGATGTGTTTGTATTTTTACCTGTACGTACACAATGACTTCCGATTGGATTTAAGTAAACCTATAAACGTTACACAAACGATTGTGTTTCCACACCAAACACGACAACCGATTTTGATGGCAGTATCTCTAAGAGAGAGATACGTTTTAGGATGAAAGTAGGTCTTGAAGTGTACGTCGAATTCTTATAGTTAAAAAACAATAAAAAAAGATAACACTGCTTATTTATTTATATTGCTCACTAAGTACAATAGTAATTACTTTTAATGATAGACAGTAGCAGAATAAAAACAAAAGGTTTTAGTACATTATTACTCTTTAATACTTAACTTCTTAATACAATTTACGTAATTTTTAACAATAACATAATGCACTTAATAAATACTCATAATTATTAACTCAACTTTATTAACTTATGAAATACTAAAGATATTATTAACTTCTAATAAATTATTTAAATTAGATTAATCATGAGGAACTATTTCCATTACGTTGAGGACTTATATCATATTCCCAATGCCACCTTGCCGGTATAGATGTTAAAATGCGATCTCAGCGCTTTTACATGCGTATTTGAGAAGAGCTATGAAATATAACATAGAACAGCGTATGATACGGTGTTAAGTACTGGCTGTGAATAAGTCTATATACATAGTATGCTTACAAATCCTCCCACATCAAACTGAAATCGGACGTGCGTAAGCTACCTTGTATACCTTTGAATTACTGTGAGCACTTAATATAATATCAGCCTATCGTATAGAGGTACAAGCAATTGACTGTATTGTATAATTATTAATATTCAGAAAAGTCACAGAAAATTATGATAGTTGTAATTTAGATAGAATGCGCCTTTGCTAATAGAGTAACGATAGAACCTGATCTTGATACTTGTGTCGTGTAACATTGACAGGATACTGACAGTGGCCGATGTGACGACTGACATTCTCGGCAGCTCGGCGACAGGCTCTGCGTCAGCTGTCAGTACGAATTCCGGATATGATGATGTGTCAGTTGTCAATGGCTCTCGCCTTTACTTTTGGCAGAAACCTTGTTGTGATAAATTTAATTCCTTCGTGAACTCACGGTGTTGGAGTTTAAGTATATTTGGTCTGTAAAAGGAAGATATTCACGATTATTAGTTTTCATCACGTTATAACCAAGTAAATGACTGAATGTAACAGTTCTCTGCGATTTGGTAGATATTATCGAGATTGGCTTTTTTAAGAATTTTTCTTGTTGATTTGCCCTTTATTAATGTAAGATCTCTACGTCTGGTTTATTTATTACTATTATACTTCTCGGCTTTCAGTCAAATACTTTGGAAATATTAAAGTTCGTAAATAATTCAACAAAAACAATCTCCGAAAGAAGTACGAACTTCAAGAAAATTATTAAACTTAATGTTGAAGACTTAGTTAACATCGTATTTCTGTTTGTTTTGTTACAGTTCTATACATTTTATATAGTGTATTACCAGTTGTGAGATGTTTTAGTAAGATTTCCAATAAATAATGTTCCAAAGTGTAATTTTTTGTCAGCTGTAACATTTTTAACTTCGGTCATAAACTAGCGCATTTAATTTACAAGGGCACAAAAGAGTATATCTGTCTCTGTATTTTTAAAGTGAAATCTAAAACAATACATATTACAAATTGTGTGAACCTGGGATTGGTAATTCGGCAAATTCCAATACAGAAGAAATGTAGCAGTTTTGTAAAATATGCTCTGAACTGAACAAAACGTAACCCTATTAAAACAGTGTTTTACGCAGTCAATCAATTAACTTTTTAATAATTAAATAAAATATTAAAATACTCTTTCAAGCACTATGAACAAGTGCACACAAATAAAATTAGTTTATCTATAATATAAGTTATTCAAAGTTATTCATATAAGTTTTAAATTATATTCTGTATATTTTATCCTGGGAGCATAATACGTATTTTTTAAATAAAGCCAAAGAACACGATACTTACCTTAAGATGGACAAAAATCTGCTCAAACTACTTCTATATGATAGATCTTTCGCAATATATAACTAGAACTTTAAATTTAATCAAGAAATGTATTTCTACCTGTTCCATTTAATAGTAAAACTATTATATTTTGGATATGAGAAGTTAATGGTTTTGTTTGAAATGCATATTTATACAAATTTGGATTTCTTAAAATAAAATTTACCTTTGTAAAATTCCTCAAATAAATCTGTATAATAATGCCATTAACGCCAAATGAAATACAATTTGAGAATATATGTCGTTTAGTGAAAAGATTCAATACTCTACAGTATGTAAAAAAATATTACTTCCTATATGAATAACTTCTTTAGAAAGCAATACTTTGACACATATTTGAGTTGTTGGGCTGCTCTACGCGAAGTGTACGGCACGACAGGAAAATACTCATCACGGTCTAAGCATAACATTTAAGAGTTGGTCCCAAGCTAGCACAAATGAAAGTGTAATGTATATTAATGTAAGCCTTACTATCTGATTTTCAAATTCTTTACCATCACAATTTAAAATCTTTGTCCAATAAAAACCCTTAGGTATTAAAACTCTTCTGAAATGTTTTTATTACTCTTACAGCAGCTATACAGTTAGCCGAATGAAAATCCGTGACATTTACGCTATTATTTAAACTCATCACGTCCTAAAATTTCAAATTTTTGGGCTATAGTATGATTAGTTTTTAGCGAGAGTGTTTTATTAATTAGTACTCAATAATGATAAATCTCAAATTATTTTAATATATGTTTAGTTTCAAAAATTCCGCATTTTGTAATTAATAAGCTTTCTTATACTGTGGTTGTTTAGCCCTCAATTTGGTGAATTTTCAAATGCTTTCTTATAAATACTATGCAGTTATTATCAAACTATTAAAAAATCCAACTTTTGATAGTGACATAGACTTCGAAGTTTTAACTTAATGTATATCGTGTCCGAATTTAAAAGTTTTTAGCCCTCCGTAGAAAATCATTTTTATGTATAAGGGACATTATTTTGTTATTTATTACAAAGCGGTGCTTCAATAAATACAAACTAACTCAGAACTCTCTATCCTCCCTTGCTTTCGAATATCCTTTACCACTCGTCTTTTTAATTTTTTTTTTATTTCAAGCAATGAACTTTTAATACTTAATAAGTATATTTTAGAATTTTATCTGTGTTAAGAGACTGTTTAGAACATATTTTTTTACTGCTACTCCGAGCTAAAAACATTGACTGTACTATGAAACATGAATAATTCAAACTTAATGCTTTACTCTGTATATGACTTTCAAGTAGCTAATGCATATATTGTTAGCAGCTTGGAACATCAACGTTAATCAACTTTACTAGGAATGCACGGAATAAGCATTTTTTAGTTCTTTAAAATCATTTTGTAGTTGTATTGCACCAAATCATATTTTACTTCGCAAATTTATGAAATATTCATTTCTCTCTGAGCATTTAATCTAATTTAAAGTTCAACATCATTCTTTTATGAGATGAAAAATTTGCAGATACAATAGTTGAGTCATCCGAAAAAAATGTTTTATATGATGTTAACTTGGCTCTATAAAGGATCATATCTTAATAACTTAGAATTGAAGTATCATTACTAAATACAGTACTAACAGTAGCAAGGGGACCTACAGTTTAATGCGATTACAGAACCATTGTCTGATAATATTAGCTTATTGCTAAGGCCGGTACTCAGTTCTCACGCTCACTTAGGTTCGTATAATTCCATTTTGACGATATTATTAATTAAAAGATAGGACAAATTAGTTATTATAGTTCGCGTAACATAATTTTTCTCTAAACACCACTTTAGCAATAAATACTCAAGGCAAACTGACAACCCGCTGAACTAAAACACAGTTTCCTTATATGGATTTGATCATTAGCCAGAAGGGTGACAACACAATCTACATCAATGCTTCGAGAACTAATTACGACAATTATTACAAGATGTAACAAAGCAAAGTATATATAGGAGGAACAAGAGGGAGATGTTGTCATTTTTACAGCAGCCTTATCGGTTTTTAGTACGAGTAAAGTACTTTTAATACAAAAAAAAGTGTACTTATAGACATATTTTTAGTATTTTAATTCAACAATGTATAATAATCTAATATTTAATTTTTGTCACTTTTTCGTAAATTATAAGGTAAGGGAATATTTTTAAAACGCCAGAAAATACCAAAAGGCTTTTTTGTTTGCATTTTGTTCTCCGACAGAGTGCTAGAATTAGTGGTGGAGTGTTTTGGAGCATTTAATTATGAAACCATTTCAAATGTATTTTAACATCAATGCATAAATATATATAAACTCATACAGCATTTTTATTTCGTTTAGTATTACTATAACTTTGAGTTTATAAACCACCATTAATGTTTTGTCTTCATATTTTATTGAATTTTCGTTAAGAAAGGCATTTATAAAAAATATTTGTTGCTGCAACACAAAATTGTTATAACTTAGAGATGAAATTATTTATAAAAGCTACATTATTTAATTGTTTTTATTAGGTCATACTATATATATATATATATATATATATATATATATGTTATTTTATATTGTATTTACACTAACCTCTTCTATGTGTACTTTTGTATTTCATGTTAATAAATGTACATATAAAAATGAAAGTCACTATTTTAAATTAACAACAAATCAATATAGATTGTTTTATTCAGGAAAGAAAATCCATAAGGCATTTAATTTACACAAGATTAAAATATATGTAAATAATTTAATCTTGTTGGAACCAAACTGCCAACTGTAAGGAAACTGGAGTTGAAAAATAACAGTTTTGTTGAGGTTTTCTCCGAGGTTTGCATTTGTCACCCATAAACCTTTCTCTTCCCTTCCACCAACAAATCTTATTCACAATTTATTCCTTCTCGATTCTTCTTTCACTCATGCTTTCCAACTGTCTGAACTAGATTGATTATTTTTGGTTTTGATATTATTCAAATCAGTATTTCTTTTAATTGCTGAGGTATAACGATTTTGAATTAATACTTCAGACTTTCTGCGATCCAGTAAGCAATTCAATGTAACCGTTTATTTTATTTCCTTATAAGAGTTATTTGCAGTAACATTACGAAATATTAAAGGAATATTAATCTATAATACTTTTTTTAACCTCTTTCACTCAGCATGTCCAATTATGCAAACAAGATTTCCCAAGATATTCTTATCAAATTAATCCCTCAGAAAATAAAACATCAAAAGATAATATTAAAAACAATTTTGGTTTTCTAGATAAACAAATATAAAGAACATCATTTTGAGATACCGACGCAGATTCTCAAGTTCCACCATCGCTGTTTAATGAATATATGGATAAGTTAATATAAATTAAAACTATTGTATATTGTATTACTAGTGTCGACGTGACCTAATGTGGGGCCAAATTTTGTTTACGCGCAAGGTGAGCCGACTGTGGAAAATGGTACCGAGCCCCGCAGTAGAACTTTCGAGACGAATTTTGGACGATACTTTTCATCGCAAAGCAATTAAGCCCACAAAATATTTTACAAGATTATCTTATATTTCATAGTCTAATAATTATTTTCCATAGAAAAATTAAATACTGATTTATCATTTATATGGCATAAGACCAATATAAATAAATATAAGGTGTTCCGTCAAAACAAATAACGGAATCTCAATCGTTTATACAGGGAAAGAGATGATTACATTGGGAAAGGAATGTTTGGGAGTGTGCAAATAACCTGACAGCTACGAGGAAAATGACTCGCATATCTCAGCTGTATTGGAATAGTAACCCATTGCCATACTGAGAGATACAACTTTTTTATCTGGTGAATGTTTTTATCAAACGTAAAATTACTATGACTACTGTACAAAAACGCCATTATGAAGTAATTTATTAATGCGCAAATGACTTTATTACCCCCATAAAGGTTTTTCTGCAAGTAAATTTAGCCTACTTTAAATTCATCTAAACTGCAAAATTGTTCTAAAATAAAGTAATTTCTTTTAAGAATTAAATATTATTACAGTTTTACTATTAAAATACACTACAGTAAATATTCTTGTAGCATATGTTAGTTAAGTATTAGGCAAGAAGGTCTATAGTATATGTTGACAACGAATTCAGATAGGTTATTGAAGAGATAAATTCCAACTTGTAAAGACATAACAAACAACTTTAACCTTAATGTTTCGGCAATACAGTATATTAAACAAACGTAAATATCGCCTTCTACACGATATTTTGCTAAACATAATAGTATTGCTTCATTGTCTCAACGTTATGGAAGAGTTATAACACATATAGGACTGAAAATTTCTTACCATGTAGTGTGATGACTACATTTTACAATATAGCTAAAAGCTCCTTTTTACGTAAAATTCTAATCAACCTATAGTATTGTGTATGTGTCCTATTTTATGAACATTTAACCCACAGCGGTTAACTTATCTATGTGGTCAGAAGAGATCGCATAAAATTCGTTTTTTACATCGGTACTTACGCCTTGTTTGATGGATGGGTTTTAAACAGAATTGACATAAAAGAACTCTTCAAATAAAAAGGACTGAGCTCATTGCCACATTTTACGAACAACTACAGAGTACCTTTCACAGAATCATGGATTTGAATAAAAAGTATAAAGGATACATGAGACTACATGAAATTGATCTATTTAATTCGGAGTTAAAGATTGTAAATTCACTTATATTTTATTTGAGTTTATTGTTTAAAACTGTAATAATATTCAATCACTTGAAATAGATTTTCGATATAAAATTCAATATTAATCACAAATAAATGTCTATAATTCCTCATACTTGTTCCGTACAACTCAAAGAGCAAAACTTAAATTAATCTTTTCAAATCTTACTATAATAGATAATGATTAGGAGTCATCTTTACGATTTAACGCCCTATAAATATCCTCCAATATCTTACAACAGAATAAAGGTGGTTCGGTGGACGTTTTTACAAATGATTTGTAAAGATAAAATACTATTGAGAAAATTTAATGAAGTTACACAAGAACAAATAGAGCATATATTCCATACAGGTTTTATTGTGCCCTTCCTAAATAACTGTTAAATAAATAAATAAACAATTAATATCCAGTGTAGGCGTAGATATATAAAATTAAATACATTATATTTCCAATAAAAAGTACTATTTGTTATCATATAAGATAAAAGTCCCTTTGATATCCGTTATTTACATTTTAAAGTGTATATAATAATATTGGTGCAGTGTAGTGTTTTCCTTTTAGATATATTTGCTTCTAATTGTAAATAAATGTATTTACAGTTCATGCCTATTCAAAAACAAACAAATAAAGTGTAACACGAAATTGTTTGTTATTTCCCTCTCGCTACTACCCATATTGGGAAAATAAATTGGATTTATTTCTCTTAAATGAAATATGTTTCTGAGAGACTTGTTTTTCGAAACAATACGTTTTAGTCTAATTAGTTTTGTTTGCCTTTGTAGAGTTCTGTGTACAAACCTTGAAAATATACGAGCACATAATAGTACTTCTCAGTTCATCGAAACTCAACCAAGTTATCTAACCCACTATTTCAAGTTTTAATAACATTTGGTTTATTATTTTACCCACAGGGATCAGTAATCATGTTTTTACGTTATACAAATTTCTTTTCCATTTTTGAAGCTTTAAAAGCTTTGAATATTTTGCATATCTAACAATCAGTTGTCGCAAAAAGATGTTCATGTACATGTTGAAAACAATTTACAACACTAATATTTATTATACTACTGATAAAAGAATATTTATCATCGAAGGAATAAAGATTCTAGAAATAAATACTTTACATCACTATATACGAAACTGATAAGGTATAAAATCTGAATGTTTGTAGTTTTCTTAAATAAAATCAAAGATTAGTGTAAAATTAAATATTATTAAATGTTCATGTGAGAATAACAAAATAGTTGTATTAATATTTACGAAATTGCCTGGTAAATGCGGGTAAAAACAATCTTGCCTCATTGAAATCAATAATTCAAATTGTTGGGTTAGAGAATCATGAATCTCCAGTCCTGTAACTCTGGTAGGTGTAGAAGTTTCAACGCTCGGGCCTAGGCCATGGGAATGTGCTAGAAAACACGTCGGGCTGTTTTTGTTTAGAAATTGTACACCAAACACCAAAACGGGTACACCCTGATTACACGATAAAAACATACATATTTTTTGAGGAACTTCTGAAAAGTGGAAGGTGAGCCCTCTGGGTGGGAAAACAGCAGTAGCATTATTCTTTATTGTTACTACACAGATACTGTGTGACCTAAATTACCTAAATAAACAAAAAAGTAATATAGGAGTATACTGAAATTAAGACACTAGTAATTTATTTCCATTAATCGTCACTGCTTTATGCTAATAATAGAATTCCAAATGTACCTCTGAGGCCCTGATGAAGTATGAAGGGTCTAAATGAGATATCATAGATGGCTGATGCCCTTACATTACAGCCGCTAACTATGGACAGAGGTGGCTCTAGTGCTGAGATCCGTCTCCCCATGCGGTGCGCCAATTACAAAAGGGCGCCAAATTACAAGAAGTATTCAAATGTATTCTGTAAAAATTTAGATTCCTTTACAATCACATACAAAAAAAACAACAATGCTCCTTAATATCACTAATATAATAGATTTCGACAGCACCTACTATAAAAAGCACTACTTCATCCTCCCCTGTTCTGAGAATTTAAAAGTAAACTCGCTGAGTAACATATCGTGACTCCTATTTTTTTCGGCTCGCACCCTTTCCGCAGTTCCGAAGTCAAAAGAGATCAAAACCCAAAAATTAAAATCAAACTTGCAGTGGTTCGATGAGTCCGAGAGGTCTCCCCAAACTGTTTGGAGAAAACAATACAACCTCTACAAAAATATATATTATTCTGTTTAAAACTGTAAAAAAATTTAATAAATAAGGTTTAAAGAGTACAATACCTGTATATTCTGTATACTTATTTAAAAGTGATAAGCTTACAAAATCTACTTCAACGTAGCTAAAACTGAACGAAACTTAATCGCTTTTGCATTCTGTCGGGACACGGCATTGTGCGCACGCTCGCGCCTCCTATCTTGACATGCTAAAAATACGTATTACAGAAATTTGTCTAAATAAAATGATACATAAATTACATCAAATTTTACTTTATTGGCTACATGATTGCTTTATATAGCTTGCATTTGCTAATTTTAGGGATTTCATAACTACTAGAATGCGATTCAAGTAATCCCGAATGCGGCTGTACTTAATATAACGTTATATATAGTAAATCGAAGCCATTAGTTCATATTTGACGATAAATATTAGATAGGGATATATTTCATGCACTTTTGTGATACATTTAAATGATTAACATGTTTTTCTTCTGTACAGTTTCTGTGTAATAAAATCTGGTGCGCCTATTTCTAGGTGTTTTTCACATTTTCCAAACATTTTCCATCTTTAATACGTAATATTTCAAAGCCAATAATCCAAAAGCAAAATACCTTGTATCAATTTGTTAAAATAGTATGTTCCACCTCATAAGCAACAACTCAATCAAATATTAGCGAAATAAAGAAACACATCATATGAAATAAATTGTTCGGAACTAGTCATTCTCTAAGTCAGTTTATTGCTGAGCATAAGATCTTGAGCAATATAACTTTGCTCAAGATCTTACAAAGTTAGAAGAAGAGATTCTAACTTTGTAAGAAAAAATTATATAGTTTTTATACATTTCTTTATAACTTTCCTCTTTTTGTTTCACAGAAATATTACACTGTGCAAATTATATTCGTTCAGGTAATAAGGACACTGTTACCATGAAGTAAGAATGGGAGGGAGAAGATAAGATCCTTTTCTTTGGAATTACCTTTGTGTATTGTCTCACTTTAACTTTGCTCAGTGTCCTTGAGATATTCTTTGATGTTAGTGACAAATTTTACTTTCTCCAATTTCTAACGTTGAATGTGAAAGACCTTTTTGAACTGGTATTTTAGTTATTTTTGATAAGCTAATTATATTATATTAGTATTTTCTGATTCGCTTTTACCAATAGATTATACTTTGTCAAAACCACAAGGAAATTCTTCAATAAATTCATAGAGTAAAATTCAAAAAACTACTTCTAATCCCTCTTTGACAAAGCCATTATGTGTATTTCGATATTTCGAAGTTCAAACATTTAAACTAGAAGGATAAAATTGTATTTGTGTGCTTTTTGTGCAGTGTAATATTTACAGCTCACTCTATAAGCTGATTTTGTAATAAAACCAAAACTATATCAGGTAATAATGGAAAAGACATTTTTTATACTTCCACGTTAAATTTATTTAAAAAGCGCTTTCGCCAGTTAAGGCATCATCAGTTTCTTAATATAATCAGTTTTATAATATAAACTGATGATGCCTTAACCGGCGAAAGCGCTTTTTAAATAAATTTAATGTGGAAGTATAAAAAATGTCTTTTCCATTAAAACCTACTCACTTCCACCAAGAATACAAAGCAGAGAATATATCAGGTAAGTTTTCAACATACTCAGATATTGTAACACGTATTATGAAAGAGTCAATAAACCGTCGAATCTGTCTGTTTTGTGTACTGTGAATGTAATGTTGTAACTCTTTGAATATAGAGTAGACATTATAACAAGTTGCTGTTTGTTTCTGTCAATCAGTTCGCTTCACTTTGATTCAAGAAACTGTGGCAACCACCTTAAAACGTGTTAACAACTAGGACACTGCTCCAGCTGAGTACATAAGAAACCTTGTTTGCTGAGCAGTTTAAACTTTAATTATTACAGCAACCAAATCAATTAGTTCATCAAAAATATGCTATATATTTTTTTAACAAGGCAACCTATCATCAGACACACACTGTCCTATAAAGCAGTCATACATTCCACGTTCCATAGGGCAGACTTCCATCTCATAGAGCAGATCTACGATCACCCAGACATTCTCATGTTCCATACTGTACACCGTCATCAAATGGACTCACTGATGTCCCATAGCAGACCTATGAAAAGCTAGGTATTCTCATGTTCCATGGGGTAGACCATCATCAAACGGACTCACTGATATCCGGTATTAAACCTATGATCAGTCAGGCATTATAAGTACCTTAGAGTAGACCATCATTAAACGGACTCGCTGATATCCGGTATTAAACCTATGATCAGCCAGGCATTATAAGTTCCATAAAATAGACCTTCATCAAACGGATTCACTGATATCCGGTATTAAACCTTAAGATCAGCCAGGCATTATAACTACCATAAGTAGACCATCATTAAACGGACTCACTGATATCCGATATTAAACCTATGATCAGCCAGGCATTATAAGTTCCATAGAGTAGACCTTCATCAAACGGACTCACTGATATCCGGTATTAAACCTATGATCAGCCAGGCATCATAAGTTCCATAGAGTAGACCATCATTAAACGGACTCACTGATATCCGGTATTAAACCTATGATCAGCCAGGCATTATAAGTTCCATAGAGTAGACCTTCATCAAACGGCCTCACTGATATCCGGTATTAAATCTAAGATCAGCCAGGCATTATAAGCTACATAAAGTAGACCATCATCAAACGGACTCATTGATATCCCGTATTAGACCTGTAACTAGCTAGAAATACCTATGTTCCAAAGGGCAGACCAACCTGTTTTCAGAATTAAACTCTTTTTTAAATAGCAAGCATACATAAATTTCACAAAAGATGTTTGTAATAACACATACAACTATATTTCACAGAGCACAGAGTGGGGTGTTATCACAGGATAAACAAGCTCTTTTTTCATCAGTGGCTAATAGAGTAAATTATCAACACCTCTATCTTTAACATGCGTTATGTCTTTTAAAATTAAGATGTGGGCATGGCTTATTTACTTAAATCTTTGCGGTAAAATTATTATTATACATCAATTAGTTTTATTTTTAAATATGATACCTGAAAATATCTCAGCAGGGAAATATATCATAGTATTATAAATGTTTCTACGCGTTAAGAACCATTAAAATTTGATCACAACATCTAGATAGTATTGAAACATGTGTAACATTACACCAAAGATTACACATTGTTTTGATATTTGTTTTGTAACAATAAATTTAATTTGATTTATTATTAAGATCCGTTTCAAAATAATTATGAAATATTATTAATAATTGAGAGTAAAGTACTAGTGTCTTCCACTTAATTTCTTTCCACATCAGTACTATTAAAATTGAATAATATTAATCCGATGTTCCCCACAATGGTTAAGTAGCAAATTTATACATTTGCATTAATTAATACGGTTTTTATAAATTCATAAACATTCTTAGTGGTTCAAAAACAGAAAATCTATATTCTGTTAAACTTACTTACTGCTTTTTCTAATTCACTCGCGATTT
This sequence comes from Homalodisca vitripennis, assembly GCF_021130785.1. Classification (NCBI taxonomy): domain Eukaryota; kingdom Metazoa; phylum Arthropoda; class Insecta; order Hemiptera; family Cicadellidae; genus Homalodisca; species Homalodisca vitripennis. Next base: position 104,282,161 of record NC_060209.1, read on the forward strand.
CTCTTAATTTTATGATTACCTTTTCTTTATTCAGTTGTTTTATGGCAAATGCGTATGGACTTTCTAGTGCCACTATGAACGTAAACTCAGAACGCCACTTGTATGCATTTAATGTATTCAATTCCACTTATGCTCGTAAGTTCTTGTAAAAGTGAAGATATTAGGCTTTAAAATTTGCTAGTTGAGAAATTGGATATGCCACTTATATGAATTTAATATATCCCATTTCTCTATGAAATTACTCTTTGTTAAAGTGAATATATTATGCTATAAAATTGGTAGGATATTGTAATAATTTAAATATTTAATAAATATTCAACATAAAATTCTATTAAATTAATATGGTTTTAATACTCTTACTATCATTCTTAGTAGAAACTCTATATTTTTTATACTTTCTTACTGATTTTTTCTCAGCCACTTACCATTTCTTATAATCTTAAGATAGATTTTTCTTTATTCGGTTGTTTTATGGCCAATACGAGTGGACTTTCCATTCTCACTATGAATGTATTTACTAGCTTTTGTAAACTCAAAATGAAACTTGTAAGCACTTCCATATTTTCCATTCCTCTAAAGCCAGTTACCCTTTGTTAAAGTGAAGATTAAGATGTAAAATTTGCTAGCTGATGTGAACTTGACACGCCAATTGCATCAATCAATATGTGCCGTTACTCTTATACCAATACTTGCAATCAATCAATATATGCCGTTACTCTTATACCAATACTTGCAATCAATCAATATATGCCGTTACTCTTATACCAATACTTGCAATCAATCAATATATGCCGTTACTCTTATACCAATGACTCTTTATTAACATGGAAATAGTAAACTATAGAATTTAGTGCTTGTTTGAATGTTTAGATTTTGTAGTACTTAGAAGTATCAAGTCATCAAGTTCCTATTATAACTCACCTAGGCTTACATTTCATTACTAAATCTTAGCAAAAAGCCAAAAATTCACAATACGTTTTAGGTTGATTTACAGAATACTTGGCGCTGTGCAGTATCTGCAGCTCTGAAAATACAGTCCGTCATTTAACGCCGGATATTTCAGCGGTCGAGATTCATCGAAATTCGAAAATGCAAAGTAATATTACCTGTATTACTTTCCATATCATGAAGATTACTATGATATTTTCTAGTTTTTGTTTGATTACTATAGTGGTAAATATAAATAAGGCTTTACATTATAGAAATACGAGTAAATATATAGAAAATATTAAATTTTTATAATGTTGCTTGTAGTAGATAACTATTTGTCACCACAAGATAAATACGCTAACGTGTATAACTTTAAGTACTGGCAAACAAAACATTATCAGTTCATGAGCGATTTATTATTTTAATTAAAACAGGTATTGATACTGCTACAAATGTTTGAAACGTATTGAAACATTAACACTCATTACTTCATAAAAAGCACCGCTATAAGTAATTCAAATAATCCACAAGCATCGCAAAACTTTATTTTTTCATTTATTTGTATAATAATTTAAACTAAGTTTACTAGCCTGCTAAAAACTAACACTAAGTCATTGATCCAAAAAAACTATATATTCCCTTTTTACTATTATATGTAATTCGCTATCGTAGCAATCTCACGGAATACAAATAACCCTATTATATAGCTTAGATAGCACAATGCCACACTGGCGGAAATGTTCTAATCTAACAGTTCTTGCATTTAGTTCTGGACAACAAAAAATACCGACTCGGGAAGTTCAGGAATGTGTATACAGTACCTACCAGTCCCATTACTATAAAATAAATACAAACGGAAACATTCTTAATTTTCCAAACAGCTATTTTTTTTATTTCTGTCTTCTAGTAATTTCAAGTAGCAATCGAATCATACTCAATCTCAAAGGTATTTGTTTAAGTTATTCAATTATTTTTTTGATATTATTTTCAATAATTTTTTTATGATTAGATGTGATATATATGTATGTATGTCACATGTATTACATATGTATAGGTATGCATATTCCACGGTTGCGGGCAAATGTAAGAACATAATTATTGGCTCAAATGTCTACGTATCACATTCGTGTGAACTGTGTGGTTTTGCCGGTGAGGAGTACTTTTGAGCGAACTAATAAGTGTTTCGTATATAATTATAAACTTTAAAATTTTAAACGCCCAACCAAATCAATCAATGCAATTTTTTTAATATCCTAGACTTTCTTTTGCACAAGTGTCTATATTATATGGTTTAGTGTGTAGTTTACCACCATAATTTGTAGACAGGTTGTATGGATAATGTGTGAATAATTATTCATATAAGTAGTTAACTGTACTTTAAATTATGTTTAACGTCGTCGATTAATCATAATTTGTAGACAGGTTGTATGTATGTATAATGTGTGATAATTATTCATATAAGTATTTAACTGTACTTTAAATTATGTTTAACGTCGTCGATTAATCATAATTTGTAGACAGGTTTATGTATAATGTGTGATAATTAATCATATAAGTATTTAACTGTACTTACTTTAAACTATATTTAACGTCGTCGATTAATCATAATTTAAAATACTTTTCTAGTTAAAATATAAGAAAGCGTTCCAATTTAGAAAAATGTATCCATAGCATAATGTACTCTTTCACTAAATAAATAAATTAATATACTAGTATTAACTTAACTTGTAATGTAGTAAACAATTCTTAACATCATTAAAAACATCTTGTTATTAAAAACATTTTATTGTGTTATTTTAAATGAAAATGTTATTGATTTAGCGTTATCAAATATGTGTATATTACTCCAAAGATAATTGAAAATGTAATATGAATATTTTTAAGAACTCAATATATCATTCAATAGACTTGATACTTAATCTGTAAATCGGATGCTGAAAATGGCCTAGCATCCGGATAGTCGATTAATGATTAACATATCAGGTGCAAACGTCTTCCTGTACCCTGTGGTACGATATACATAGCCTACTCTCTTCCTATCCTGACGTCGTCTAGTAACTGCTTATGCACATCATATTAAGATTTATTATTAATTCAAAGTTCATAAAATTCAAGATCAAGTATTTGTCGTTTTGTGCAAAAAATAACATTTAAAATTCACAAAGACCATGTAACTGATGATTCGATAATAATAGTAATAATTTGATAAAGTACGGTGTTGCATAAGTTAAAAATGATCATTCTTTTAATGTGTTAATAAACTTATTATAATTTAGAGTAGTACGCCACTCTGGCTCTTTCTCTTTTTATATTGCAGTATTATAATATGAATTTCATGGTATTCTGTGGTACACAATTTAATTTAAATGTATTACGGTATTTAAAACAAATTGGAAAGCATGCCATCTTATAAAATGAGTTAATTTAACATTATAGTTTTAGTGAGATTAACATATCTAAGCTCATTAAATTAGCGTCATTAGTAGAGCAAATAAGCTCTTTTCAGGCTTTCTTTTAAAACAATGTGTACTCTCAAACTTAGTATTAAAATTATAAATAACGTTCATCATTTAACATATTCCCATAGGTAATAAAACTTTGAGGGAAAAGAAAATAACTTACACAAAACTGTAATGCATATAAATGAAAGTTCTCAACATTTGCATTTCTTTATTGGCTTGAGAGTTAGAAACGGTCAGTAATTTCCCCAAAGTCATACTTTTTCAACAGTGGGGGAAAAGATGAGATAAAGATTGTACATCTTGAACACATAAAAATGTATTTTTATTTGAAGATCCGTTTTTGAATTATACTCCATAAAAGGTTTTGTTACAGATGGTTTTGCATAAATATTGTATTAGGAATTCTTCTTTGAAACATTTATGTATGGATAAGCGGGAAAGGCATAAAATAGTTATAAATCTCATGACCTCTTTGTTGAATATTTTTATAACTTGGATGGTGAAAATATGTATCCCAGACATTTTCACTGAAGGATTACAATAGGTTACGATATGAAATACGATATTTTCCCATAAATAGCAATACAACTTTTCATCTAAATTCAGTAAACAGCAAACCCAACACAAGATTTCGTATAAGCCATTATCGGTTTCAATATTTTAGTAACATTTGTATTACCCCTAATTTGTTGCATATGATCATCTTAAATTCAGGGGAGTGAAGTAATCTAATGAATAAACTTTTTACTCTGCCAGGTAGTGATTTAAGAATCATAATAATAATATGATCTCTCAACCCCTTTTCCTCATGACAATAGAAACTAAAATATATCTAAAAATTATAACCAGAAAATACATTATATATATAACACTTTTCTTCGTGTTACCTAAACAAAGACACAATTATGATAAATTCTAGAAGGAAATATTTATTCCAGTATATATTTCATATATATTAAGATCAAGGCAATGTTCTAGAAATTTAACTTATAACACTTCTTGCTATGATTTTAAATAAGAATATTTATACTAAAAAATCTTTAAGCGCTTATCTCAAATTTGAAGTTGAGTAAGAAAATATTTCAAATACATCGTTAATAAATTCCTAAAATCACACGTATACTTTAATATTTCCTACATCTGTAACAAAATCTATGTCTAATAGTGTCCTTATATACGTAATAATAAAATAAAGCATAAATCACAATTGTTATGAATATGTAAAATTATTTTACTTTTTTATAAATACAATCTCTAATCAAATATTATTTCTCAGTATCAATTTAAATTTGTCAAATCTCACCCATCTAAATAAGTACAAATTTATGAAGGCCCCAGCACCCTTTTGAACCGAACGTTGTGCTTGAATTTTTTAAGACGTAGATATGAAATCGTAAGGAGGCTAACACGCTTTGAACACTTAAGGTTTTTACATTTATTAAAAATTCTAGAAATGTAGCAACTAGACCTGTGAATTTTCTTGGTAGCAACAGAATGATACCATTTTACTGTCAAAAACCTAAATAACATTGTATATTAAAATGTACACTCTCCGTCTTTATTACATCGGATAGTTCAATTTGATCTCAACGTGTATTACCAGTGTTATTATAAGTACTTAAGGCATTGTCAAATGAAAAATATTGGGTACCGGCAAATTAAAAACAAAGGCATTTAAGGTACTATTTTGTATTAGTGGTTTCCCATAAAACTGTTTTTATTCCTTAAAACTAACTAAAATATAATGGAATTTTCCTTGTGTGGAAAGTTATTAGTCCAAACTTTCAAGGTTGTGCTGTAATCACGAACACGAGAGACATAAATTACACACCGACTTTTGAACCTACGATCAACCTATGAAATACATTTTGATTAGTCTAAGCATATGGGAAGCATATAACACTGGAAATATTTTTGCCTTATATGTAAAATATATTGTAAATTATTTGCAATTAAACTTACAATAATATGATCCTATTTTATCCAAATGTAATATATATATATATATATATATATATATATATATATATATATATATATATATCACATGAAGACTTAGAAAGTTATGAACGTCTCACAATTTTAAAACCTATTTTATTCATAGTATAGGACACTTTAATCTATTTTTTTCTAGTCAGTGACAACAGTTATCCTGTTAACGTTGTGACCCATGAGTCCTTACAAAAACAATTATTTACTGCACCTCACAATATAAAATAATCCAGAGTAAGGCAAAATAATGCTGCCATCAAAGCAAAGAGTTAAGCTAATTGGTAAACCACTGAAGCAGACGGTCCCGCCGCCCCGCTTAGCCTTTCTTTATTCCAATTAATTCTGAATCTCTGTAATCAAACCTGCTTTCGTAGTTACTAAGTGCCTTTAAACCTAAAAGGGTTTAAGAAGAGGAAGTAATTAGAAAGGTGTAAAGGGTGTTTTGGTGTTTTCATTTGAGAGCCTTAATATAATCTAAATGCACCTTATTTCCTTTCCAAAAACTGAATGGTTTACATTCTGCTTATGAAAGTACTTTTAAATATTGTACATAACTATTAAAGTTTATTTAAAAGTAAATAATAGAACATTCCTAGTGTTCTAATGTGTCGAATTGAAGATGCGTTGAATGTTTTGATGGCTAATTTAAACAAAATAGTATGACACTTAAACGATTAGCTTCGCTATTTATTATAATATAATACATTTTGCAGTCCACTATTTGTAAACGTCATAACAAATTTAAACTGTTTTTGGCTGAGCGTTAGCGTTAGCACTCTAGAGGCTATACAAATTAATTTCTGCCTGTCTGTTTATCTGTCCGCACGATATTTCAAAAACGAACTGACCTATAGACATTTCAGCTCATTTACGTAAAATCAACTCTGAGTTTGATGGTAGTGCATGTTACCCCGTGATATATGGCTGTTTGTTATAAAATGTATTTTACATTGGTCTGACGGGTGATCGTGATAGCAACACAAAATAGCAGAATAAATAAAGAATAAGTTGTACGCTAAATTAGTACAAGCATATGAGATTTGAACATGTACCATTTTTATTCATAGAAAAAACGAAAAATAATACATTGGAGAGTCAATTTTAAAAGTTGGTGACATGATTTGATTTCAGTGCATTCTTGCGTTACAGTGCCCTCTCTAGCTCACCGGAATTTTTATCACTATGAAACCAAACTTAATAAACAAAAATATGAGTGTATCATGTGGCGAGATATACCAAAAAAGATTTCATCCATAAACTTTACATTTAACATGAAACTTCATTTCTACTCAGACAAGAATGAGTTCTATGATGGTCCATATCACTATGAAATTTGGCTGAGCGTAATTTTCGTGTTAATTTTTCTGTGTGATTTGCTGTCTGTCTACGTGCCCACAGGATATATCGGGAATTAAACAAATTATATATTACAAATTTTACATGTAACTTCAAAAAAGGCTTTTACGTGATACGATGTGTGTCATACTCCTATCGTGTTTTTTATAATGGTATGTGTGTAAAAGGTTAGCAGTAATTTTGGGGATTCAATTATTTGGTAAGCTATTGTTACAGCAGAGAATTTTTTTCATAAGTAATATCTACAACATATGTTTATTTTATATGTAACGCCAATGAAACCAAAAGTAGATATGTAATTGTTATCTATCAATGAGCCCATCTTTATGTAAATGCATGGACGCCGAAACTTTATTTGGGGTGCATTTACTAGTTCTTTTTACCATACTGCAAAAATTATCTTTTTTATTTGACACTGTCTTAGTTTTTAAATGTATAATTTTTTATTTTTTCCTGAAAATGAATTTTGAATATTTAAATAACCATTTTATATTCATTCCAATAGCAACTACCGGGCTTATCTCATATTACAAGTAACTACTAAGAAGAGATGAAAATAATAACTTCTGTTATATACTAATTATTATTTAATCCTGCATATTACTCTAAATTTGGAAATAAAACCTAATATATTGAGTAAATAGAATTATTTTTATGCTAAACGCACAGTTCAAAATGAACAAAATTTATATTTTTAGTATAGTTAATTATTGGGCTGTGTATTTATTACTTACTAGCGGGCCCGGCGCGCTTTGCTGCGCATTTCAATAATTTTTTGCAAAAGTTGCCCGCGGCTTCGCACGCAATTTCCCGTTGAAAACAGTACACTATATTCACTTATTCTTTTTCTATCACATTCTAAACATTGCTGAGATAATTGATAGTCGTTCCATCGTGAGCCTCTTGGGCGTATTATGAAGGTATGTACCATATTCCTGCCTCTATCTAGCTGTTACCCACGGCTTCGCACGTAAATCTTAAGAAGTCCTTATATTACTTAGTAAATTTTTTTTTTACTATAATAAATTTTAGATTAAATTAGTTATATCTCCGATGCCACGATTGAGCTTGCTTTGTTGTCTCGATCGAGAGAATATGTACACACGGAGTTTTGAGAACCATACTTCTGTCAAAAAAAACAACTAAGGTTGATTTTATAACATTCTTTATATTTGTAGCCAACGTAAGATAGTAATTATGATATCTGCATTACTCTTCTGATCAAGCATGAGCATGGTTTATATTAAATAAATATTGCAGTTAAAGGTGAATTTTTACGTCAAATTTGAATTGTATTATCTGGATAGTAAAGTCTATGTTTAACAGTGATTGCAAAAACAGTTTAAACAAAATTTGTCGCTTACTCTATGCTTTAAAACTATAAGTGTAATATATGTTTACAAAGAACAGCTGATTAAAAATTTGAAAAGACGTTAACATATGTTTGCTGCAATGCATTTCTTATGGGTATTTCTGTAACCAGTGGGGCGGAATCCTGAATCGGGAAAGGGATGGGCATAGCTTATAAACCTTCTCCGTGGAAAAATACATATACGTAAAAATTTTCATCATGATCGGTCCAATAGTTCACGATTCCATAAAGAACAAACATACAAACATTCATTTTTATATATATATAGATAGATGTTCTATTGTAGTAGACACAGAAAAACATTCAACTAACATACATTTTGATAGTATCTGAAGTGGTATGCTAGATTAACATGGAGTTAATAAAATAGTGGTGTAATTCTCCATCGTTTATATTCGTGTTTATACTATTTTACTAAGTAACAACGAGAATACCAACTGAAAATAATTACACAAATCCTATCTTCATTAAAACCAATACAGAGTGTGGTGATTTAAAAATAATTTGAGTAAAAATATTACTTTAATTTCAAATATTAGAACCTGTTTTTGCATAATTTAAATTCAGTCCAGGAACAAAATACTAAACCCAAGAGAAATAAAGAACCATAGTTCCGGTGTTAATAAAAGCGTCCCGAAACTCGAGATAAACTTGTTAGTTTTGGACAGTGGTGATTCACGAACATAATCGGTTTTATAACCAAAGATATGTATCTTCGCGCTTCTGTTAGAATGAAGATTTTACACTTGCACTAGATATTAAATAGGAAAACGCAAAGTAAAATGAACTAACCATTGCACTTGTAATACGTTTATACCTGATACTGATTAGTCTACTCGTTCCTGATTTATTAGAAGTGTGATTTTATATGGATATATACATTACAGCCAATCTACGTTTTATGTTGTTTGCATTAGTTTTGAGTACGACTGGCTAAAAAGTGTTTTCCATATATTTCGGCTTTTGATACTAGAACGATCGATAAATACAAATTTATATTAAGGGTTTTCTTTTTAAATACAACCTTAAGTCTAACAGTGTTAAATTTGGTTTAAAACAAATTTAGATATTAAATTCAGTAGATGAATAAATTTTCTTTAGAAGATGAGTATTTATTATATTTATTTTGTGTTTAATAATTATTATACTATTTTTATTGTTCTAAATACCTGGAAAACTATGCATAACTGAAGGTGTTTTAATCGTTAAAATACCTGTTATTTGCGGTTTTACAAGGCTTAAAAATAAATTGAATCTTCAAGGTACACAATAAAGGATCCGCGTGCCGTGGTAACATCCAACCCTGAGAGATTTCCCAACAAAGCCTGTGTACTTCAACATCCGCTTCTATTCAATAGCGATTGAATCTCGAATACATAGCTTCTACCTGTCTCTATTGTGCTTTCCTCGTGTAGTGCAATGTTTTATATCGTAAGATAAATGTAAAATTCTAAATATTATTCTAAAAGTACGTATATAACATGTTGTAATAATAAAATCTTTCTTTTTACGAGATATAAATAGTTTTCTGAATAGCCTATAAAATGAAAGTAGTAAGTTTGCAATATAAAAAAGTTGTAAGTAAACTAGTAGGATTCTAGTTGTATTAAATGATACATCCCCATGTATTAGTTTATGTTTTATTCATTTCAATATTATAATTAAATGTAATAGAAAGAATATAATAATTTTTACTTTAACATAATTCATTTATCAGAGAGTCGGTGTAATGTTAAACTATGATACAGATCTGGTAATCCATAAACTGCTTGCTTGTAACGAACATTCTGCTATTTTTCGGCCAACTAACGGGGCACCGTCTGCTTATAATGTTTCATTAAATTACCAGTTAGAGAAAATATTTTAAATTTGTGCTGTACATTAAATAAGAAAACGCATCATAAAATGAACTAACTACTGTCTAATCATTTAGATAGTAAAAGATGTTGATTCTTGGTTTTGGTTTTCATTCATTACAACAAGATTTTATCTCTAGTCTTCTGATAATATACGTACTAATATGGATTTTAAAAATGACCTATCCGCTTAAATAATGTAACAAACAATGAACTTAACAGTATATCATTTAATTTTTAAGTTGCGATGCATATAAATAACGTTTTAAATGTATCTACACAATTAAAACTAATATTATAAGTATTCAAACTATCAGCAAAGCTGTAAAATACAAATAATTAAACCATTTTAATGATAATGAGGCTCCTTAAAGCCTTTCTTCGCCACAAAGTACAGTTTTTGTGGATGTTTCCATTTTGTTAAATCTAGTACACTTATATAAATAAATTACTACTGATCAGTCTGTTAAACCAACGTATAGCGTTGTTATATTGATTATAATGGCATCTTTTTGGCTCTTGGAAATGCTACAAGATTAAATAAAGTAGTCTAGATGTCTCGATTCGGTCTCAGATCCATGGATGAGTGTTATTCGAAGTGCTTAGTTGACAATGAGATTTAATCAGCCGAGAAACTAATTTCACCAGGCGATCGAGTTCAATAGAGCTTTGAGTCAACCGTCAACTTAATTTGTCTCGGTGATTCTAATGAAACAGCTGGTTCTCTGATTAGAGGTTATATAGTGAACGTGTGAATTACTATTATAGAAATTGGAACAAACCAAAAAGTTATTGTAAAATTGAAGATGATTTAGTACCTAAATTTGCATTTGCATCTAGTTATTGGTAAAACAATTTATATTTATTTTCTTACTTTTTATATTTTTGTATATTTTTATTTATATATACAGTATACAGTATACTCGTATACATATATGAAATATATATATATATTTATATTTATATTTCACTCAATCCTACTGTAATTGAGTAAAATAATTAAAAGTTTAGAGTGAGAGAGAGGGTCGTGAAGGTAAATTGCAAAAGTAAAGGATATTGATGTTATCAGTATACAGGGCACGATGAAAGCTCATGTCCTGGAGGAATAGATAAATTTTGGCACACTTGAGTGTTTCGGTATGTTTTATTCGACTCTTCATTTGTTTTTGATCCTATTGTTGTATCATGAGCTGTAGTTGTTTTCTTTAGGACTAAACTTAAACGTTCTTAGTAGTGCGCTGTTTTAATTATTGGTTTTATATGATGCAATGGATATCATGCACTAACCACTGTCAGTAGATTAAGTTTGCTTAAACTAGGTTTAATATATTACCTAGGTTATACTAGGTTTAAACTAGGTTATATTATATGGTAATATAACCAAAATATATGTATCAATTATTACAAGGTAAGAGTACGCCGCACCACATGTCGCGTAACAGGCTTCACTGAGGTTGCTCACAAAATGTTAATTTTATGGCTCATTTCGTTCTCGGGTGTGCTGCGGACAGATAGAAAGGCAGATACACATTCAGAAAAGACATTATTACATCCCCATCGGTACCATCGATATTGTGTCAGTCTTTAATGACGCTGTGGTGCACCATTATAAAACTCATTCTTACCTAAGGTATTCATGAAGTTTGATGACAAATTTAAATACCTCGGATAAAATCATTAGGGTTTATAGCAGTTTTTAAGTAATAAATGTTCCGCAGAGCTAGGGAAGCTACACCAACGCAAGAGTGCACTCGGATCAAGTCCTGTCACCGACTTTGACAATGATTTTCCACTGTATTGTTTTTTCAACCTGTGAACAAAGTTGTACCACTTTGAAATCTCATATGATTGTACCCAATTTGATCAGAACTTTATTTACTCTCTTGTTTTGCGTTGCCATCATAGCCCATAAGACCAATCAAAATATATGCGCTAACGCGCAGTCATATATTGTTGAGTAACGTGCACCACCTTCGATCCACCTTAAATATTTCTAATATTTAAATAAAGCGTCACGGTAAATTTCAAGTGTATAGATCAGGTCCCATTTGAGATATCGTGCGAACAGACAGGCACATACAGAGAGACAGAAATAAATTGTTTCCAGCTCCACGATTTGCTAATGCTCAGCCTATTATTATACTTATATTGGTTGCCTATATAAAGATTCTTAGACGCTGTATGCTATCTGTGAAACACGCCATTGTAGTGTTCAGTATTTCAAGGTTAACCAATACTGAAATGCTCTTTTCATTCGGATAGAAGCTCTGTTTTATTGTTTTCAGCGTGACATTGCAGTATATGATGGAACAGTAATAGAGATATGTCACTGACAGATAGATTCATACAGAAAGGCTTTGATCGTAGAGTCATTGAGTACAATAGCGATATTACTCTTATTTATATTCAGATTATTGGTTGCTTTAAGTACATATCAGATCCTAAATTTATAAATAATTGCATTAAAAAATATAGCTTCTACTTTTTCTTAGGACAAAAATAGTTTAATTTAAATCACGTATTACGTATAAGTAGAATAAATATTCCAAGAATATCGCTATACTTTGATCATTACTGGAATCTTTCGTTGTTTGAAGATAGTTTTATCCTAGATACTGTCCCCAAAGATTAGTATCTGTTCCCTAGGAATTCACCACATCTCATCAGCTTCATATATGGTGGTCCTCATGACATTGTATAGCCAAGGACGCTATCTATGGCTGTAAAAACTCCCTCCGTGATGTTTCATATAGTGTAGCAAAATATAAACAGAGACCAAAACCTTGTCCTATAGCAACGAAACGGTGTCACCAACACTTTATATTTGACTTGACTTACAACAACAGACAAATGTTGTTAGTCAAGTCAAAATTGTTCTTCATGACAATTGTGGGAGTTTTCAACTTATATAAATTTTTATATCCGCTTCCCAGTTTTAAATTCCTAGTTACGCTACTGCTCCATGAAGGTATCTAGATTTTAGACATCTACCATCAAATATGATTGTACGCTTATTCTCTTTAAAAGACCTTTCGTTTTTCAGTAAACTCGTTTCATTCTCATTGCAACTGTTTGTGACAAATATATACATACATAAATGCCGTTAATGGCTCTCATTATTGACGACAACCGTTCTTTAATTTATGGATTAAACAATCGAATATTTATTAAATCCAATATAACTATTTAAATAATGTAATTAATTACTTCCAAATACTCCACAACATAAGTATTCCAAATTGTTTCTGTCAATGTCTTTATGCAATGCTTAATTAAGCAATTAAATTTGTATTTATTACGACATAACGATAGTATTAACGATTCATGTTTTTTTATATATAAACATTTTGAGTGATGTCTAATGTAAATCCTGAGAGAAGGAAGGATGTTGAAATATATCGCATTTGTTTGCTTATAACTCTTAGACTTGAAATTTTGTATATATTTTTCAACGGCTCCTTTCCCTCCCTTGTTTCTCTTCTGTGATTCGGTCTTATTATGTTACTGCTTAGCTAAATAACATTTTATTTTCGTTTTTCAAATCATACTAATCACGCTTCGTAGTTCTAATATTTTGACATTTTTGGCAGAGCATTAGCAAATTCGATCACGCACCATGAACTAAATTCGGAGTTTATATGTTTCCTGTATGTGTTTGAGTTTATCCCCATTTGTGCTATTGTGCTTTAAACCTTCAATTGGGTTAAAGTAAACCTTCAAATGGTGCTTAAATGTTTCCCCTAAGAAACTCGACAACCAACTTTGACAGTAGAGGTACGTTTCAAGGTGAAAGTAATTCTTGAAGAGTTCGTCCGAATTCTTATAGTTTACATAATCAATAAAAATGTATATATTATATGATAGCACTATTTATTTATTTATATTACTTCCTAAGTAAAATAATAGATACTTTAAATGATAGACAGTAGCAATCAAAATAAAAGGTTTAAGTTTTTAATAAATTGTTACTCTTTAATACTGATCTATAAAATGATGTATATGATGTAACTGACCTAAATACGTAATGTTCAACAATAATAACCTACAATATGCTTAACAAATAACCATAATTTTACTGCAGTTATCTTGATTGTATTAAAAGTTTATTAACCTATTATAAATTATTGAAATTAAACTACTCATGAAGAACTATTTCCACTGTTGATGACGAGTAAGTTGCATAACATATTTATTCTCAAAGCGCCCTTGCCGGTATAGATCTAAAATGGGCTATCAGTGCTTTTACAGGCGTCAAGAGCAATGGAATATGACATAGAACAGCATTTACTGTCATGTTGAGTACTGTCAGTAAATAAGTCCTATATTCACAGTACGCTTGCAGATACTCCCATATCGACCTGAAGTCGGATGTACGAAAGCTACCTTGTATATCTTCGAATTACTATCAGCACTTAATATACCTCAGCATAACGTATACAGCTACAAGCAATTGACTCTGTAAGACTAATGCTCACAAAGTCTCAGAAAATTGTGAAATTTCTAATCTAGGCCAGTTAATCCTGAGAGAGTAACTATACATACACCTGCTAAAGATAAAACGTGTCTGTAACATTGACAGGATACTGACAATGAACAATGTGCAAACCGACATTCTCAGCAGCTCGGCGACAGACGCAGAGTCTGCTGTCAGTACCAATGTCGGATATGATGATGTGTCAGTTGTCATTGGCTTTCGCCTTTATTTTGGCAGAAACCTTGTTGTGTGGCAGAAATTTAAATCCTTTGTGTACTCACAGCGTAGATTTAGTTTAAGCATATTCGTAGAAGGACGATATTCATGATTATTTTTTTTTTCAAATTATAACCCTCTAGATTATTGATTTGAACAGTTCTCTTATATTTAGTTTCGCTATAATCGACATTGGTATTTTTAAGAATATGATTTGTCCTACGACCGAGTAGTTTATTACCATTTTATTTCTCGGCTAGCAGTAAAAACGTTTAGATATAACTGAATTTGTCAAGTACTTAAAAAAACTATCACCAGAAGTGTGAACTTCAGGAAACTTAATAATCTTAATATTAATAAGTTCATTAATATATTATTTCTGTTTGTTTACTTTGTCAAGGTCTATCAATTTCATATAGGTTTATTAGCGAAGGTGATATAATTTTATAAACTAACCAATAAATAATGCAGCAAGTGTTTTATCTGCTGGTCATAAACTAGAGCAAACTAAAATATTTAATTAGGTTATTACATTTTTTATTGTAATTTACAAGAATTAAAATTGTATAATTATATTTCTAAGGACGTCAAATTAAATGCAGAGCTATATTTATTACTAATTGAATTTGGGTTTTGCAATTCGTCAAATTCCAACACAGTAAAAATGTAACAGTTATATAGAATATGCTCTTAAATTAACAAAATATAACCTTAATAAGGTTTTTATTAAACGTTATTTTGTGTAATCAATCATTTCACTACAATACAATTTGTTTTTCTATAACATAAGCTTTGAAAACAGTTGTTACTATTTGTATTATATTCTTTTCCTAGAGCCTAATATAAGTAATAAAAGTATTTTTTCGGAATAAATCTACAGATAATTCTACGACGCTTTGCTGTAGAAGGAATAAAATCTGCCCGTAAATCAACGGTATTTGATAATATATCACTGTAAATTTAATCAGGAATTACATTTCTACTTGTTCTATTTAACAGAAAAATTAATGTATTTTGTATATAAGGAGTCAATAGTATTGTTGAAGTGTATAGTTATACATTTAGTAAAGTATAACCTTTGTATAACTGCTCAAAGAAATATGTATAAAAAAACTTGAGAATATTTTATTCAGTACAAAATATAGAGACCCAAATTTTTAATTGCTTGCCATAGTATGAGTTCGTAGACAATAATATGTTATTAAAGGGTGGTTTTTAGACGTTATTACTAAAGTTTGACAGTTCAAATAAATCTTTAATCGTGGTAAATTTCCACATTTCTGAATTCCTTAATTTTTCCTCTACAGCGGTTACTTAGGCCTTAATTTGTTACATTTTTGAATGCTCTCTTATAGATACTGAAAATAAAATTTTTGGTAATCAAATTGATAGTTTTATCACTCCATATGAAGCCATTTATATTTCTATGTGTTTGGGACATTATTTTGTTATTTATTATTAGACTGTGCTTCAATAAATACTAACTAACTAGTATGACTTTCTCTTC
Source organism: Homalodisca vitripennis (assembly GCF_021130785.1). Classification (NCBI taxonomy): domain Eukaryota; kingdom Metazoa; phylum Arthropoda; class Insecta; order Hemiptera; family Cicadellidae; genus Homalodisca; species Homalodisca vitripennis. The sequence continues at coordinate 104,298,326 of NC_060209.1, forward strand.
CGCCTTCGTTTTGAATATCTTGACAACACTTTTTAGATTCGGCATCTTTTTTAAAGACATTTATGACATTTTAATATATCTGCTTTATTTTTTTATAATACATTACTGATGTTTTAAAATTTTATCTGTGTTAAGAGACTTTTATAAACGTATTTGTAACTGTTATTCCAAGCTAAACAAATGAACCGTAAATTATTTAAACTAAATGCTTATCTCTATATTTGTCTTTCAAGTACCTAATGCATTAATCATTAGCAGCTTGGAATATTAACGTTAATCAAGTTTACAGGCAATTCAAAAAACAAGCATTTTATAGCTGTGCAAGATAATTTTGGATTTATGTTACACCAAATCATATTCTACTGTACAATAACATTCTTTTATAAGATAACTAATTCTTAGATAAACTTAAGTCTCCCAAAAATATATTTGTATATAACTTTAACTTGGCTCAAAAAGGATCATTAATTAATAACTCACTTACAGGGGGACCTACAGTTAAATGCGGTCACTGAACCACCATAGTTTTATTGATCTGATAATGTTATCTTATTGCTAAGGCCAGAAACCAATTCTTACGCTCATTTAGCTCCATATAATTCCATTTCATCAATTATATTTTCACGATCTACTTAGGTCAAACTATTTTTTATAAATTACGTAACATAATTGTTTATAAACACCACTTAAGCAATAAACACAGAATACAAACGACAGACTACTGAACCAAAACACAATTTCCTTACATGGCTTTGATTATTAGCCATAAGGGTGACAACAAAATCCGCATCATAGCTTCGAGAACTAATTACGATAACTATTGCAAGATGCAACAAAGCAAAGTATAATAGGAGGAAGCAGGAACAAGGGGGGGGGGTGCTGACATACCTGTTTATACTGTATTTAGTATGAGTAAAGTACTTGTAACCAAAAGATAAGTATACCTATTTTGAGTATTTTAATACAATGATTTAAAATATAACATGAAATTTAGTTTCATTCTTTGTTTTAAATTTTATAAGGGTAATATTTTAGAAATCCAGAAAAAACGAAAAGAATGTTTTTTTTACAGAGTGGTAGAATTAATCTTAAGGTGGTAATTGTCTTTGATCACTTTATAATGAAATTATTTTAAATATATTTTAACTTAAATAACTTAGTGTATTCAACACTTACACAGCAATACAACACTTTTATTTCGCTAGTATTTATAATATTTCGTTTAAAATCCACCACTAATTTTAATCATTAAATTTAAATGTTATCAACTCAAATTTCATGTTTTTTAAGTACTTTATTTTGTTCTATATTTTATCAAAGTTTTGTTACGAAACGCTTTTGTAGAATTGTTACTGCAACACAAAACGTTTACAGCTCTATGATTACAAGATTAGCCTTTTGTTTATAAAAGCCACTTGATAATTTAATTGTTTTTATTTAGGTACACATTTTTAAGATATGGTGGTAATAATTATAAGTTATTAACTATGAAAAGTAAGAAAAATAACACCATAATTTAATGATTACAACTATTATAATGTATTTACAACAACTTCTTCCATATATAATTTTACTATAAATAAATGTACTGATAATCAGAAAGATTTTCATTTTTAATTTACAACAAATAAATACAGTATTAGTTGGTTCAGAAAAGAAAATTCATAAAAGTAAATACTTTAATCCTTGAAACCAATCTGACAATTGGAAGAAAGTGGGTGTTGAAATATAACAGCTTTGTTGGGGTTATCTGATAGATTGGCATTTGTCACCTAGAAACCTTTTCCTTCCCTTCGATCAACACATCTTTTTCACACTTTATCTCTTCTCAGTTCTTTTTAACCCATGCTTCCCAACTTTCTGCACTTAATTAATTATTATTTATTGTTATACTGTATGAAAGAATAGTTATAAATATTTTTGGGCAGACATTTACCTCTTAAAATATGAATCATACTTATAACTTTTCTTATAATTGTATAATTTTCAACAATACATTTTTTAGTCCCACGATTATACCTAACACAATTTTTTCAAACAAGTCACCTCGTTTCTACCAGCAAGATACCAAAGAATCTTTTAGGCGTTGTTTTTGGCAAGCATATTAGACCGGCTGGTACTTATACTGTTAGACTTCCAAAATATATGTTGCAGAATTTAATTAGTTAGGACTTTATATTGACAAAATAAGATGAAGTACGACTTATTTATAAAGTACCCAACATTATGTAACATTTGGGTTTAACTCTTACTATAAAATCTAAAATTTTATTCCCCTGAACAAATTTAAAAAGTCATCTCTCTACATTTATAAACGTGAGAAATGCGTATTATCTAAAGCGCTGCCAAAACACAAAACCTTTTCTCCTTCCTCCTCCATTATAACCGAAATAATTCCACGTAATGCCCATGTACTCATACTAGTCTATTCATATCAATGTACTATATACTAGTGTATAGTATGAAAAGTTGGTCAATAAATAAAAATGTTTACTTCTTTGAACTACTTCCTTAAGTGGAGCGAAAAAGGGTTGAATAAAGTGCACATATTTCATAAAAAATAAATATGTACATAACTTTAAATTTTATTCCATACAAAAAGTACAGAAATATTATCCTACCATTAGTTTTAAGACTTATGTGAAAATGGATGACCGACAGCACCAATTTGCATCCTGCTTATACAGCACACATATTTCCATTTCATTTTAAGATAAGAGCTAATCTACACCTGTTTTAGTTTATATCTCCACTTTCACCGTCATATCTCCAAAATTATAATCTCATTCTTTTCCTAAAGTAGAATTATCCAGTAGTAATACTTAAAATTGACTTATACTGTTTCAGCAATATTTATAAAAGTTAATACACTGCTTATTTGCGAAGTCTTATGATTTAAAACATTTTTCTCTACTTCAAGACAAAACACATAAATATACAACTATAGGTCGGAATTCTCAATTTCTTATTCGTATTCTGGTTTTGTTATTGCTGTTGAGGCAAGTCAGTTGTTATTAGGTCGGAAGCTATATTTGTCCTTTTTACACAAATATCATCATTCACAACCCATTAAAGATAAATGTTATATTAGTTTGCCTTACAAGAATTTCACCTTGGTCTTAAAATAAAAACAGTTGTGGTTTCCTAAAATTTACAAATATTAAAAAATAGATATGAATAGATAATAAAGAGAATAGTCTGTATTATGTATATTATATTTGTGAAAAGTTCTTGAATAAAATTGAAAGAATTCTTTTTGACTAACTAAAATTCATTAAATTCTACATACATTTTCACAAGATCGCATTTATTTTCGGACTAAAAGTTTATTTCCCTAATATTATTCAAAAATTTAAAGAATTAAAATTATAAAAATGTATTTACCACTTTTAATACACCGGATATTAAACTATAATTTTCTAAAAAAAACCTTAAACACTCACACAAACAGACAAGGTAATTCCTTGGTTTTTACTTAAATGGTCTATTGTTTTTTCCTCGACCCAAAAATGTTCAAAAGACAACATACTCGTATGGTTATAACACCATATGTATTATTCAGTATACAGGTTGTATATTTTGAATTGGGTAAAACGTGTTAACAATAAACCAGATATTTTTGCTTGCCAGCAAGATGGAGTTTATAGATTTACATTTTCCTGTTAGGTTTCTCGATATAAAAATCTAATGGAGTGTACCGTTATTATAGTACATATATTAAATTTATATGGAGCTAATACTTCGTAAATCAAAACAACTTTTCGGAAATACTTGATTTATTCCGAGATTAAAGTTCACTCAAAATTTGACAAAGTTTACAAACTTTAGATTCGATTTTCTTCAAAACTTCACACAATCGAACAAATCTAATTAAGAGTCTGATCAAAAATGAATTAAAATTAAAATGAAACTAAGAATTTATACTTCTCCAAAAATGGTTTAAATTAACAAAATAAAATAAAAAGTTCTCTTCTCAAAATATTCAAAAATTCAATATAACACAAAACTTGATACTAACTTTACGACCAAAATTTAATTCACAATACTTCAAAAAATTGAATTAATTCTCAGACTCTGTAAGATGGGAAACTTTAGAAATTTTAATTACAACAGTATAAAAATAAAAGATATTAACTAAACGCTGGTACGGGACTTACTACTTTGAAGATTACCGAGGCTGATAGGGATTTAATACGCACTGAAGAAAAATTAAATACTTGAATTAAATTTACACGCGATAAAATAATTACTCTAAATCCCAAACTATAGGGTTAGAGGAAGAGCTGCCGCTTCTCAACAGAACGTGTGCACCTTCTCGTGGAAACTCCAAGACTGCGCTCCCTCTCTCCACCCAACAGGTTCGGAACGTATCACCGTAGATAACACGATCAGCTGATTGACCGGTCTCGAACCAACAAACAATGTCCACGCACCGCGTCTAGTTAACAAAGAGCCTACTTCCTACCGCGATGCAGCATAAATAATTACGACTACGGTACATATTTTTCCCTACGCCGAAGCTGAAATCACGGTAGGAACCTAAACTGTTAAAACAGTCATCCCGGACTAAGTACAATAATTTCCCTCCACATTCACACTTTTAAATAACAATCTTTTGTACTTATCACTACGTGGAGGCCGTGATGTGTAGTCCGAGGGGTGATGTGGTAGGGTTGCCCGATGTCCAGTATGGGACCCGAGGTAGCGAGGTAGTATGGGAGTCGAGGCACAGCTCCCCCAATGACCTGGCGGCCGGTGCATTTTGGCGGCCTCGTTGATCTGGTGGTTGGCTGGCTCTGATTCACTAATAGGACTGCTACCTGCTCCTCCAATCTAATAATAATTGAATGGCTGTCAGTCTTTCACGGTGTTCTTATTGTACGCCTGCGCCAGTGTCACGAATGTAAACCATTACCAGATGTTGTTAATTACAAAACAATCAATTTACAGGGATTACAATGGCACAATAATCAATTGTTTACACACAATAAACCTATATAGTGATTAAAATCAATATTACCCTGTCCTTCGACAGTTGAAGGAACAGGGAAGAAATATCACTATCAATACAACTCATTGTATACCAAAAATATTACCCTGTCCTTCTCTATTGGAAGGAACAGGGGACAACAATACCACAACATTACCAAAATTACCCTGTCCTTCGACATTTGAAGGAACAGGGAAAAAAAATCTCATGATATATCACAATACATCTGAATACATCTGTGTATTAACTTCATACACCATTAATGCCAATCATTGTCCCTGAAAATTACATGGTTTACTACAACACTCCTATCACACACTTACACTGGCATTTTATATCACGACTTCTCATCGTAACCATACAATTTGCTGAAATAAAAACGTCGTCACATCACCCTTTTATATTCCATTATTTATTTTTACTATTATTATAAACTACTGGACTCTCATACTTAACTTGTTTTATGTTTTGGGCCAAATTAATACATAAATAGATAATCAATTCTTGAGGTTAATTTAGAAATAATTATATTGCCAATTTTATTGTTTTAGACCCATCTTCTGTTCCTTTTCGACAATATAATTTTCCTTAAAATAAAACATACTGACCTCTGCCCCGGGCTAATGTTTATTGAGTTCTCAACTTTCACATTTAGTACTTCAACTTTAATTGTGAAACATGCACTTTCTTCAATGATCTTTCATCCTTTATATCCTGAACTATAAAGGTCACTTCTGTTAATTTGTATATAATCCTGTAGGGTCCACAAAGCCGGTTTGCCATTTTTGCCTGAAATTTCTCCGCTTTATTACTCAGCCAGTGTGTCTTAACGTATACAAGGCTCCCAACTTTGAATGGGTGTTCACATTCCTTATCACTATAGCCTGCCCTCTTCCTGTTAGCCGAAATAGACTTTTTTAAGTGTAACACAGTTCTTTGAAACCTATCCAAATTATCCGGCTTTGACACATCACAGTCCAATAAATCATTAATGTTCCATCTATTGGTCAATTCCAAGTTAGGCCTATTTCCGAACATAATTTCGTATGGTGAATTTTTAGTAGCTTCCGAGGTCGCACAATTTATCGCTAATTGTAATTCCGTTAATTTGGTGTCCCACTTAGTTTGATCCGAATTAAAGTAAATTTTTAACATCTGCTTTACGGTCCTCAACTGACGTTCACTTTTGTTTCCCTGTGGTACAAATGGTGTTACAAATTGATGGTTGATTCCTCGAGCGAATAAATAGTTTTTTAGTTCGACACTTCTAAAACACTGTGCATTGTCCGACACTATATTTTTGCAATATGCAAAATTTTTAAAAATTTCACTTTCCAATACCTTTATTATAGATTTACTCTTAGCGTCCTTTATTGCGCTTAAAAATACCATTTTTGAATGGTCGTCCAGTACAATCAGGATGTTATTATTTCCACTGCTAGACCTGGTTAAAGGACCAAAAATGTCTATGTACAATTTGTCCATGGGCCTAGCTGATACACCAGAAATCAGTTTGCCATGATAAACCTTGCCGGTTTTTCGCTAATGCACAAGCTTCGCACATTTTTACCTTGTCTTTTATCAGCCCGGCAAGATCCGCATGGTAAAATAAATCACATATCTTTCTGGTTGTTTTTAATATTCCATAGTGGCTCCCGATTTCCGACTCATGATAATACTTAAACACCATATCTACTAAATGTTCTGGTAGACATATCTTTGGCTTACTAGTAGGCTTACTTCTATACATCACAACTCCCTTACACAAGAAATATTTTTCACAGTTAGTACCACCTTTTATACTATTATATATTTTTCGTATTATATTGTCCTGGGTTTGGTGAACCTTAAAGTCCGTATAAGCTAGTGGAAAATTACCTACGCTATTTACAAATACATTATTTACATTTTCTTCCTTAATTGCTACTCTTATGCTATTGTCTCTTACACTATCATTTTGTATACCGTACTGGTATTCTTCAATTTCCTCCACACTTTGCATTTTATCTCTACATTCAAATAGTCTAGATAAATAGTCTGCCACCGCATTGTCTTTTGATTTTACATGTTTAATTTTAAATGGTAGGCTCAAAATTGTAGCTGCCCACCTACCTAACTTTCCTAATTTCCTAAAATTGCCTAGTACCCACGCTAGTGCACTATTGTCCGTTATTAGCGTTAAAGGCCTTACTTCTAGGTAACTGCGAAATTTGTTTATCGCGCATACCACTGCCAGTGCTTCCTTTTGGTACACAGTCAAGTTTCTTTGTTCGGATTCATTAAATTTTTTTGAATAATAAGCCACTGGTTTATTCTCACCTTATATTTCCTGCATTAAACAACTTCCTGCCGCCTTGTCACTCGCATCCGTACATAGGATAAATGGCTTATTATAATCTGGTATTATTAATACCGGTGGTGTACTTACACATTCCTTTAAGCTGTTGAAGCTCTCCTGGCACTCCTGAGTCCACTCAAATTTCCTATTCTTTTTTCTCAATTCATTTAGACATGCTGCTTTGTCTGCATAGTTTGGGATGAACTTTGCGAAATAGCTCACCGCTCCAATGAATCTACTTACGCCTTTTGCGTCCTTTGGCTCTCTCGCATCTCTAATGGCAGAAGTTCTATCCGGGTCGACTCTTATCTGGTCCTTAGAGATTATGTGACCTAAAAACTTGATCTCTTTACATGCAAAGCTCACCTTATTTGGGTTAACCGTAAGTCCATGTTTGGCCAGCCTCTCCACAACATCTCTGACATGTTCTATATGTTCTGGTAAACTTGCTAAATATTATTATGTCATCTACATAATTTAAAGCATACTGAAACTTTACACCTTGCAACACTTTATTTAATAAACGGCTCATTGTTCCGCTTCCCAAGTGTAACCCATATGGTACACGGTTGAATTCATATGATTCAAACGGCGTAACAAAACCAGTTAAATGCTTGCTTTTTTCCGTAAGTTTTAATTGGTAGAACGAATTACTCAAATCCAAGTCTGAAAAATAAGTACATCCCTGTAAGTAGTGGTATGATTCGTATACGTCTCCAATTGGATGTTCCACTCTCTTCAACTTACTATTTAATTTTGAGTAATTAATTACCATTCTAGATTTATCACTTCCCGGTTTGGTTACTAAAAATGCGGGGCTAGCATAATTTGACACGCTGGGTCTAATTATATTCTGTGCCAACATTTTATCTAAAATTTTTCTTAATTCTTGCAGTTTGGGGGGGATAGCGGATACGGCTTCAATCTCACTGGCTCGGGGTCGCTGACTTCTAGGTCAATTTCGAAGTCAATAGCTTGCCCTATTTTATCGGTAAAAACTTGAGGGAATTCGTTAATAATTTTTAAAATACCCTCCTTTGCCTTATTGCACCCTACAACAATACTCTGGTTCACATTATTTATAAGGATTGTACTATTCTGAAATAACTCGATTGTAACTTCTGGTTTAAACTTAAACCAACACATATCCTGTTTTAAATCCTCTACCATGCCAGTTTCTTTTATAAAATTTGAACCCAGAATTATTGGCCAAGATAAATTTTTCGATACTAAAAACTGAACCTTCCAAGAAAAACATGCTATCTTTATTTTTACAACACATTTACCCAGGATCGATATTTCATTGTTATCTGCCGACAAACATTTAATATCAGTATGTTCAAGCATACTGGCCAGTCCTTTCTTTAATAATGAGTCATAAATACTTTCGCTTATCAGGTTCACTCCACTTCCCGTGTCCAATAATACGTTATGGTATGTACCCTTACCAACATACACTTTTACAACTGGCAGGGTCACTGAACTTTGGCTACGTCCGGCCCCTTTCACATTCATACAGGGATTTCTCTTATTATTCTTACCCCTTGCCCTCATTTGTTCTCGACCTCTTCTATAATTATAATTATTTTTAATTTCAGTGGGACGTGACCAAATTATGTACCGCAAATTAGCTTGTTCTGTAACAAAGAGCCTACTTCCTACCGCGATTCAGCATAAATAATTACGACTACGGTACAGGAGCAAAACGCTTTTAATATTTGTAGTTAAGAATTAAGAATCCCCTCAACCAACTAACCTTTAAGAGTAAGAAAGAAAGAGAGAGAGCAGAAGGCCTCAGAGAAAGAATAAATCCAGACAAACAGCGATAAACGCTAGAGGCTTTTAAAGCGTATGGTATTCTATTAGCCTGTTCCAGGATGTAGGCTGAAGGTTAGGTTTATTTACAAAGAAGCATGTATACACAGAGTATAAGCTTCCACAGGCCATAGGATTCAGTACTTTAGATCCGTAATTAATTATTAATAAGGTTTATGACAAATTCTAATTTAACTGTTTACTAAAAGAAAGTAACTGGGTAAAATTAAACACAAAGACGTTATTTAAAAAAATTATTTGACATTTTATGACAGATTAACAATTTTTATGCTACTTGTTATTTTCTTAGTTACAATTTTATTCGATAAAAGTTTGTTTGATATTTAAATTTAAAAATAACTTAAGATATAGTGTTGAATAAGTTATAAAACAACAACAAAATCCTTCAGCTTCAGATATTGCAATATTGTTCTATTTAAATTTCCAGCAATGTGTAGATCGTTTAGCTCTAGTAACGCCATATCAAATAAATGTTTTCCTAACATATATATTCCTTTAAAATAAACTTAAAACCCCCTTTTTTAAAAACTATTAAAAGATTCATAATTGGAATAGACCGCTCTTTATTATTATTTAACGTGAATTACTTGGTATCGTTCAATGTTTGTAATGTGTATACCATATTAATATCTACTTTCTGTTGTCACCAAAATACCGAATTATTTTACAAGGTTTGGGTACGCAACACCTCTTGTCGCGTAACAAGCTTTACTAAGATTTGCATTTAAGATGCCTAGTCTATAGCTTATTTCATTCTCTAGATGTTGTGCGGACAGACAGATAGACAGGCACAAAAAATTAAATTGACACCCTCGTCGCAAGAAAGAAAAACCGATAAATTGTACTAGCCTACTGAGAAATAGGTTTCAATGACGGTTATCGAGATCCCATGGGATTTGTATTGGGATTTGTCGAGATCCCATGGGATTTGTATTGGGATTTGTCGAGATCCCATTATGAACGATTAAGTGGGATTTCACTCCACTATAATCGAACTAGAAAGCTTCATGCACAATTTCAAGTCTTTAAGCCGGTTCGTTCTCTATATATATCATGCGGACATACAGCGATTAATAATTATGGTTAACCTGACATTATGCTAAACTACGCATGACTTAAATACTATGTTTCCAGTACTGATTTGCCAAAACATGTCATTTGAATATCTTTTTGAATATGAATGACAGTTCGACTGGAAGCAACATATGCACACCTCAAGCCACATTGGCCTGTGATCGTGATCGTGCAGATGTACCCGTGGGACTCAGGAGAGGGTGTCCTACGGGAATTGCCTTCAACATCCCTATACAATATGTTACAATGTCATGTGAGAAGACTTTTTTCTCAGATTCAACTTATTACCATCCACGAATATTGACTTTTAAATACGTTTACTACATTTATTAAAACGACAGTAAATATAAATTAAATATTCATAGTGAAAGGTTCTTTATTTAAAAGTAGAGATTAAAAATTATTGATCAGATGAATGATTATTGGCTGAATAATAAAATATGTCTCTTCTTTGAAATCTCGAAAACAATTTATTAATTACTATGAAAACTACACTCTTTATTAAACCTAGAACGACATGAAAAACTAAACTAAGCAGTTTTAATTACTATACAAAGTAACTTCAATATAACGACTTTGTTCCTGAGCTCTGGCTCAACTGTGTTAAATTTTCATAAAATATTTTAGAACTATTATGATCTAGTATTTTACTATCAATAAATTCTTTAAAAATTGTTGCGATTTTAACCCTTCCTCGGAGTAAGTTCATCTCTTCTTCCGAATGCTGAAGGATATCAATTTCGAATGAATACTTCAGGTTTTCTGCGATCCAGCAAGCAATATATTATAATCAGTTATTTTATTTCGTTACAAGAGTTAATTGCAGTTACATTACAGTATATCAAGGGGTAACACTTTTTACGGACATGTTTCACATGACATGTAAAATTGACAATATATAAACAAAATTTTCCAAAATTCTATTATCACACTGCTCCCTTAGACAATACAACATCAAAAGATAAGATTAAAATCAATTTTGTTTTTCTACATTAACAAATAGGTGGAATATTATTTTGCGTTACCGAAGCATATTCTCAAGTTCCATCAATGCAAAAAAGCACACTAAATATTTTAAAAGTTTGCGTGACATTTCCTAGTCTAGTAATAATGCTTTCATAAGGAATTGTAACTCTAATTTATAATTTATTTTGGTGGTTAAATCAGATGTTTAAAAATGTAATTCTCAAAATAAATAACGGAATTTTAATTATTTATACAGGGAAAGAGATTTTATATAGAGATAAAACTGTATACATAGGGAAAGAAAATATTTGGGAGCTATGAGGGAAACAATGATTGGCAAATCTAAGCTGAATTGCTAAGTAGGCCATTACGATATAGAGTAATGTAAATAATGTTTTTTTTTTATTTAGTATATGTTTTATCAAACATAAAATTACTTTTGGCTAATTATTTAACAACGGGCAAAGGCTAACTTGCCCTCATAAATATTTTGCAATAAGTACACGTAGGTTTAATTCATATAAAGAGTAAAATTTTCCTGAAATAAAAGAACAAATTGACATAAGGCCAATATAAATAAATATAAGATGTTCCGTCAAAACAAATAACGGAATCTCAAATGTTTATACAGGGAAAGAGATTATTACATTGGGAAAGTAATGTATAGGAGAGTGAAAATAACTTGACAGCTACGAGTAAAATGACTCGCATATCACAACTGTATTGGAATAGCAGCCCATTGCCATACAGAGAGATGAATACAACTTTTTATGTATCTGGTATATGTTTTTATCAAACTTAAAATTACTATTACTACGGTATGAATAATTTAATAATGTGCAAAGACTTTATTGCCCTCATAAAGAATTTTCTGCAAGTAAATGTACTTTAAATTCATCTAAAGTGTAAAGTTGTCCTAAAATAAAGTAACATCTTTTAGGAATTTAAGTTTACAGTTTACTACTGGCATATATTATTGTAAATATTCTGGTCGTATATGTAAGGTAATAAGGTCAAGAGCATACATAAGTTACTAACATATTCAGGTAGGCTATTATTGAAGAGATAAAATTCAGCTTGTAAAGGCAATACCGAATAGCTTCAAAATTGATGTTTCAGCAATACAATCTTCAACATAGTATACTGCACAATAAACAAACGTGAATAATTCCTTCTACACGATATCTTGCTAAACATAAAAGGATTGGTTTATTGCTTTAACATTAAGAATTACAACAAGCATTGCTCTGAAACTGTCATAACATGAAGTGTAATGACCAAATAATGCAATAACGCACACAGCTCATTTTTACGTAAACAACCTATATTATGGTGTATGTGTTCAATAAAACCCAAACCTATTAACTTACCTTCACAAGAAACTGTACGATAACTCTACGAGTAAATTATAAGGTCATGTTCGTTGTTGAAGATAAATTGGCAGAAGAGATCGAAGTTGCAAAATGAAATCCGTTTTTACATCAGTACTTTTGGAGGATGGGTTTTAAACAAAATTGACATGAAAGATCTATTCAATTAAAGAGGATTGAGCTCATTTTCATATAAATATTACGAAAAACTACACAGTAGGTTCAAGGTTTCATGAAATCGATCTATAATGAATTCAGAGTTGAGGTAACCTAAAAAAATAACCAATACGCAGTGTTTTAACACTTAAATGATTAAACTGTCATCAAAAAATTGGAAAATTCACTTTTATTTTATGTCAGTGAGTTATTTAAAAAGATAATAATGTTCAATCGCTTTAAATGGATTTTGTAAATTTAATTTAATATTAGTGACAAAACATATAAATAACTCCTCATGTGTATTGCATACAACTCAAAGAGCTAAACTTTCTAATATTTAAGCTTAAAATTTAATTTTTTGGAATGTTACTAAAATAGATAATGGTAATGTCTATAGTAAATCTTCACGAATTAACGAGCTATAAATATTGTTGGTACAGATCTTAGAAAAAAGTGGTTCGGTGGATATTTTTAAGTTATTCGAAAAGATAAATTGAATTGAAAAAATTGTATGAATTTATACAAGAAATAAACTAGCATACATTCGGTACAGGATTTACTGTGCACTTCGTAAAGAATTAATAACTACATTAAATCAACATTTAAAGTCCAGTGTAGGTGTAGATAAGTAAAATGTAATTTAAATTGTATTCTTATCATATTATAAGTCCCTTTACTACTCGTTAGTTATATTTTACAGTTTATATAATAATACTGAATTTTAAATATATTTGCTTCACATTCTAAAAGTTATTAATTTATTATTAGGTTTACTCAAAAACAAACAAAGTGTTGCACGAAATTGTTTGTTGTTTCCCTCTCGCTACCACTAACAATATTGGGAAAGTAAATTGGATTTATTTCTGTCAAATGAAATATGTATCTGAGAGACTTGTTTTACGAAACAATATGTTTTACTCCAATTAGTTGTGTTTGCCTTTGTAGAATTATCTGTATACAAACCTTGAAAACATACGAACACATAGTAGTAATTCCTAATTGTTGTAGTAACTCGACCAAGGTATTTCACCCATCTTTTCAGGGGTTATTAAGTTTTAAAAAGACGCTCTCTTAAATACTAAGGCAGAAAACACAACTTGTTTGCATGTTTTGTAGTTTCCTTTAAAAAATAAAAATTAGTGTAAAATTTAATACCATTAAAATGTTATATTACAATAAAAAATGTGTTTTAATAATTATTACAGAATTGCCCAAGTAAATGGGAGTAACAACAATCTCGCCTCATTCAAAACAATAAATCAAAATGTCAGGTTAGATAATCATGAATCCCAGTCAGCAGCTTAAGGAGGTTGTTAGTAGCTTTAGGTGGCGAAGAAGCTTCAACACTCGGGCATAGGCTATTCATTGGAACGAGATAAACAAACGTAAACGAGAAATCGTTGTTATCCGCTGTTTGTGATTATGAACTGGAATGAGTAAACCAAAAGTACATATTTTTTAAGGAACTTCTGAAAATAGGAAGGAACTACAGAAAAGCTGTGTAGACCTAAAATATTGCTTATAAAAATTAATTAGTAATATAAAAGTATACAGAAAGTAATACGTCTATAGTTTATTTGTAACGATCATCATCACTTTGTGCTACCAACAGAAGATTCCAGAAGTATGTCTGATGCTCTGATCAAGTAAAACAATCACACTAAATGAGATGTCATACATGCAAAATGCCCTTCCATGATATCCGATGGTGGTGTGCAAGGGCGGCGCTAGGCTGCGTCCCACTCGTGGCATCATTTACTGAAGGCCTCCAGAGATATATTAAAGTATACTCTATAAAAATGGAGATCACTTTACAGTCATATATATATTATTGTATTCATCATATATTCTTTTGCCGCTTGAGTCACTTTTCTACAATGTTTTGTAGTTTTGGAACAATTTTGAATTCCTCATTTACGGTTGTTTTTTTTATAATTTATAAGAAAAATATTTGTATGATGTTTTTTGAGGACAACCTACACTAAGATGATAATTTAAACAATTTTAAACAGGTTTAAACTGCTGCTCTATTGCCTGAAATTATTTCAGACAATGTCAATTTTCTTTGAAAAGAGAAGCGTTGAGGAGAGCAATATTAGTTGTCCGTGTGTCCATTATTCTTTTAGTAATTTTGGATTTTTTATCCACAAATAATAGCCTCTTGGCCATAGTAAACGGAAATGGCTGTGTTGATCACATGCACTACGACACTTGGAGGGTTATAAATTTTTGTCTGTGATGTCGTCAGGTGCGTTAGTGTTTTGAATGACAATTCCAGACCAAACGACCCCAACGAGTTGACTAATCGTTTTGTGGTGGGTGTCCAATACATCGATTTTAAAATTCCCCATTAGGTTTATGATTGATCAGATCAGTCGATACAGCTTCGAATTTGGAAAAAAAAGTTTCTTCATTTTCGCTGGGTGACCTGTAAATTCCATTGACGATTAATTTTTATTTGTTTTATTGAAATTTGATCCCGAATGCTTCAAAACCCAAAAATCAAAATCAAACTTGCAGTGTAATTTCAGTGGGGCGGAGCGTATTCAGGATGCCCTAGATGCTTCCCTCCTTTAACTGTTAGAAAATACAATACAGCTCTGCACAAAATATACTATTCTAGATAAAACAATATCATGAAAGGCAATTTAACCTTTTTAATTTTTTTAGTTTAAAAACTAAAATATATGTACTCGTATATTAATTTAGTAGTACTAACCTTGCGTAAGTTTCTTCATCTGACCTAAAACCGAACGAAACTCGGATCACTTCAGCTTGTGACACTGCATTGTGGGCGAGCTCGTGCGTCGTATCTTGATACATGATCACAAATATTACAAAATGTTTAAAACCAAAATTATACATAAATTACTTCAATACTGACATTATACATTATATGGTTGATTGATATAACTTGCATGACTTAGGTATTCTATTATTACTAGAATCCAATTCAGAAGTATTCCAAGAGGTGACTGTATTTAATATGGTTATAGATAGTACAGATTATCCCAATACTCCTAACTAACTTTTTAATTTATTGTTCCTGGGCCAAAGCCAAACCAAAATAGGACATTAAAAATCTCTAAAACTCAATAATCTACCAAACATCCCCCATTTTGTAATTTTATTTTATCTATCTTTAATTAAGGAAAAGCATGTTTTAATAAGTTGAAATTTTCTATATCGCTTTGTAACCCAAAGGGCTGCAATCAAACTGGCAACGAAAATACTGAATATCGTTTATTTAATACTGGACTGAAACTGTTCAGCAGAAAGAATTGCTATTTTAATCCAGAACAATTTATACTCTGTTCTAATACAAAACTTTATGTATTAAATTACTATGTATTAATTTAAGCTGATTAAAGCAGCTAAAATTATAAAAGCTTGTTTTTGTGGCTCACAAACCGTGCTGTGTCATATATTGACAGTTGATATTATTTAGTACACCAATTTTAAAAATGGAAATATCTTCGTTATTTGTTATCTAATTTTTTTTTATCTTAGTCCATTTTATTGGATTTTTAATTGAATTCTGTAACTAAAATGTAATATCTCTGACTTTTTATCGTATATCGTTTTTTCAGATATTTATTTATGTAAAGAATTTAAGAGGTCGCCATTTTGAAAATCAAAGTTGTAAAAAATTATAATTTTTACGGCAACTGGACCTTTAGGTTAAAAATTTATCTACCACGTTTCAACTTATTACAACATGCCGTTCTCAAAATTATATACGTAAAACTTACAAAAATAGCCATATAAGATATTTGGGTCATTATTAAGTTTTTGACATTTTACCATCAAATTTTTGTTTGTTTAGATCCAGGAATAACACCTGTAAAGGTTGCCAGAGAGTTCTGGAACACCCTGAATATATTCGTAAGTTCACATTATACACTAAATATTAGATAGGGGTGTAGTTCAATCCACT
Source organism: Homalodisca vitripennis (assembly GCF_021130785.1). Classification (NCBI taxonomy): domain Eukaryota; kingdom Metazoa; phylum Arthropoda; class Insecta; order Hemiptera; family Cicadellidae; genus Homalodisca; species Homalodisca vitripennis. The sequence goes on from NC_060209.1 coordinate 104,314,996, forward strand.
TTTGGGATTGTGAGGAGTACATTTAATAGTTGATGAAGCTGTTTTGATTCTGTAGAGTTCTGTGATGTAAAATCTGTTCATCTATTTCTAAATGTTTTAAACACATTTTTCAAACATCCTGCATGTTTAAAAATACATAAAATTTAAAAGCTACTAATGCAAAAGGATATAAAAAGGTGTAATCATTTGCTAAACTAGTATATTCCACCTCATATACAGTAACTCAATCAAAGAGTAGCGAAATAAATAAATATTTATACGAAATAAATAGTTCGGAAACTAATTTCATTCTATTTAATTAAGTTAGTGGATCTATTGAGATAGTACTATTGGATCTACAAACTGTTGAGCATGAGATAGAAACCAATAAAAGTACATATAACGAAGGCATTCTAACTTTGTACCAAAAAAAAAAATATGTAGTATTAATAAATCTCTCTAGTAACTATCATATTTTTGTTTGACAGAAATATTACATTACACAAATTATATTCGTTCTTTATTGTAGTATCACTAGATAAAGGAATACGACATTTTCCAATATATAATTTTTTATTTTGTGCAAGGCCTTTCTGAATCAAAGATTCCATCATCAGGCACTTCACAAATTATCAAATGTTTACATTTTTGTAATAATAATTAATTTTATAATAACATATGGTAAACAATTTGGATGTATGGTTAGCCAGTATCAAATATTTAATCAGAATTTAATTTTAATTTTTTTATAAATTGAGATGAGAGTAAAACTGAATTTTGAATTGGTCCGTCTTCATTATTGATAATTTTTTCTTGATTTATGGTAATGTAAAAATGTTTCCCAAGCATTTAAGTGTATTGTGTTTGTAACTTCTTTTAATAATCGTAAATATTTATTAGAGATTGTGTGTCCAGATTCAATACAGTGATTCGCCACAGCAGATTTTTCATTTCTTCCATATTTTATGTGTGCAAAGTGTTCTTTGAATCGTGTTTTAATGTTCCTTTTAGTTTGGCCAATGTACAATTTATCACAGTCGTTGCATTTATCTAGTGATACTACAACAAATAGTTATTCCAATGCTCCAAGATTCTATATTCGTTCTTGTAAAAAGGTCACTGTTATCATGAAGTAAGAATTGGAGAGAGAAAGATAAGATTCTTTTCCTTCGAAGTACCTTTGTTTATTGTCTCACTTTAACTTTGCTTATTGTCCTTGAGATATTCTTCGATATTCGTCGTGAAAACTGTTACTTTCTCTAATTTTTTCTGGTAGAATGTGAAAGCGTATTTTGAAGTAGCCTTTTTGTTATTTCCAGTAAGCCAATTCTTTTTATTATATTATAATCTGATTCATATTTCTAATTGATTAGATTTAGTCACAACGACAAGGACATCTCATGTCAGAATTTGAATTCGAAGTTTCACATTACTTAATTATTCCAGTTGTTATTTATTTTGTGGTATTTATATACAGTCTTACTGCGCTTCTTATAAGCAGGCTCCTTGAATAGTGGTAACTGTTAACATCAAATTAATTATCCGAATTATAAGTAACTTTTTATCATTACTTGAATGCTGTGTATTTAGCAAAGTGTATTTAGGTTAAAAGTTTCAAAATACTTTCTTCTGGTATTTTTTCTCTACAAATGTTGATAGCTGCTATTTTCAATCCTATCGATAATAAAGGTCAATAAAACCTATAAGTTAGAAGCACACCTTTTTTTGTTTAGTACTTTTTTGTCGCTCTATATCCTAATTTGTTACCAAAAATAAATCGGATAAATTTTCAACACGCTCGGACATTGTATCAAGTATTATGAAAGTGCCAGGAAACTTTCAAATATGTCTGTTTTTTGTGCTATGAATACAATTAGGTAACTCTTTGACTATGGAGCAGACATTATATCAAGTTGCTGTTTGTTGCTGTCAATCAGTTCGCTTCACTTTGAAACAATAAACCCACTACAAAGCGTGGTAACAACTAGGCCACTGCTTAATCTGAGTACAAAGCAAACCTTGTTTACTGTTTAAACTTTTATTACAACAACCAAAGAACATGACTGCCATGCCATATTTTTAATGGTAACCTGTCATCATACAAACATATTAATATTTCATAGAGCAGAACTATGATCAACCAGACATTCTCATATTCCATCAGATATACCATCATCAAACAGGCGCACTAATATCCTTTGAAGTAGATCAATGGCAAGCCAGATATACCCTAATGATTTTAGTTATACATATTGTTCATTTGATATAACTATCATTTAATATCCATAGTCGTGCTTTATAGGGCAGACCTGTCACTAAACAAATATAGCCATGCATGTTTTTTCACTTGTAATCAGCAGACCCCTTCTGTTTTTGACATGCAGCATCGAACCTCACATTCCTCATACTTCTAAGACCTTTGTAATACTCCTTGTAGCTTTTTGCTTGCATGCTTCCTTGTACTTCGACACTTCCTTCGACATCGGGCAATTCTTCCAACTACACAATAATTGTATTTTCCTCTTGCGCCCTAATTTTCTGCGGACATTTGTGTACTTATCTTTTCATTATAACAAACTGCCTGCACGTAAGAGCTGTCAACAAACAGATATAACACTGATGTTGCATAGCGCACATTTTGTATAAAACAGATGTTATCTCATAGGCCAGATCTTCAATTGAAGATTGAACCTCTTATTCTAAATAACAGGCATACATAAATAAATATATTTATATATGCTTGTTATTCAGATATATTCTGTCTAATAAGACAGAACGTATTTTTAATCACGCAGATAATAATGCCACAGAGCACAGGATATAAACACCCTCATTGTATCCTTATTGAATAGACACTCTCTGTTCTATCAGTGGCTTGTAAAGTTCTCCTTACCTAAGTCTAGAATATACATTATATAATAAAAATTGGACGCAATATCCTTTAGTAATCATCGTTGAGAATGTAATATGGCTTGTTTACGCAAATTTTTGCACGAAAATTATAATTATACATTAATTCATTTTGCTTTAAATATAATAAATGAATCTCCAAAGCCAGTGGAAAATATTTTAATACGTATTTTAATAGAATTAGATCACAGCTTCTAGACAGTCATATCCGGCTGTGTAACCTAGAAACATAGATTAAATTTGTTTTTATGTGTTTTTTTTTTCGAATAAAAATCGATGAATTTATATGATTTCATATTAACTATGACTTTTTTACACTTATATTGCGTTTCTTATGAAATGTGTTGCTCCAACATATTGAGGCTAAAATCTATCAACTATTAGTATAAAAATAACCAGTTAATACCCAGTTAGAAGTTTATATTTCACTGCATACGCGTTTTGAAACTTCATATTTTATACATCGAGCTATGAGTCAGTGTTGGACAGACACTAATGAAGTCCAACCCACCTTTGTGTAGGGACCTCAACGTAATTACCTTGTAACGAACATGTGAGTAACGAGCTAATTACAGTCCGCTGTTATCACTAATACTGTAAGAGCTCATTTGTCAAATTTGGCAATTAATTCATAATCATTTATACTCTCTCTGAACCTGTAATCACCGTGTAAGGTTTTGTAGGGTTGGTTTAGTTTAAGATTAAGGTTGTGACATATTTTGAGCAAGGGTTGCTGTGAGAGGATTTAATAATAGGTTAGATTGGCAGTACAAATACCCTCAAATGAACCAACACATTTATTTGTGACAACATTTCATTAAATTGATTAATTGATTGCGTCAATCGACATATTAAGCACAAAACTTAATGTCTTAATACTTTGAAGACATATTTAATATTAAATTATTCATTACAATTCATTTTGAATTTAATTCATTATAACATTTACTAGTAATTTTGTAGTGTTGCAATAATAATGAGTTCATGGACTAACATGAGAAACTTTCTTTAAAATAGCTAAACATTTACATGAATTTATATATTTTCGAAATTGTGAACATTTAAATAGATATGGAATTGAAAATGATTAATGAACCCTAAAATATACTAAGTTCTTAAAATTACTTACATTTTATTTCACATCACACTTATTACGCCTAGAGATATTTTTCCGCACACGAACACAAACAATCCCGAACTTCACTTTTCGAATTCCCGGCCTCCACTTCCTCCTCTCCTCCTTCTTCTTCAGTTTTGATGTTCTTCTCCCGCCAGCTCATTGACCACGCCTCTGCCAAATCTCTCCATCATAATTGGTGAGTAACAATTTTCCATATCAGCATGGCTGTCCCTTACATTGTCGCACGGTTTTTACAAATAAGCATTTCCTGTTTGTTCACCATCGGCGTCTGGGCGGATGTGCGTATCTACTTACATCCGGAGGATGTTTGTCTCGAATTGCAATACGAGACTTCCTTTCCAGCAACTATCTGTACATCTATTCTATGAATTTTATATTACTAATAATTACATGAGTCTTACAACCGAAATGGGCCTACAGTAGAACAATGCAGTAATTTTCATCTAATGTTAAGTAGTTTGTTATTAAAGTTCGTTCTAAAAGAATTACGAAATATTATTAATAAATGAGAGTAATCTACGAGTTTATTTAACTTAATTTGTTTCCGCATCAGTACTATAAAATTATTCAATTATATTATTTCAGTGTTTCTTACTATGATTTGAAAGGCGAACTTCTACACACAATTGTATTAAGTTCATGTGGTTTATATACGTTCATGAACATTCTAAGTTCTTAAAAAACAGAAACTACATTACTTTCATAATTTCCTACTACTTTTTTTCAGCCACTCGTCATTCCTTGTAATCTTAATATTGCATTTTCTTCATTTAGTTGATAGTTATAGCCATTGCGTGTAGACTTGCTACTTTCTCTATATGAATATATTTGCTAGCTTTTGTAAACTCGTCACGCTAACTTTTATGCATTTAATATATTCCCATCATTTATGCCAATGGCTAATTGTTAAAGTGGAGAACATGCCGTAACCTTTTGTTAGCTGATGAATTCGACATGCCACTTGTATGCATTCAATATATTTCCTTACACTTATGTCAATGACTCATTGTTAAAGTAATGATTAAGAGCCATTGGCATAAGTGTAAGGGAGTATATTGACATTGCATAAAAGTGGCGTGTCGAACTCTTCAGGTAGCAAATTTTAGTCTATTCTCCTCTTTAATAAAGAGTAATTGGCACATGAAGAATGAAATATATTAAATACATACAAGTGGTTTGTCAAATTTACATGAGCTAGCAATTGTATTACAAAATATATCTTCTTTAACAATGATTAGCATAAGTGTAATATCGACACGCCAATTGAATGCATTTAATATATTCCCTTACTCTTATAACCATGAAGCATTATTAAAGTGGAGATATTATGCTACAAAATTGCTAACTGTTGTAAACTTGACACGCCACTTGTAAGCAATTAGCGTAAGTCCTTACTCTTATATCAATGAATCTTTGTCATTTTGGGCATAGTAAACTATAGAATTTAGGGATTGGTTGAATACCAAAGCTCTTATATTTTCCAGATATTAAGATTTGACAGTACTTGAAAGTATTATGTCATCTATCGTAACTTTTAAGATGTATTGCTATTTCATTCATTATCATGTTATTTGTGTGGTTAGGATGACAAGTAGGATGCATCTGTTATGAAAATCTGCAATACAATTATTGGGAATGAAGTAATAATTATATTAATACTTTTTAACTTTCGTTTTACCTATTATTTATTTTGTAAATCCTGTAAAAATAATTATATATTTATGTTCATGAATTATACTTAAAACTTCTATTTCTTTTGACATTGCTATATTGACACGATATTAATACTTTAAATACAATTTTGCAAGTATACTCATAAGATAGTAGTAAGTATATTTAGTTTTTCCCCTCAAATAGTTACTAGCTAAAGGGGATAACAGAAAAACTGTTGGCATATCGTTTCATTTATATAAAAAAGTATACATTTATTATTATTATTATATTCATTATTCTGCAACATATTAAATAATTGTACTTCAAACCTTTCGAAGCACGTGTCATATTATTGATGTATTTTATTATTTTTTATTTATTTCTTCGTGACCATTTGCAGATCTACCAAAGCTTCTCTTAGCAATTAACAAACATTCGGTTTCAAAATTGTTTTTATGTTCTTATTTATTTATTGTGAATAAAAATAAACTAGTCTTGTATTTAGTAGAAGAAAGTAATCAGTCTTTTATTTGATGGAACAAAGAATAAACCAGTCTTTTACTTTATATAGTACAATCGACATCCTAAACAGTGACCGATATCTTGAGAGGCTTGAGTTGTTCTGAAACACTATATTTCCGCACACTTTAGTTATACTGGAGTGTTACAGGATACGTAATAGCAGACTAGGAACACGATTTCAGCCCCTTATGGATTTTAATGTTTTTAATACCTTAGAAATACAAGTATATACAGTAAGTAAACGTACGCAAAATGCATAAAATTTAACTAAGTATTTGGAAGTTATTATAAAACATACATTATTTTCAGTTCAGACATTTTAGTTAAAGTTTTCAAAAACAAAACAGCGCATTGTATTTTAAGAATTAATTGTAATGTTTTCCAAAAAAACTTTTTTTATTCATTTAAACATTACAAAAAAAAACCATACAAGACATTTAGAGATATAGTTTCAAGCGCTCTGCAAACATTATCAAATAAAGAAGTACGCGATGAAGGTTATAGACCCATATGCTCATATTTCAATTAAACTTCTTGGCAGTTAATGTACAAGATAAATTGGCTGCAGTGTCAGCTGAATATTATATTGGAGTCGTCTATCACATGAATGTGATGGTGAATTAGACTCATAAATGAACAATGCTTGCTTCATCTATCGACTGTATCACTCATGATGAGGTACTTGTTTCTTGTTATCCTAATACTTGGTAAGTAAAATATTTTATTAGTTAAGTTGCATATTTTACTACACAAACCTTTGATGTCTACTTCCTACGCAGAAAAAAACTTGGTTTAAACCAGTATTCTTTATTTGAATACAAAAGATTTTTATAGATGTTATCAGCACACAAATACACAAGACGCTCATTTTTCCTGCAACAGAAAGAGTTACCACATTGCAAACAATACACTATTAATAGATAATACAAAATTATAAAATGAGCTGTACTTGTTGTCCATCAGTATTTTATGCAATGAACTTTACTGCTAAATTACTGTTAACCAATATATGTACGATTGGCCCATATTACTGTAAATCTCATTCTTTCGTTTAAGTAATTGGCTAAACGTTAGCGAAGCCTATCACTTGTGAGGCTGGCAAAATTTCATTTATGTCTGTCTTTCTGCCCGATGTTAAGAACAAACTGACATATAGGCTCGAAATGTTGCTTGAAAATATAAATTACGTTAGATGATGGTACGTGGCACTCCATGGGATTTGGCTGAGCGTTAGCGAACATTGATACATCGTTCTTATGCGTAACCATGATAGCAACGAGAAACTTAAAAATTATTAATTGTATAATTGAATACTGTAATATGATTTTATCATATCACACGTAGGCAAACTATTCGCAAGATTTCTCGGAAAAAATTGTATTTATAAACTTCTACATTTCTACATAGACATGAATGAGTTGAACATCATGTATGGAGTTGGCTGAGCGTCATTGAAGCCAGTAGGCTGGCATAATTTCTCTATTTTCTGCTGGGAGGGGGGGTGTAGAATGTATTTTCTGTATGATTGCTTCTCGTGTCTATTTGCAACACATATCAAGAATGAAATTAGTTATACGTGCTTAACATTCTGCTTGCAACCTCTTCGAAGTCTATTACGCGGCAACACGTGGTTTGGAGCACTTCTACCTTATCTCGTAGTATATGTATAGTTTTTAATCTAAAGGATATATTATTAAGATTTAATCTTCAAAATGCTTGCTATTCATCTAGAATTTAAATTAAGGTAAATATAGGTTATTTCTGACAAATAGACATGATTCAACCAAAAGTTACAAAATGGCTTCATTACGATGTGTTTTCTGCACTTAATATCTGGTTTTTATTTTTAAAATGTCTCCTAACATCACTGAGCTCACTCATAGTCATTTTTAGAGTGATTGACTGTTCCGTCTACATCAATATTATCTCTGTAATCAATTGACACTAACATTTGTATCCGGATTGGCCTTATATGGCTTGTACACACTCATAACTTTTGACCTTTAGGTGGCTTTCCTTCCCTGAAAGGAAGTCCGGGACTATTTTCACGTGTCAGAGAGTGGCTAGAGACAAGAAGAGCCTGTAGCTGTGACTGCCCCGTTTATTTTGACACAGTTTGTGGGTTTGACCATGACAATGGGTACGTGCTGGCTGACAACATGTGCCTCATGCTGAGACACAATCAATGTCACAAGACAAGTAAGTTTTAGGGGAGTCATTAGCTGTCTATTTTTTTAATTCCGCACAGGTAACCATCATAATTCTTGATAACAACTATTTCTGACCACTGTTCAAAGATCCAACAATGTTTATTATTAAGTACAGCTAACAAAATGTATATTTTATATATCACAAAGATGTATATAAATTATTTACAATTTAATATGTTCTAAATCTTCTATTTAACATTTATCTCTTAGAAATATTAGACATGTACTATTACTACTACACATATTGATCATAGAACAATACGGATAAAAGGCACACTTATTTTTTTTAATGTCTTAAATTAATTTCTTATAACTCATATACAATAACGCGGCAAAAATATAAATAAAACTATGTCAAAATATTTTCAAACATTCTGCCACGACAAAGTATGTAATTTTGTCTAACTATAAATCTTATACTTTAGATTAATTTTAATTATGATTCAATTATTGTAAAATAGCAATGAAGATATATTTATGATTTTTTCAGATTACGTGAGAGTGGATGATTCAATTTGTGAAGATTTGCTCAACGTTACTCAACACTTTGTACCACCTTTACTGATAGTTACCAAAAGTATTCTGTAGTTCTATAGTAATAATATTATGTTTTCAATGAAAAATGCTTTGTTTCTTTATTCAATTTCCTAATCCATGAACTAATAGGTTTGAACTAAATTTATGTGGTTGATCTACAAACACCAACATTTTTTTTATTAGCACTATTTAATTTGCTTACGCATAGAACATAGCCAATGTTGTGGTAAAAATCCATTCAATGGAAAGTTTGATAAAAAAATTAAACCTAACCAAATCTCTTGCCACATAGTGATAGTAACCGCACAGTTTTAGACACATTTAGTAACCAATTAGAAATACGAGTACGTTTCAATTTATGCCACCGGTTCATGTTACATTGGCATTCATAAAGAAAGCATACGGGAAGTTTTACTATCGATTCCTTACGTTCCAGGATATAGGATTATAAAATTAAACCGTTATAATTGAATATGTTTACATACATAATTTTGGAATAATTTTGTAACTAAATCAAGTCAACGTCTTAACAACGAAATGTATATCCTTGCTAGCTGTTACCCACTTCATCTCACGTAAATATCAAAGACAAAGTTCTTAGTCTTCTTAGTAAAAGCAAAATATGATGTAACCTTATGAAATCTTTCAAACTCAAGTGGGCATACTTTAGGCATATTATTTTAGTGTTCGTGAGTAAGGGGGTTCAGAGTTTAAGAACTAATTATTATATCAGGTTATGCCCCATATGAGCACAAATTAATTGTATTTCCGACTAATTTGGAAATCTACTTCCATTAAAAAGCATTTTCTTCCAGCCCTTGTCATACACTTCTGTTCTAATATATTTCAAGTGCCATAGTTGAATTTGTCCTGTAGTCACTACAAAAACAATGTATTGATACACGTAGGACAGATAAGCTTTCTTCGGTCAAAAGTGTCTTTTTCCAACAGTTTAAATCCACTTGCTTTGCCGTTTAAAGTTGAATTTGTCATATTGCCTCGAACAAGAAAAATATACATATTTAGTTCTCAGAAACCTAACCCGGTCAAAAAGAGTCGACTTCCGGTTTAATACAATTCCAGTGCCATAGTTGAGATTGCCTTTTACCGATGAAGAGCAAAAAAGCATTAAAAACGAGAGTTGAAAGACATTTCCGTTATAATGGAAATGTCCCCTGGAGGGATATTTTTGGGTATATAAAAATAGAACATTTCATATAAGTATAGACCAAGAAATTACCCTGTTTGTTTGGTTTGTTCTTAGAAAACCACAATAACAATAGTGAAATTTCCTGTGCTTTTTGTATTATAAAGAGCAATTTTTTTGTGTAAAGCCACATTATTTTCCATTAGTTTGAAATGAATGATGTTTAAATAATTTCAAAAACTCTAATATTACATCCGACATAACTCAATACATGAAATCTAAGAATAAAATACAATTTTTTTAATTTTTCTATTTACAACTTCTGAACAGTTTTGAAGAAATTTACTTTTAGTAATAATATAAAAACGTGATCTTATGAACATTTGTGTAGATTTTAATAAATTTTAATTAGTAAGAGAACATTTTAAAATTTTATTCAACAACTCCTAATAAATAAATACAAATTTTTCTCTTTATTATCTCTAGTCAACTTAGTCAAGGTAAGGTTATTTTTAGCAGACAGCTGATTAATATTAAATTTATCATTAATGGCTAGAGAATGATAATATTTGTGTAAACAATACACATATAGCTTTGCGACCTCGTTACAACTGCAATAAAAAATTCAAAATACAAATAATAAAATGAGCATTCCGGCCCAAAATTGTATAGTTTTGTGTTTGTCTTAACATTTTTGCAAATATGTGATGTATATACTCTTATAAAAACTGTTCAAATACAATGTTCGTTTTCCCCCCCCCCCCCACCCCCCCCCCCCCCCACCCCCCCCCCCCCCCACCCCCCCCCCCCCCCACCCCCCCCCCCCCCCACCCCCCCCCCCCCCCACCCCCACGCTGCTCTATGTCTCTGTTTAGCAACCAACGACAAATTTGTACTCTAGGAGCATAATCAGTTCCTTTCAGACCTTGAACAGGTGTACAATGGTATGGATGGAACTTATTCTTATGCAAAAATGTCCAAAACCTTCCATTGGGATACGCATACGTCTCTAGCAAGTTGTTTCTACTAATAATAATAATAATAATATTTTATTGCCATACAAAATTTTTACATTCATTCATCGACAAAGTCAAAGTACAGCCAGTAGCTAAGTCAAACTTAGTTTACTAATCAAAATGTTAGTGTATATAAACTAATTTACCATAAACTATATTACAAAATAAAAAATTACATAAAGTATTTTTGGTTAAAAACCAATACAAGGTACAGCAAAAAATTCTTCAATTGAATAAAAAGGATTGGCTAGAAGCCAACTATAGAGCCTAATACAAAAAACATTTTCTTGAATATTTTATTTACTAACTGAGACAACTTATTATACATTTTCAATGATAAAACCTGGTGACTATTAACTGATTTATCTAGCCTACAGAAATTAATTGTAGTAAGCCTACTTGCCTTACTCCTCGTATTATAATTGTGACTGGCATACTTTATAGTACTAGGGTTGCGAAAGGTATACAAAACCAAGTCATACACAAACAAATTAATAATAGTTTGAATTTTTGACTTAATAAATAATGGTCTACAATGTTCTAAAAAATTGGCACCACAAATGATTCTGATAACTTTTTTTTGCAAAATTAATATTTCATTTATCCTGCTGCAGTTTCCGTAAAATATTAAACCGTACCTAAGAATTGACTGAAAGTAAGAAAAATACGCGGATCTAATATAATTTTGTTCAATACGGCTAGTGAGCCTTTTCATTAAGAAGATAACCCTAGACAATTTTGAGCTAATATAATCAATGTGAGGTCCCCAAGATAGATTTTTATCAATTTGTACTCCCAAAAACTTTACTTGATTAGAAAATTGATCAAAATTGGTATTAAATATTAATATCAAAAGGTCTTAAAGTAAAAATTATGTTTTGGGTTTTTTCTTCATTCAAAAGAAAACCGTTTGCCTTAAACCAACCCGATGCCCTATCTAAAGCACTTTGTGCCAAGACATTAAGAGTATCGATATTTGAATTGATGTTAACAAATGTTGTATCGTCTGCATACAGGATTGTGTTTTACAATTTATAAAAGCTGGTAGGTCATTAATAGAAATTAAAAAGAGCAAAGGACCTAAAACCGATCCCTGAGGGACACCATATTTAACTGAAACCTCCTTTGACCAATCGCCATTTACTAAAACCTTCTGCTTACGCTCAAAAAAGGTATGATCTAAAAAATTCCATCTGCAAATTAAGAACTCCATAGTATTTCAATTTGAACAATAATTCTGAGTGATTCACACAGTCAAAGGCTTTGCTCAAGTCACAAAGAGTAGCTCTAGCAAAACCCTTACTTTCAAACGCTAGTAGCACTTCATGCACCAGCTTATCTATGGCATCTACTGTGGACTTACCTTTTCTAAAACCAAACTGAGAAAGACTTAAAAGATTGTTTTTTTCAAAATAACTACTTAACTGATCAAAAACTAAAAGTTCAAATACTTTGGATATTACAGGAATAACTGAAATTGGCCTGTAGCTCTTAGGTTTTTCCTTTGATCCTTTTTTAAACACTGGACTAATCCTTGAAATTTTTAATTCATTAGGAAATATTCCTTCTGAGAGACAAAGGTTAAAGCAGCAGGATAACGGTATAGATAGGTTATAAATGATTTTCTTTAACAAATTATTAGACATTAGGTATACATCATTACAATCAGAGTTTTTTAAACGCTTAGTTGCTTCAATTACATCGAGTGGTGTTATAGTATTTCCATGTGAATTGTACATTCGGGACAGGTATACCAGTGGATGCAAGCAACTGCTCAGAGCTAGTAGGAGGAAAGCCTATGCTGTTTTTAATGGTCTCAACCGAATTAAGGAAACAAATTATTAAAAGTATCGGGGCATATTAATGAATTTTTAAGACTTACATTGCTATCACTATTATTGCTTTTAATAATATTCCATGCTGTTCTACACTTGTTACTACTCCCTTCTATGACACCTGTGTTATATTTAATTTTGGCTTCTTTAATGCTTTTTCTGTAATGGTGCTTTAAGTTATTGTATGTCTGTTTGATTGCATGGGAATTCCTGATGTTATTTTTTACTAAACTGTCTAAGAAAATTAATCTATTTTTCATGACAGCTAATTCATTATTGAACCAAAGGTTATTACTTTTTTTATAATTATTTGGTATTTACTTTTACTGGTTTAGAGAGATAGTTAATGTTATTTGTAAATATATTTAAAATTATGGAACAGACATTCTGAGCGTCAAAAACATTAGGGCTCATAATATTATTCCAATCATAGCACCCCAATCTGTCTGCTAACTCGCATATTTTTTGTTTTGGCAAGATAATTTTAAAAAGAGGCATACTACACGATACGTTAGATTGATTAGGATTGATATTCATTTTAAGTGTAAGACCACAGTGGTCTGAAAACGGAAAATTAAAAATACTACAACTAAGATTATTATTTTTATGGGAATTTACAAGAATATTGTCTAAACAGTTATTTCCTCGGGTAGGCTGACTATTTAGGTGATAAAAGTTATACTGTCGCAAAAGATTAAGAAATTGCTTAGAAAAATTACTACCCTTAGTTACATCAAAATTACAATTAAAATCACCCCCAATCACAGTTGTGTAATTAGACCATTTTATAAAGAATTTCAGTAATTCCTCAAAAAGAATCAAGAAAGATATGTGGGTTACCTGATGGAGAGTGATAAACATTTACAACAATCAATTTCAGATTATCGATAAAGATAGCAGCCACCTCCAAATCCAACTCAGAACAAAATTGCTTTACGTCACATTTTCTTACATTAAAATTTGCATGTGTAAAAATTAGAGAACCGCCTCTAATATGGTCAGTTCTACAGTATGCGCTTTTACAAAGATAACCATCAGGCAGAACTGAGAAAATTTCTTCTTCTTTAAGCCAGTGCTCAGATAAACCAATTACGTTTATATTGTTAGTTGTTAAAAAAGATTCTAAGATTAAATTTTTGTTGTTAAGCCCCTTGGATGTTTAAAAATAAAAAATATAGTGTCATGTCCTCAGTCGTATTTGCCGATGGCAGTCCCTGTATTGCAGGCTTACTACTTTTGATTGGATTAAATACCCTGCTTACCTATGGTTAATGGCAGAGACATACTTGAATGATTAAGTTGGACAATATTATCTACACTACATTCTTCTACTTCTATTACACACTCATTTACACTGGACTGACTTTCAACACTGCACAGGACACTTGGACACTGGTATGAAGACTGTAGAGATGTTGGTTCACAGACGATGGGGCTGACAGGACAGGGAGTAGATGTGTTAGTGCCCGTCATCAGCACCCGCTCCCGTGAATCACCAGCTGGTAACTGAGATGCAATTAGGCTCTTCAGGGTCTCCACGAATTTATCATGCGCAAGTCCCCTCCATAGACTTCTTCTTGCCTGTTGATCGTACGTGATAATTTTCACATTGGCCCCAGTTACTTTGTGAAATTTTATGATATTTGTAATGAAATGTTGTGGTTCAATAAGGTCACGGACACACCCCATCGCAGAGCAGATCAGAGTAGATAACCCACTGGATTTGAAATCGTTTTGAAGTTGATCAAAAGCCGCATCATAGTCAGCCAACGTGGGCTTGCCAAAGTATCTGCTTTTCGTTACTAAGCTGTAAATAGTAGGTCCATTTATAGGATTTTGCCTGGCCAAATTGTTGTATATGAGGTCAGAAATTTCTTCCTAAAAGCCACAGCCACTCCGGCAGATATATGTTTTGGGTCTTGAAAGTCTGATGATATGGTGTGAGCAAATGCAGTGGATTTAGTGTCCGTGACTTCCCCAAAAACAACCCTCATGTCAGATTCCACAACAGTTATTCCACTTGTTTTTGGTAATAAAGGTGAGCAAGTAGAGTTTAAGGTAGATTGACTTTTTCTGCTAGTTGTGGTAATGATTTTAACTATCATTTCGGCTACTCTTAATTTTCCTCTCTTGTTCAGGTGTAAGCCGTGATTAGTAAAGAGGTGGCGAGGTAGATGATGAAGCGGAAGAACAAGACAGTTGTTCTTGGCAGCAATAACTTCAATTTCCCTATTAATTTTGGAAATTTTTAAATCTAAATTTAAATTAGGCTGGTCGTGCCTCATTGGCAGCGTCGCAAGAATCAGGTTTAAGTTATTTGATTTTGTTAGAAACTCCTGAACCTCATTCAGGAAACGTTCTGTGCCCATAGCCTCCATATTGTTTGTTCCAGCTATGATAAGGACACTGTCTTCTTTTGTTAAGTCTTTACTCAGATCCATGAAATCCTCCACCACGCCACCAAATCTTGCTCCTGGCCGAACACAAGAGAATGCATTCACTGAAGATCTTTGCTCAACCAAGTGACCTAGATTTTTTTCCGTGACTATCAGCCAGTATGAGAAGTCGGTTTTTAAATGAGTCAGCTGACAAGGATGTGGATTTGGTTTTATGAGGTCCAATTTTTGATGGTGTCATCCATGTATTAGTGTTGGTACATACCTTTAATGAAGGAAGACAGTGCATACAACCTTTAGTTTTGTTTCTGAGGTCTTGGATTTCACCCTCTAGCCCTTTGTAATCATTTTGTAAAACAAATAATTACACTGTTAAGATTTAAAATTTCACTTTTAGCACTGTTCAACTCCTGTAAAAGTATTTGTTTTTGAAAGTCTGATGTAAACATTATTTGGCAAATCACAGTTGTTCGTTCCAGGATTAACTCTTTCTTCCAATAAATTTGTTTTTCCCAACTGACTGCGCTCTTCAATTAAACTTTTTTCCAAGCTGATACATCTATCTGTTAGTGCTTGCAATTGATAATTTAAATCTATGTCTTGTGTAGTATTGACACCTGCATCACTCTTGGTTACATCTTGAAATGAGGTAGGAGTACATTTTTCCATCAAAGGGGTTGATGGGATTTCCTCCACATTACTTATTTTAGACATATTAAAACTGTTATTTTGGGATTTCCTTGAGGGTTTTATTTTGTTTTTACTTTTAAATTCTTCTTCAATTTCATTTATTGCTATTTTGAGGTCCTCACTCATCATTTTCTTAACACTTAGAAGTTTATTTTTGTGCTCAATATAGCTACTCAGTTCACTATATCTACACTTTCCTCGTTCCTTTGATCCATAGAATACTACATTATATATTTGAGATTTTCCTTTATTTTCTATCCCATCAATGATTGCAGGCCAAGACGGATGACCCCTTAGCTTAGCAATAACAAGGTCACCTACTTGATACTTTGAGGTCATTATTATTATTATTATTATTTATTCAGACCAAATATCAATTGAACAAGAACATTAAATAATCCAACAGAAAAAATATATTTTTTTTTATAAAGAAGTATTTTACAAGAAAGTATTTTATGCAATAGTAGGTTTAAAAAAGTAAAATGTAAAAGTGTCAGTGGTGATTGAAAGATTGATCAGTAAAAGTCAAAGTAAAAATCATCTGTAGTCCACCATATAAATGGCCAGATTCAGCAATGTTTACAAACACTAGCAGACTATGGCCAGTCAAACTGGCGTGATGGCAGCAATCATCTGTAGTCCACTATATTAATGGCCAGATTGTATTCAGACGATTCAATTGGTGATAAGAGCTGTTCCAATTCCTCATACAGTACTTTTCATGATCAATCAGGCTCACTTATACTACATCTGATATTGTATCAGGAAGACACTAAATAGTCAATGTCAGAACTTTCACTTCCTGTCATACACCACTTTGATCAAAAAATATGAAATAAAACATTTTTCATTCTTACTTTGAGATTCAAATTTCAGCCGTATATATATATAGTCAAAATAATACTTTATAATACTTTATAATTGTTCCTTTACTGTTAAAAGTTTATGTTTATTGAGTATTTACTAAATGTGACAACCACGCAATACCATGTGACTTTGGTCTGCAAATAAGTAAGTAGACTTTTTTATAAATAATACATTGGTTAAAAAAAATATTAATTAAGAACTTATATATATTTTGAAAATTGATACTCAGCTGAAATGCTTTAACACTGTTTCTACTTTCAAATTAGGTTTTGGAACTTGTAAAAACTAAGAAATTAAGCACTATTCACACTACTAACTTCTGGATCATTCTAAACTGAATTTAGAACTACTTCATCTAATCCTACATCATGAACAATAGACAATAGACAATAGACAATTTTCTTTATTTCACATATTCATAGAGAACAGTACAATGCGTCAATACATGAGATAGTTAAAGAATGGTAATAGTTGAGAGTTACAGGAATTAAAAATTCTTGAATAGAGTAGAAAGGTCGCTCCTGGAGCCAGACTGTGAGATGTTTCTTGAGGTGGCGTTCTGGTTTTTCTCTGAGGTGGACTGGTAGTTGATTGTAGAGCAAGGCTCCCTTATAGGAAGGCTTGCTTGTAAAGAGTGTTAGATGGTGAGGCGGCAGAGCAAAATCTGAAGCATGGCGTGTATTTTGGTTGTGTATGTCTCTTTGTCGGGTTTGATTGGTGAGAACAGCATGCATGATTGCCTCTTGCATGTAGAGCGCTGGGGCCGTCAGGATCTTGAGTTCCTTGAAGGCATCACGACAGCTTTCGAGGTAGTTTAGGCCTGCTAGACATCTTATTGCCCTTTTTTGAAGTTTTAGGATTCTTTGCAGGTTGGTAGCAGATGTTCCGCCCCAGGTCACAATTCCATACCTGAGATGAGATTCAAATAGTGCATAATAGGCTATCTTTGCAGTTTCCAGATTGCTTGTGTGTTTTACCCTTCTTATTACATAAGTGCTTGAAGAGAGTTTTTTACAAAGTAATTCTAAGTGTGCTTTCCATGTGAGCTTTGAATCCATTGTAATGCCCAGGTATTTGACTGTATCCTGAGCTGCAGTTCCAGGGATTGGTAGAGGTAATTCTTTGTTTTTTGTGGTGAAAATTAGCTGTATTGTTTTTTCTCATTAAGGGCAAGGTCATTTCTTAGGCAATATTGTTTTGTGTAACTAAAAGCAGTGTCAGTAGTTCTTTTCAGGGTTTGAATGGATTTATTTGCTATGGTGAGGACTGTGTCATCTGCATACATTGTTGTTTCACAGTATTCCTTTAGGTAGTCTGGAAGATCGTTTGTTAGGAGGAGAAACAGTACCGGCCCCAGTACTGACCCTTGCGGTACTCCTCTGGCAATGCTTGTCATGTCAGAATAGATTTTTTTTGCTTGTTTTGTTCTTCATGCTCAATTTCAACTATTTGCTTTCTGTCACTTAGGTAACTATGGAACCATTCTCCCGTCTTCCCATTTATCCCTAGGGACTTCATTTTGTTAAGGAGATGGTCATGGTTAAGGCAGTCGAATGCCTTACTGAAGTCAAGAAACAGGCTAGTGACTGCATGTCCGTTGTCGAGTTGGTCAATGATGTACTCCGTTAACTGTATTAGAGCAGTAGTTGTTGACCGTCCCTTTAGGAATCCATGTTGCTGGTTGGTCATTAGATTGTTTTGTTCTAGGTAGGATAATAGCCTATCTAAGACAATTTTCTCGTAGATTTTTGAAAAGGTTGATATCAGGGAGATCGGTCTGTAGTTCATTAAGTCATTCGTTGATCCACTTTTATGTTTCGGGTAGACCTTGGCTATTTTTAGCATAGTGGGGAATATTCCTTGTTGAAGCGATTTATTTATTAGAGCAGTCAAGGGTTTAGTGAGTTCATGTTTGCAGGTTTTGATGAGTTTAGCCGAGATCTCGTCTATACCCGAGGATGTTTTGGGTTTTAGGGAGTTTATGGCTTTTATAACGTCAGTCTCTGTTGCTGGTCGTAGATTTAGGTTGCTATTTGTCATGTTGGGTGGATTGTAGATATTAAGTAGCCCATTGTTTAGGTTGTTTGGTTTTAGTGTCCTTTCTGCGACTGTGGCAAAGAAGGAGTTGAAGGTGTTTGCTACTTTTTTTGGGATCTTGCAGTACTTGAATGACAATTTGCCATTTACTGAGATTTGGCCTGTTGTTCTTTCTTTCGTTGTTTATTATTTGCCAAAGTGCTTTTGATTTATTGTCGGCCTGAGAGATGTGGTCTGATGTTTGTTGTTTTTTTAGCGTCTTGAGCTTCATGTCATATTTCTTTTTTCTCCGTGCTGATTCAGCTTTGTCTTCAGGTTTTCCAGTACAAAGTTCCTTGTTTAAGGCCTCTATATACGAATTTTTTAAGGTGGTGCATTCATCGTCCCAGCAAGTTGTTTTCTTTCGGCGAGTGATTGCTACACTTTTGAATGGGCAGCTGCTGTTTAGGACGGTTTGTATGATGAGGTGGAAATTTGTATATGCTTGATTTGCATCTTCCGCATTGTATATACTATTCCACTCGTGTGTTTTGAGCGTATCCTTTATGAGAGTCATGGTTTTCTTGTTAAAAATGCGTTTTCTCTCAGTTACAGTTCTGCTATATTTTCCTGCTGTCAGATGTAGTGTGGCCAGTTGGAATGTATGGTCCGAAAGGCCAGAGAGAACGACTGAAGCTTGAATGGCTTGGGGGTCGATATTCGTGCATATCCAGTCAATAGAGGTCTCTGTGTCTTTAGTGAGTCTGGTGGGGGGCAGGCTAAGTCTTTTGAGGTCAAATGATGTTAAAAATTCGTTAAGCTTCATGTTGTTACTGTCGTTTGCTCGGTTCCCCAGATTGTCAACATTTATATCCCCGACAATGACCATTGGTTTGGTTGTTTGCATGGCGCTTTCCAGCTGGTCCGTTAGAATGTCAATTGATTGCTCAATGTTTGATGTCGGGGGCCTATAAGTGCCAAGTACTTGGATTACTTCTTTGTTGATTTTTTATCTCGAAAAAAGCTGTTTCACACACTAGCTCTGACTCTTCATTACTAGTTCTTATTAGTTTGATGGTCTTTTCTAATTCGTTCTTTACATATCCTGCGACCCCTCCTTTCTTATGTAACTTCCTGCAGAAGCCTCCTATCAGAGTATAGCCATCAATCCGTGTATTTTCTAAGTTGTCTTGTGTGAGCCCGTGTTCTGTTAGTATTAAAAGGTCAGGTC
This sequence comes from Homalodisca vitripennis, assembly GCF_021130785.1. Taxonomy (NCBI): domain Eukaryota; kingdom Metazoa; phylum Arthropoda; class Insecta; order Hemiptera; family Cicadellidae; genus Homalodisca; species Homalodisca vitripennis. Next base: position 104,335,146 of record NC_060209.1, read on the forward strand.
TGTGATTGGCGAGGAAATGTGACAGTCTGTTTGTTGTACCAGCGAGCCAATTTATGTTTTGGTGGGCAATTTGCTGAGATGGCTTGCTTTTTTTATTAGGTTTGAGTTCAGAAAAATTCTGAACCTTTTCCTCTTCCGCTGAGTCATCTCTAAAAAATGTAAATGTTGAGTCTCTGGAGAAATTTGTCTAGGGAGTGGTGATTTCATGGGTTGTTCAGATTGTGAGATCAGTTCCAGATTGTCATTGAGTTGTCCAGTCAAGGTTGGGGGGACTTCCCCAGCAGTGTTTTGGTTCAGTTTTTTAGGCAGGGTTTGGCTGGCTCCCTCAGTAGTGTTTTGGTTCAGTTTTTTAGACAGGGTTTGGCTGGCTCCCTCAGTAGTGTTTTGGCTCAGTTTTTTAGACAGGGTTTGGCTGGCTCCCTCAGTACAGTTAAAGTTAGTCATGCTCAAGCTATGTCCAGTGGTTAAAATATTACCTCTTTTACTATACTTGTCAAGATGTTTGGTGAGGAACTCCTCGTATGTTTTCCCCCTCACTAAGTACTTGTGCAGTACATGGAGGAGACATTTTTCCCATGCCCTGAGTTTTCGTTACAAGTGAGTGAGCGAGATTGTCGTTCACAGGAGTTGGGGATGGTTCTGGGAGGTGGCTATTCTGTTTAGAACGTTGGATGTTTTTAGGTAATTGAAATTCCTGGATGTTAGCTTTTTCAGTGGCTTTTGCCATTTGGAGGGAGACGCTAAACTTGTTTGTCTTCTTAATCCATTTTTGGCTCATTCCTGTTGTTGATGAAGGGTTTTGTTTTTTCAGTGGTGTAGTCCGCATATGTTTCAGTTTTTTCTGCAGGTTTGACTGACTCCTGGCGTTATGGGTAGGCTTGCATCTGTCGTGGGTAGGGGAATAGAGGACTCTGCCTCTGTTGTCCTTGTATATAAAATCAGTTTTTGGTTGCAGGTTTGACTGGCTCCTGAGGTCGGGGGTGAACTTTGTTCTGTCGAGGGGTGTGGTCAATATGTTTTCTAGATTTTTACTACAAGTTTGATTGACTCCTAGTGTAGTTTGATGCGTGGTGGGCATATTCAAAGTGTTATTTATTTTTTGGCAGCAGGCACTTGAAGCTAAAGTTTTAATAGTTAGCTCCATTTGAGCAAGCTTTGAATTCATCTCTGATATTCCCAGAAGTACAGTGGTTTGATTTGCCTCAAACACTTGGGCATCTTTTGTGGGAGATGACGTCTGAGTAGCCGAGTCCTTACAGATTGTAGCCGTTATTTCTATGTTTTGGATTTTTTCCTGCAGTCTAGTGTTGGTTTTTTCTAGTTCTGCTATTCGTTTTGCATAATTATCAATCATTTGACCCAATTTAAGATCGTGGTCCTCAGAGGAATTCTGGACCTCTATGCGGAATTTCTTTTCTTTATCAAGTTGGGCTTGAACATCTGCATTTAATTGTAGAAGATTTTCAATTTTGGTTAAATATTTACTCATATTGTTTTCCACCTCTTCCATTTTTCCCTCCATACTAATTAGTTTATTTTGAAGCTCTAGTTTCTCTACTTTTAAAAGTTCGTTTTCAGCTACTAATGCTGATCCTATTTTGGTAGCCATTTGAAGATCATCCAACAATGTGTCCTACTTCGTTAGGTCTTTTGTGAACTGTACCTCCCCCACAAGACGTTGATGGAGTCTTGAGAACACAGAATGACTGGGAAGTCGGCGATCAGGGTAGCGAGCTTGATACTCCTTTTGGGCAGCATGCGCATTCCATCACAAAACCCGTAAATAAAGTGCATATCAGCGTATTGCAGCCAACACTTGACTAAATTTAGCAGAAAAATAGTTTATTGGAGGTAGAAGTAATTCATGTAGACACTGGTCTTACAAAACAACATAAGGAATGAATGTACAATACTGGTGAAAGTGATAAGATAGGGAATTAAAACATTGATAAAGGATGTAACCATTAATCCGTAACTAGCATCCACAAATTATTTTAAACTGCTTTAATTTTTTGTAATCTTCAATTCCTTGTTTTATGAGGCAGTTTTATAAAACATAAAAATTAAGTACAGTTGTTATTAAATTGTTTAAATCTTTTTGTAGCTTGCATGTTTTTTAATATTCAAACTGATAAAAGTAAGTAACCGAATACTTAAAATGGTCATATGGCATACCATTTTAAAGCCTATTAAATGGCAAAGTTGTTAATATAACTTGAAACATTCTTGTGTACAAGGTGTGGCAAAAATATGGGGTTAAATGATATTTCGGTTTTTCTGAAACTTAGCAACTTTGCCATTTGAATCGACCTGAAGCTTGATTTTCTTTTCTTACCGTTTACACCGATAACTTTTTCAAATTTACAATTTAACTGAGAATCTAAAAATGGAGTAGTTTTCTCACATATGTCTATACGTTGCTGAGAAATATCAGATTTACGTACAAAAACACGGGTTTTTTAGAAAAACTGAAAATAATTCATTTCAGACCTAATTTTTGGATTTAGACTTTTTTATAACCACCATTTTATCACATTTACATTGCATTATAACCCAAAAAATTTTGTCACACACCAAGAGCCACTCACCCTGTATAATTATTCACAATATCATCAAGTTTGTAGCTTAATAAAATATGCATTATAACTTTTTATTTAATTATATGACCTATCACCTAAACCAAGTTTTCAAAATAGTAATCTTTGATAACAGAGTTCAATGATGTCTCACTGGTAATGGCACACATCCAAAAATTTTGAAAATTATTAAACCACACATAAATTACTCCAGAACTGCATTGAAAATGTAATAGGTAAATCTAGAAACATGTATTTTACAATTTTATTCTTACTGCATTTTTCTGACAACTTTCAGCCTGATTTTTCTGTAAGGTTTAAAAGTCAAGAAGCCAGGTAACATGTTTACGACTACACTAACACAGATATTTATCATATTTTTAAACTGATGTGTTAATGAGAGTTTTTTGCTATTAATGGGGAAGTTAATTTCAAAAAATGTATTCCATCAATAGAAACAAATTTGAGATACAAACTTATGTATTATGTGATTATAAAACATGTTATATGCTTGATTACATTGTGGATACTGGACAACCCTTACTTGAACATGACTTATTGTTTGTTTGTTGACAACTGGTACAGTAGTCCTGACCTGTTTTTATACTCATGTAAGACTAATTTTTCTGGCACTGATAGACACTTCCCTATATGTGTTCCTTCAATAGGTTAAAAGGAGCATCCAGTAGAACATAGTTAATTTTGTAAGTAAATAAGTCATAGTAAAGCAACAATAAAAAGCAGCTTTTGTACATAGTATATTTAATCAACAATCATAACTTTGATTTTAGTGACAAAAAACTTAAATTAGCAAGTTAAATTTTATTTGCTGTTTTGTATACTAATACTAACCCCTTCAACAGGGAAATAATGGTTTTATAAAATTATAAAAATTATACTAACAACTCCGAGTTGATATTTAAAATATTCACAAATAATGTTAATAATGGTTTGCTTTAAATTACAAACATTAAATATTAGTTAACTTTTATTTCAACGGATATGTCAAAAATCGATAAAGATAGAAACATATTTGGTGCTGATTGGTATCTAAAAGCAAGCAACTAAATATGGCACTTATGTCACTACAATATACCTAAGCACATGGCAGTCACAGAATTAACATCCCACAATAACAGATTATAAAAGGAATTCTCTATTGAAGATTTTTTTCATCTTCAGATCATTTAAAAGTACTATGACTAGACTGGGATTTGAAACTGGGTAATGGGATTTCATAACATAACAACTATCCATAACATTATCTTATGAAACTTATCATTACCTTAAGACATTATCATTACAACTTAACATTATCTTAAGAAACTTCATGATTATACAGTATATCTTACCTCTCGAACTATTTTGCGAAATTCAATCATCTTTCCATCTTCGTATCCAACAAATCTTAGTTCCTGCTGGACCAAATCAGCTGCTGTATTTCTACACATAAAAGAGTGAATAAATTCTTAACTATTAAAGGCCTTTGTAAATTTTTATAAAAAGCGCTTATTTTTACTTTTTTATATTTAATGCATAAAGTAAATGTCCAACATCAATAGATTAAATTTAATTGCATGGCAATGATACAAAATTTGGTTTTTTGTGCTTCCATATTTTTTAAAGAAATGGTACAGTATGAAATTAAATGTTGTAACAAATCATTTTCCCATTACGTACACCTTTCAGATATATATTTTACAACGTATAAGAATAAATTTTTAGGCAAAGCCGTTTTAAGGCAATAACAGATTTGATGTCAGGAATAGTGACATTCAGTCATTTGTAAAACCCAGCGCTTTGACCAAACAAAAGTTTGACTGGCTTCGGCCTATCCTCCAAAACTGAAAATATTATGACACTCATAAAAGTATATTGAGTGTTTGCTAATTTATTATAAAAATACAGTGATTTAGAGAAATATTTTTCTTTCGCTTAGCCAGAAAACAATATTTTTATATAATACTGATATTACCTTTGACCAACTGTGACCAAGAGGAGGTTCTTGAGATGTTTCCGACACCACTTGGCAACCTCAACTGTGTGAGTAGCACTGAAAAAGGCACGTCGCACGTGTTCTGAGTCACATGCCTTGTAGATCTCAGCCAGTTGATCCCTAAACCCTCGGATTCCAGCTTCAAACAGCTTGTCTGATTCATCCACAACAAGCCACTGGACACTACGACACATAGTAAAACTTAGTCAAGTTCAGAATAAGTCATTCTTAATTAAACTGTTGTCATAAACTATTACAACTCACATCTACCTGTCAAGTGTTGCAACCATGATGACTAAAGACAGTTAACACAACACTCTGAGGTGCTCTGTATAGGTGCCAGTAGGATAATGTAGGTTAAAGGAGTTGTCTGATAATTTTAAGACAACTTGTGGTACAAAACACAACTTGAATGCAATTGACACATTACATAGACAATAGAGAATTAACTACAAATAAAATTTAAATGTTGAGTTTAGCTCCAGTTCACCTTTCTCTTAGTGCAGCATATCTGGAGTGTGATGTTTTCACAGGCTTAACTCCTGGAATCTGGAATCATGTTTGTTTGAATAAATCCAAAGAAAGTCTGTGACAAATAAGCTCAAAACAAACTACATTGTTTTGACATCAGAGCTGCCTACACTACAAAATATTGTGTAATCCGGGTAAATAAGTATTCTCATTGCCTCATCAGGTGCACAGGAGCTGAACACAAGTTTGTAAGGGGTTCTAATTTTAATTTTTGTATATTATTGTATTTATGTTAGATGCATTAACATTTTTTAACTAGTAATGCCAATGCGTCTTAACTTAAATTAAGTTTATATTTAATATTTTTACAAACTGCTTGAGAACATCATCTTGAGGAACTGAGGAGTGACTGAAATACAGAAAAAATCCTTTATTGATGTTTAATAAAGTATTTAACAAATTATGGCGTCATTACTCCTGAAACTTTTCTTAACATTCCAGTATCAACAAACAATGTGAATTTAAAGTATATTCCTAAAAACAATAATATGCTCAAAATTTACCAAATTATAAAATCTAGTTTTTAATACAACTTTATAACATTGTTAGAAGTTTACTATAAATTTAAAATATAGTATAAATTAGATTATATAAAATTATTAATTGCAAGATTAAAGATTACTTTTTAACTATCATAATTTTTGCCCTTTGACCACTAAGATTTATAATAGGCTTTCTTACAATAAACTAGTCCTATTTGCAGAACTAACGTTTTAAATTATCACCTTGAATTTGCATCATGAAAATAATAATATGAATATATAGTTGCTTGATTTAAAAATCCTTATTTTTTATGTTCATTTAATATTGAATATCTTTATTTGATTTTTTTAAACTGGAAATATGTGTTTCTAACCACAAATATTTTAAAAATGGATCAAGTAATTAAATTTCAATTAACTTTAAAATGTTATTTGTAAAAACCAAACACCCAATTATTGTCTATAAATACATTAATAATCATACATTTTGCAACGTGAGAATGGAAATGTCAAAATTTTACATTGTTTAACCCTTTGAGTGCCAGAGCATCGCTATTTGCGATCCTGCATTATATGCAAGAAATGCCAGAATCGCTATTTGTGACTTCTGCTGTAACGCTTATATTTTATATAGTATCTATCTAAATTCGCTCAATGACTATACATACGCATCCCAAAGGCTTCAATGTAACTTTTGATGAAGGTTTTCTTGCATTCTGGTTAGATTCTGATTTTTACAGGGGTTGCAAAGAGAGCGCGTCAGACGAGTTTAGAATCCACAGCTACATGGACGAGCCGTCACATGTTTTGTTTGCGCTGGTCACAAATGGTTGTAAATATTAAAAGTTATTAAGTGTAAATGGGTTTGTAGTGTTAGTTTTTTCATATTATTTTGTTTGTGTATGTTGTTCTAGCCTGTGTGTAAGTACAACAACGACTTGACCGTTAGTTACCGGAGCTACGGAGTCGTAAAAACATTGCTGACAAGGAATACGTAGTATTGCAGGCATTAGAATTAAGCATTAGCAGTGTAGGCACTGAGTGTCAGGCTAGATTAGAAAATTTCTAGTTTTGTAGCAGTTCATATTTTCATATTTATTTTCCAAACTTTATTTATAAGTATAAAAGATGTTTGTATATGTCTTTTTGTAAAGAATTAAATGGAGTATAAGATAATATAACTAAAAGTGAAAACATAAAATATTTTAATAACACTAAGTTGTGTAAAAATAAAAAAACAAAAGGTTTTTTCATGATTTTTATTGGTATAAAAACGTAAAATAAGTAATCAATGTATTAAATTTATACAGAAAATATATTTATCTAAAAAAAAAAACAAAAACCCAGGATATTACACCAATAAATAATTTTTTTATGAATTTTTAAACAGACCCTTGCAAAATCAGGCATTTTCACTCTGCATTTTATGCATAACATATAGCAAAATGCTGTGGCACTCAAAGGGTTAATCTATTGTTTTAACATTATTTAATGTTAGCTCTTAGGTTTACGCGGCTGGTGCAATAATTAACATCTATGTTTTTTTTTTTTTTTTTTTTTTTTTTTTTAAGTACTTTTGTTTTGTTGAATTCTACCAGGTTTGATTTTAAAATTGTGTTCTGCCATAACCAAACTTTCTTTAACCATATGTTTTGTATTCCCAATGAATTCAGTACTCATGTAGTTACCATGAAACCAACCTGGGCTACATAATGAACCCATAACTTTGGCTTCTTATGCACTTCTTTCAGGGTAATTATATCAAATTTGTCCATATATACGAGGGCCATCCGGAAAGTAGTACCCGTTTCCGCCGCGTGAGGCGCTGACGACGCGAGTAGCCGCCGGTCAAGGTCAGATCGCTTCAGTGGCTTGTCTGCCTTCTCTGTTACAAGTTCCGTGACGCTAGCATTGCCTGTGTTGTTTCTGTGGCAGTTCATAATGTTTAAAAAAATTGAAAACGCCGCCAGTTGTGAAGTGAGGGCTGTAATAAAATTTCTCAACGCACGAAACGTTCGACCTTGTGATATTCATCGCCAATTAAAGGAAGTGTATGGAGACAATGTGATGGAAGAGTCATCTGTTCGGCGCTGGTGTCGTAATTTCAACTTGGGGAGGGGGAACACACACGACGATGAGCGTTCAGGAAGACCATCTGTCATTACAGATCAACTGCTGAGGTCAGTAGACGAATTCGTGAGGAACGATCGGCGCGTCACAATTGATGACATTTCCCTAATGTTTCTCGAACAATTGTTCATGAAATTGTCAAAGACCATCTGCATTATTCAAAAATTTGTGCAAGGTGGGTCCCTCGCATGCTTACAGATGAGCACAAAACCAAGCGTATTGCTGCTGCATTCACATTTTTGGAACGTTATTCTGATGAAGCAGACACGTTCTTGAATCGCATAGTTACTGGTGATGAAACGTGGGTTTGTTATGCTTCACCTGAGAGTAAACGACAGTCAATGGAGTGGCATCATACTCATTCACCAAAGAAACCAAAAAAATTCAAGACTGTTCTGTCCACCAGGAAACTTATGGCAACCATTTTCTGGGATCGACGTGGTGTACTGCTTATTGATTTTATGGCCCGTGGAGACACTATTAACGCTAATGCGTATTGTGAAACATTAAAGAAATTACGGCGGGCAATACAAAATCGACGGAGAGGTCTATTGTCTGATGGCGTCATTCTCCTCCATGACAATGCCAGGCCTCATGCAGCGGGGATAACACAACAACTTCTGCAGCAATTCAATTGGGAAATTTTCGACCATCCACCGTATAGCCCGGACTTGGCCCCTTCAGATTTTCATCTCTTTACAAAACTTAAAGAGTTTTTGGCGGGAAAAAGATTTGACAGCGATGACAGAACTTAAAGAAGGCGTGATTACGTATTTCAATCGGCTGGCGGCGGAGGAATATGACGCTGGAATACAAAAACTCGTCACACGTTATGACAAATGCTTAAATTTGCTTGGAGATTATGTGGAGAAGCAGTTTAAGGTATGCTCTTTTCAATAAAAATGTTTATATTTGTTAATATTTACTTCTGTGTCCTTTATTTCACAAACGGGTACTACTTTCCGGATGGCCCTCGTAGGTTTGCTACTACAGGTGACAATGGTGACCCCATTGCCGCTCTGCCAGTTTGCTCACAGAAGTTACAACCAAATAATAAATAAGCTCATTGAAGGAATATTCCTGCCCATTCTCATATTTCCTGATATTTCATTTTCTTCATTATTTGAATTTTTCAGGTATTTGCATCTCAATGATTTAACTGTTCCATTTGTTTGTATTACAGTATCCAACATTGTAATAACTTCACATTTGTTTCAGTTAGAATTTTGATGTTTACAATTGGTGCTGTGATCGCTTAGTATTCTCAGAAATCAATATGTGACAGCTGAAGAACAGTTGGCGTCTGCTGGTTTAACTTGCTTTTGTTCTTTTAGTCAGTTTTCGAGCCTATTTTCAGACATGTTCACATCAGTAATTCAATATGTTGTTACCGAGTACGTCTTTTCTTTCTGGTTTCAAAGTTATTGCTGAGTTAGAGAATGATGAAGATTCTAGTACTGACAAAAATATACAAAGTAATGGTGATGACACTCTTCCAAGATTGGAAAATGTAACAGAGAGTGACAGTGATGATAGCTTAGGCCTAGGTTCAACAACAAATAGTGAAGGTGGTGATGCTGGATCAGATAGCAGATGGTCTGTTTATGAAGGACTTGATTTATCTCATTTTCCTTACACATTGTTAGATGGGAAACCGAATATATGTGAGCGTATGCTAGTTCCTGAGAATGCTGTACTATCACATCATCAATTGGAGACATTGTAGACAAGCTGAAAATGAAGCAAAAGTGACGTCATTACAATGTTGGATGCTGTCTCACATACAACTGGAGTACCAAAATCGTGATGTTGGATGGTATCCAACATGAGTCATAAGGGTTAAAACATAACAATTACATCATTTTTCAAATATTTACCTTTTTAAAGATATAAGTGGGGGTTCTTGTTTCAGCATGTACACAATTCTGTTTGGTGTTGTTATTAATATATCTGCAACATACAAAAGAGATCAAATCTAGACAAAAACTAATTAATATTATGAATTACCCACATTTATGTGCTAAATATACAGTACATAATGGCTTCCTTTATTGATTTCAACCTCATAGGGAGCACTGCAAAAATCTGATAACAAAGAATCTTGATAAATACATTCATGTCTCTCTGGTGGCACTTTGCATGTTACTTGATCCATGATCAAGCTAAGATTCAGACTTAACTAAGTTCTTTACACATATCTAAATTCCATATAGGAAGAATCAGTTTTGTTTAACCCATTCACCTACTAATATTTTAGCACACAGTTGGGCCAAGGAATTCCATTATTTTTGCCTATTATTTAGGTGTGCAGATATTTAGCTGTAACTTTCTAGTAAATCCTAGTAAATCATTGTTTTGCAAAAAATATTTTGTAGCAGTGTTTTTCTTGAGCTTACCTACCATTTAAAACTCCCTGTATAAAAAAAAAATAAAAAATAAAAAAAAAAAAAAAAAAATGGAGGTATTACGAGATATAAACTATAACATAATACCAGTAATAACATAAATTTATTTATAAATACATTTTTTTTAATTTTATGTTGCCCACCACCAATATTTTGTTCCCAAAATGAAAACCTTAAATGGAATTATTATTGTGTAGCCTACCTTATTTGTCCTTAGAAGTCACACACCAAAAGAGTGTTGTATATTTCATAGTATATTTACACACAATTATATCGTTTTTATATTATATACCCTACCATATTTATATTTATATTCAGAAGAATTGATCTGCATTGACAAGGCCTACGAAGTCAGTTGCCGGTCCGATGTCAGGAGTTGGTCATTCCTCTTCTGAATCGAAAATATCGGAGTTTTGAAACTGTTCCCGTGTCACACGATCCCATTCCACATCTGATTGATCACTACCGGAACTGAATTCTTCACTACAATTATTAGAATCGTTCATAAAACGATCTATTTCACTGTCACGTAACTTATTACAAGCCATGTTTACGGACACTAACAACAACAGGTGTCATATGGAGTAAATCCATCTGTTATTCTTTGCTTACGTCAGTTTAGCCAACTAATGACAAAAATATTGTTCTAAACAAACAAGTAACCATGGAAACGAAACATAGTTTGATTAGTGCAGCTATCTGTCGAGTTTAAAGTGAACTATTACTGCCGCGGAAGCGCTCCGTCGAAGTATGGCAGGACCCGCGGCGGAACGGCTCCGTCGAAGTAGGTGAATGGGTTAAAAAAAAAACTGATAAGGTTGTAATAATTTATTTCTGGAGTCAAAAAATTCTATATTAAAGCCAAATACAGAATATGGAGCTGATAGAACTGAAGTACAGTAAAACAATTTAGTTGAATGCAACATTCTCATTAAATTGAATAAACCAAATACAATTTAAGATAACAATTTCAAGAGGTAAGACTAAAGGTACTACTTTGAAAAAATTAAATGAAGCACTCAAATGATTGATCAATCACAAATTTAACTGCTTCATGCAATCCATTGAGTGCTGGAAACCAAGGCCTGAGGTAGTATTGATGTAACACATTGATGTAAGGCAAACAAACATAAAAAAATTATAAACTACAGCTAGATGAATATTGCCAATTACCCGTTTGATGTCAAGGGGATAATAATGACATAGAATGAATTTCTCTCCAAACTGTTTTATAGCACGTAAGATGGTTAAAGTACACCAATTCAAATGAAAAGCTAAATTTTATTTAAATCTCATTAAAAAGGGAAATCTTAATTGTACAAAGGAAATTGAAAACATAACACATTAAACGTACGTACAATCAAATGTATGTTTAACTCACCGTTTTTATTAGTGAAATCAGAGGTTCTGTTAGACATAGCCAAAGAAGCACTCTTCTTCATGACTTGCGCCCTCAAACCTGTGCCCTCACTGAGCCAAGCACATTCTCTGTAACATACATGAAACTTATTAAAAGTTTATAAAAAATGAATGGTATTATTATTATAGTTAATAACAATAACCCACAGTTTCACATGCAAATTTATCGTTAGTGTCAAATTGGTAGTGCGAAATTGCTATAAAAAGTAGTATATTCGTACATACCACATGAAAATAAAAACTAAAAACTAAATTATTATAAATTTTACAGACAATATTTTTTTGCTGTAAAGGGACCAATTCGATAAAAATAATCTATTTTAATAATAATTCAACAACAAACTAGATAACGATACATAAATAGGCTCTAATACAACAATTTCACCAATAAATCATTTGATGTAATTTTTCTCGAAATGGCTGTAAAGGGGCCAGCTCGATAAAAAATAACAATCAATAACAGACAACAATTAACAACATTCAACAATTATTAATTAATTAAAACTTAACAACAACAATTTAATAAGATATAGAACATTTAAAAGAGAAGTTTCTTAAAGAAAGAAAAGAAGACTTACAGATTCATTATCGGATCTTTCAACAAAATTGGAATATTTATGTGTCTGTGCCATGAATAGCAAGGACAATCAACAAGAACATGCTTCACTGTGGTTACAATGTCACAAACCTATGGGTCGTCTCGAGTCATAAGATATCCATGAGTCAGCAGTGTGTGAAACAGCACCACATCCTCACAACAAGCCGTCTCCCATGGCTTCACACTGTCTTTTATTGAGCGTGACTTCTTATTGTTAACTACCCACCACTCAAAGTTCCGCCTCACCATTGTTTTGGTTTTCACCACCGAGACAATGTCTGATGCCAACATACGAGTGGTGAAGGGCTGGGAGCTCTAATGATTCTTTTCCTCCTATATCTACGAGCTTGTTTCCAAAACAAAAAACCCCTTCCTCAGGGAAGTTGTCTACAAAAACAGAAGAGCTGACGGGGTGCACCAAGAAAGTAATTTTATTAATAGAGATGGTGAAAAGAGTATAGCTTAAAACGCTACCTTGCGGGATTTCATTTCCTTGAGTAATAGGATCAGAAAGGATTTTTCATAGCCCCAACCTCAATGCTTCTTTCTGACAAGAAAAGCATTGTGAACACAAACAATAAAGTCTATCATGTAACCACCCACTCCCCAGGATATTCAAGTATTTACAATGCTTCTTTTTTTGCTATGTCTAAGAGTACCATGGTTATAAATAACATGAAATAAATAAAGGAATTAAGAATTGTCAACTCCAAGGCAGTTAATTGGTTGGTAGTTGATCTGCCCTGACAAAAACCGCACTGTGAGAATGAAAGAAGATTGTTCTACTCCAGAAACCAGACAAGTCTCTGATTAGCCATCCTCTCGAGGAATTTGCAGAGGCAAGTCGTGGGAGAAATGAGCCAATAGCTTCCTGGAGAAATTCTTTCCTGACCTCATTTGTGTAAGGTGATAATATGAGAACGACACCAAGACAAGGGAGATTTGTTTTCTAAAAATATTCTGTTGTATTAAAAGATGTTGATTAAAAGAACATACTTTGTATCTTCCATCAGCTTTCACAACAAAGCATAGTGTATAATATGGGGACCTGATACGGAATTTGATGTAGATTTAAGTGAAGAATTAAGCTCATCTTTAGAAAAGGGAAGGTTCTCTGGGGAGTTATCATTTATTTAAAAATTCAGGGGTAATCTTTCCTGATTGGTTTTAAAATTGTAAGATATGACTCATTACACCTATCAATAGCTCTCTTAAAAACTAAAATGTTTCATAAGTTTAGAAATGATTGAGAAATGGTACTAGAAACACTTAATTTTCACAACGTTTTGTTGAATTACAGTGTTCTGAACTCCTGCATTTGCTGTACGTTCTTAGTGGATACATTTTTTCAATTTGTTACCTTTTTTATAATTTTTTTCAAGAATCAAGAAGCTTTATTGTCAATTGAATACACAAAGGTACAATAGACATTGTCAGACAATATAAATATATATAATCTATTAAAGTTCTATGGTGGTTATAATACATAGTTATAATAATTTTTTTCTGTAGTAAGTTTATACATAAGTGGTTTACTTGCTCAAACTATAAAAAAATTGCATAATAAATATTCACAAGTGCTAAAATTTAAATACTTACAAATAGGAAACACAAATGAATAATTTATCACAAAATTTACATTGACAAATGAATCTAACAAATTAAAATAGTTTGACTAGAATGCTGAGCTTAAATTAAAAGATTTCAAACTGGTACGATTAAAACTAACATATAAAAGTACAAATTAAAACAACATTTATGTTAAAAAGCTGTATCAGACCATTTAAAACAGACTATCAGAAAATTATGGTACTTGTATCACAGACTAAGAATTCATCCACAGAGTAAAAAGGTGCAACCTTAAACCAATTCTTAAGAACTGTTTTAAATTTATTTAGACTCGTTGTCCATGAACTATCAGGTAATTTATTAAAGAACTGCACCTCCATAAAGCAGTAACTTTTTTAAAATTTTTCAAGTCTTACTGGTATTAAATTTAACATATATTTAGCTCTTGTATTATAGTTATGGATGTCTTGACGCACCTCATATTTGTCTAGATTTTCTTTAACTCTCATTAAGCAACAATATATATACTTAGATGGTACTGTCATTATGGAGAACTCTTTGAAAATCGGGCGACAAGATTCCCTACCCTTCACATTCTTAATCAATCTTAGAGCTTGCTTTTGCTACAAAAAAACTATTTGGGCTCCACTACTATTACCCCAAAGAAGTATTCCATATAACAAGAGTGAGTGAAAAAAGGCAAAATATGATGTTATTAACATTTCTCTACTTACACATAAACTTAATTTACGTAATAAGTATGTTACCCTAGATAGCTTTGTACATAGACTACTTGTATGAGTATCCCAACTAAGCCTGTCATCCAAATGTACCCCTAACAGTTTAACTGATTTACTTCCACTTGTTACAGCAGTTCTTAAACTGAAATAAATATTCTCTGTTTTACTATTGTTTACATTTAAGAAATTTGCTCTAAACCAATCACAAGCTACCCTCATGGCATTACCTTGCACCAAGTCTAAGCTAAACAGGTCTTTACCAGAATTGAGTAAAGTTGTATCATCCGCATATAAAACGGACATACAGGGTACACTAAAAGCAAAATCATTCATAGCTACAATAAACAAAAAAGGCCCCAGGACCGAGCCCTGAGGGACACCCATTTGAACTGATTTGAGCTTTGATATGTCAGAACCTTAAGCTACCATTTGCTTCCTATTACTTAGATAGGAGGTCATTCAATTCAATTCTTTACCCTGTATACCGTAACAATGAAGTTTTTTTTTAAAGCAGATCATGAGATATACTATCAAAAGCTTTCGACAAGTCAATTAAAGTGGCTGATAATATATCTTTACATTCAAAACTTCTTAAGATTTTTTCAACAATTGATTCAACTGCTTTGATAGTGTTTTTACCAGGTATAAAACCAAACTGCTCCTTACATAGTAGTTCTCCTTCAGCAAAGTAATTGTACAGTTGGTCTTTTATACAGCACTCAAAGACCTTACTAAATATAGGAACTAATGATATCGGGCAATAGTTAGAGGGGCACAATTTATCTCCTTTCTTAAAAATAGGTACAACTTTGACAACTTTTAGAATATCCGGAAAAACACTATGCTCAAGCATCATGTTAAAAAGAAGTGTTAAGGGCTCTAGAATAATATCTATTATTTCCTTGACTACTTTGTTGGAAAAACCATAAACATCTTCACTTTGTGATGAACTCAATTTAGAAACATACTTGAGCAAATCTTTTGAAGGAATCTGCTTCCAGTGGAAAACGTTATTCTCAATATTCATGTTAGATATATACCTATTTAAAAACTGGATGGCAGCTATATTACAGTTACTCGCTACATTATTTACATTTGATATTGTTACAGAGTTAATAAAATAGTCATTAAAAATTTCTGAATCAATTTTTGTTTCCTGATTTGCTGGTCTTAAATTAGCTTCTAATCTAATAACATTCCAAGCAGCTTTACACTTATTTTTAGAACTTACTAAGAATATAATTTTCATGAGATTCTAACTTGGCTTGTTTTATTTTTACTTTATAACATCTTTTAGCATTTAAATATGCATCTTTATATAAATTTTCTTCAGCAAGACCTTTATTATTCTTATAGCAATCATACAAATACATAACATAATCTCTATATGACCTCAGCTCAGGTGTAAACCACTTATTCTTACATATATATTTTTATTTAAATCTACTTTTATTTTCTTTATCATACAGCATTCTTCAAAAGAAGTTGTCAAAAAGTTAATAAAATCATTAAAATCTGAATCAACTCTATAGTATGTTTTTAAGAAAGTCCAGTCAACCTCACTTAGCACCATTCTAAAGTTTCTTATTGCTTTGGGAGTTAAATCCCTCATTCGCTTGAAATATGTTTGTTTGTTTGGATCATTACCCATAAAGTTGTGGAAGACTGCTAAAATACCAGAGTGATCAGAGATATGAGGCTCGATGATCTGACATTCTATATCATTTTTAAACATATTGGTAACAATGTTATCAAGACAAGCTACATTTCTTGTAGGTTCATGATTTAAACAGTATAAATTTAAAGAGTGTAATGTATTGGGAAAGTTTGTAGTATTTAAATCATCTTTTAAAATATCCTGAAATAATAATATGTCTGGAAGGGTACTTTTTGTACAGGAAACCAACACAACTATCTAAAGAGGACAGAAAGCAATCGAGGTCTAAACCTGGTGTGCTATATATTGTTGCTACAATAATGTTGGTCTTAATCAATAAAACTTCAGTTACTTCAAACACAGTATCATACAAAATTTTTCTAAATCAATAGGTTGGTAATCCAATCTATTTTTTACAAAAATACTACACCCTCCTCTGGTTAATGGCGGTTTTCTACAATAAATATTTGCAAGACTATACCCTTCAGTAACAAAAAGCTGACTTTCTTCTACGACTAGCCAGTGTTCATTTAGTGTTAAAATACTACAATTTAGTGATTCTAATAAAAGTTCTAACATTTCAATTTTCTTCCTAATTGACTAAACATTTAGATGGAAAACATTGCAAAATTTGCATTTATTATCAACATATGCTACTTTAACGGATCTAGAATTATTGATGTAGAGTTTCTCTTTAAGATGCTGTAATTTAAGTAACTATTATTCCTATATCTATCTAAAAATAAAAATCGTCTAGTTTTCCACAAATTTACCGGATTCGAAAGTATTAATGTTGCAGGATCCCATAACACTAATGCTCAGCACTAAAAGCATTAGAAAACACCTTGTGTGTAACAAAGGTGAATAGTAGTAATGATTGTACTATTGTATCAAAATTGTATATATAGTGGATTCACTGTCATGAACTTATTGCTGATATAATATCAAATGTGTTTGACTCACCGAAACGTTTGCTGAGCCAGTTCTCTGGTAGGACAGACAATCAGGGCTCTGAATCCTGAGTTCTTGGGTGAGGCCAGACTCTGCAGGATGGGAACCAGAAAAGCTAACGTCTTCCCCGATCCTGTGGGAGCACAGGCTAGGATCTGTCGCCCCTGTAATAAAAAAAAATACAAAATAAGTATTACTCACTTTTTATTGTACAAATTGATTTATTCTGACATTTGATAAAAATGTAACACAGTAACAGTTTCCTTCCAGAGTGTAGTGAAGGATTCTACAAAAATTTGTT